>NC_041382.1:330249964-330334958 GCF_002162155.2 Triticum dicoccoides
TTTCGACCGTAGGAGGTCCGTTTCCTCCGTTTTGCGGTATGCCACACCCCTCCCGATCAACAGGACCCCGTTCCAAACATAGAACGTCCGTTTCCTCCGTTTTGCGGTACGCCAGGCCTCGTTTCCATCGTCTGTTCCGTCCAAGCCCTCCCGATGAACACGACCACGCATTCCGTTCCGACCCAGCCGGCTGGCTCCCACGCGTTCCGTTGCCTCCCGATGAACACGACACATTCCATTGCCTCCCCATGAACACGACACATTCTGTTGCCTCCCCACGAACACGACGCATCCCGTTGCCTCCCCATGAACACGACGACGACACTTTTTCTCCGTTCCGACCCAGCCATGTACACGACCCTGGCCGTACGTATGCGCGAGTAGGCGTTCGAGACCCCGCCCGTATGTACACATACATGGCCATATTTTATTTCTTGCACCCTGGCCGCTGTACGTACGTGTACATGCTACGTGCGCGCCTCTACTACGACACGTACGCGCCTCTACTATGACACGTGCGCGCCTCTACATCCACCAGTATATATGTACGTACACGTTCGCGACCAGAATGACAACGCTACGTACGCTTCGACCAGGTGGGTCTCGACTGCCAGGCACTTCCTTGCGTGCGAAGATGTAGCTAGTGGGTCCCAGCAGTCAGGGGGCGAATCATTTTTTTTGCCCGGACACAGTTCCATGCGTGCGAAGATGTAGCTGGTGGGTCCCAGTAGTCAGGGGGTGAATCATTTTTTTGCCCGGACACACTTCCTTGCGTGTGAAGATGTAGCTGGTGGGTCCCAGCAGTCAGGGGGAAATGTTTTTTTAGCGAAATACGGTGGCCCGTCCGGTGGGTCCCCGCTGTCAGGTGGAGGAATCATTATTTTGCGCGTAATAAGGAGGCACTTCCTTGCTGCGGTCGTGGACCCAGCTGTCAGCCTCTCCATGTACAGTCCACGTCCGATGGAAGTCGTTCCTTGACCATGTCGACCATGCCGCGCTGAGAGCACCACGGCGGTGGACGACGGCGAGGACTAGGAAGGGGACAACTCGGAGCCGGGGAAGACGCAGCAGTGGATGCCCATGCGAAGAGGAGTACGAGGGTTCACTGGTTCGACTGCGGTGTGAGGCTGCTGTCACCGTAGAATAACAGGGGGTGTGGGTGAGTAGAGGGATGGCCTGGTCAGCGGTGGGAGTAGTAGGGGGCAGTGAGGCCTCCGCGGCATCACAACCGGCCACGGGAGGCAGGAGCACGCGGCACGACCGGCGCTGGTTTGGGCAGCTGGAGCAAGAAGACCAGAGGTTGAAGAAGCACTACGGCCGTTGGATGAACATCGTACCGTAACAGGAGCTAGAATTGTTCATATTAACTAAGTTCACAAGGCCCTCCGTCCCCGTCAACTTGGTAGGCCCACAAGTCAGCCTCCCATTATGCTGGGTTCCAGCTGGCAGGGGGAATATCCATTTTTGTGCGTAATAAGGAGGCACTTCCTTGCGTGCGAAGATAGCTGGTGGGTCCGACATGTCAGCGGGGAGCACATTATTTTCACGAAATACAGAGGCCCTTCCGGTGGGTCCCAGATGTTAGGTGGAGGAATCATTATTTTGCGCGTAATAAGGAGGCATTTCCTTGTGTGCGACCGTGGACCCAGCTGTCAGCCTCTCCATGCATAGTCTACTTCCGATGGTGTCGTTCGTTGACCATGTTGACCATGCCGCACTGAGCGCATCCAAGGTGGTGGACAACGACGAGCCGGAGATGGGAAGACGCGGGAGTAGAGTCGGAGACAGAGAGGTGTACGAGGGTTAACTGTTTCTAGTGCGGTGCGGTTCGGCAGTCGGTGGAGAAGAACAGGAGGTGTGGAGGGGTGGAGGGATGTCCTGGCCAACGGTGGAGTAGCGCTTCATAGCGAAGCGTGCTAAGCAGAGCTGCTAGCAGCAAGAGGCGGGAGGTGGTCCTGGCGGCGCTGGAGGAAGAAGACGAGAGATTGAAGATGGATGCCGGTCGTTGGATGTAAATCCAATGGCTAACATGTCAGAATCATTTGTTGACTAAATTGACAACGACTTGCGTTGGCTTCGACCTATTGGCCCACATTTCAGCCTCCAAAAATGTGGCACGTATTCAACCCATTTTTTCAGAATTTACAGTCTTTTTTTGCGCGGTAGAATTTACAGTCAATTTGATTTTTTTTGAATTACAGCCATTAGCTGGGCTCGGTGAACAAATAATGTAGCCTCCATGCGGCCCATTTGTTTTATTTCCTAAAAAATTATAGGCCATTTGCACTTTCTCGAAATACACGATTTTGCTGGGCTGATTCTAATTATAATGTTGGGTTGGGCCATTAATGTTATCAAAAAATAAAAAGGGGCTGAGCATTTTGTTATAAATATATTTAAATAATAAGTGATATTATTACATTCATCCTTAAATCTTACCAAGATTTTGTACACAATCACTAGGATTTTCGTGCTAAAACAATCCAGGATTTTATTTGTTAAGAAATTATTTTTATAAGTTAATAAGATGTAGGATATTGTTTTCTTACATATGTAAGTATCTGTTAAATATATGATGACAATAAAAAAATAACATATAAAATAATTTAAATATGTATAATATAGTTAGAAAGGAAACATAAGTTGGACCTGGCGTTCCTATTCTTATATAGAAAAATAGAACAGACCTCTGCGTTTTCTTCAAAAAAAATACATAAATTGGGCTGCCAAAAATAAAACCTCGGATGGGAGGTCCATAGGCCGGTCGATACATGACGGCCCTAAGAAAATACAAACAGGCCTATGGACCTCCCATCTGAGGTCGTGGGCTACGCATGTTAAAATTGAAAGCCTAGACGGGGCAGCCCAAAACCACATCCAACACTTGCCAAAACTTCGTCCCTCGTTTTCTCTGTGTTTCGCACACTCGACATTGTGTGGACATTTTGACTGTGCATCATATGAAGATGTGCTATGCATGAATGTTGATCAACATGATGTTAACTGGCTGGTAGTTCCATTTTGGACCATGAATAAAACTTCCAACATGATGTTAACGCTGTTTGAAAAGGCCGTGTTAATATTAATGCTCTGCCTCTGAAAGTTGCAGTTTCTTATCGGAAACTGAACTTGCAGTTTCTTATCTGAAACTGAGACTTGCAGTTTCTTCTCTGAGAGTCACATTGTCTGCACTTTTATACTCCTATGAAACTACATTTTAAGTGCTAAAAATAGATCTATAGAATTCATAAAATACTTCATATGCTCAATACTGCAAATCTGAAATTCAAAATACATTCATATCTGAAAGTACTCTCAAAATACACAACAAAAAACACAATTCACAACCTGCAAATACTGAAAACCCTAAGCTCCTCCTGACAATTCACAACATGCCCGACTATTGGGCTAGGGGGGGGTAGCCCCTCCTATTCCTCGGTGGCAGACAGCCGCCCCGTCATACGATGTGAACAACGAGGGAGACGATGACGGGGAAGCGTCGTCGGGCCAACTGCTTTTCTCCTCTTGCAGTTGGGTTCGGTCGACGAAGACTCCACCGGCTCGCTCTGGCAGGACACCCTCACAAACGACACCCTGTAGATGCTCAATCCTTCAATCTCTGGTGGATGCTCCATCTGGGATCAATACTCCCACCACCGCTCCCTCACGATCGGATTCGATGAATCTGTTTGCTCCATGGCCCAGAGGAGCAGCTCTATGTACTCCGGCGCGACTCCCTCCGGGAGTATCGCCGCCTTTTCGGTCTATTGCAGATATTTGGCCATGGATGTCGCTTTCGCCGCTAGTTGGTCCTTGCTGTCAAACCAAGACTGTATCTCCAACATCCTAGCTAGCTTCACAGGTTCGCCGTCTGCGATCCTCACGTATCGGTTGTACTCCTCCATCGATCTACTGCTCCACAGCACCTTCACTCGCTGGCGGTGGTTTTTGAATGGAAGTGGGGAGGAGCATCGCTGGTTTTGGATTAGAACGGGAGAGGAGCGACGCTGGTTTTGGACTGGAACAGGAGAGGAGGGGCGGTGGTTTTCAAATGGAAGAGGAGAGGAGCGGCGCTGCATTTAGATTGGAACAGGAGAGGAGAGGCGGTGGTTTAAGAGGAGAAGAGCGGAAGAGCGGCGCTGGTCTTGGAAGTATTTTTTTTGTTGTTTTGCGTATTTTGGGTCAAAGTTTGACCACATACTATATTTAACAAGCAAAATGTGAATGCATGTCACCAAAAATTGTATCGTTTGGTTCATATCTGAATGTACTTTCAAATTATATTATTTTTGCAATGTATAACATATATTTTATGTGCGAAAATCATGGTCAATTATGACCCAGGATAAAAGGGAGACTAGTTAATGTGGGGTCGCTTTCTTAATTGAAGGGTAAATTGATTTTGATTTTGATCCAATCACAGCGCGCCGGCCCTCCCGTCCAATCCTAAATCACTGCCGAACGCTCCTCTCCCTCTTCTCCATTGCAAAACCACCTCCTCTCCTCTCCATCCTCTCCATTCCAAAACCACCGTCTCACCTCTCCCTCATGTGATCTTCTCCATTGCAAAACCACCTCCTCTTCTCTCCGTCATCTCCATTCCAAAACCACCGTCTCGCCTCTCCCTCTTCTGATCTTCTCCATTGCAAAACCACCTCCTCTCCTCTCCATCATCTCCATTCCAAAACCACTGTCTCGCCTCTCCCTCTTCTCTATTGCAAGACCACCATCTTTCCTCCCATCTTCCAAAGCTAGCACCGGACCACTCAGAAGGACATCTATGGAGAGGATGCAGCAGCGAATCAGGTAGATCGCCCGCGCGACCATACAAAGTTAGCCAGGTTGAAGGAGACCCTTAGTTGGTTTGACAATGAGTGGGAGATTTCGAGGACGATGCGGGCCATGTGGCAATGTATGCGAAAGAGAGAGACGACAGTGATGAGGGCGGCGATGTACATGTACTCCTCGGTGGCAGTCACGTCGCAGTCCTCTGAGTTCATCGAGTATCTCCTCTGGGTGATGGAGCAGACAGATTCGCTCGAGGCGATAGTCAGGCGGAGGTGGTGGGCGTACAGGTCGAAGGTCGAGCACCCAGAGGATAACGAATCGATCGAGTATGGTGTGCCCTTCGTGAGGGTGCAGAGCCAACCGGAGCCACATGAGTATTCGTTCTCCCACCGCAAGAGGAGGCCGGATGGCGCGATGTTGCTTCCCCGCCGTTCTCCATGGTTCCCTCGACACTCGCCTTGTTTCAATGGCGGCGGTAGGGTTTAAGGTAAGCTTCGCACTAACCTAATCTTCCACCTGCTCATGCTTACAATTAGTGTGACAGCTAATGAAAATCATGCTTACAATCAGTCTCCGAGTACTACGCCAATCACCCTAAAATATCTCTGGACCTTTGGGTCAAAGTTGTGACACAGTGTACAAATAAAAAAAATAGATTGGTGCTTCTTTCAGAAAAGAGTACTCCCTAGAAAACTGCCAATATAAGCTACTAGTATTTGGTTAGATGATTTGCTGCCGAGAAAGATCCGTCCACAGAGAGCGCCACACATCCCACTGGTGGTGGTGGATGCCAATGCGTGCATGTAGCATGGTTGGTGTCGGTAATTTTTTACTTGGCACACCTCGCACTCTGCATATATGCCGGTTCCATACGTACATTTGTGTAGTTCCACCAAAATGCAGCTGAATAACCCTGTTTGCACAGATAATGAAAAAGCGTGATTACATTATAGTGGCACTAGTTGATGAAACACACAAAATAAATAGAAGAAAAATATTGCGATGGTACCATAGTATGCCATGCTGCGAGGGCGAGATGGGCCCTGCGACGCCTCATACGGTACGCCTCATACTGGACATCGTCCCAAGTCTCCCAGATACACCTTCTGCCAGTGATGAACATCAGTGTACAGTGGTAGTACAAGGAGGCGCCTTGAGACATTCAAATATTTATTTTTGTACATATCAACTAAAATTAAGCACCCCAGTTTGCAGAAATGCTTAAACATTAACAATGGGACTAGTTGATGAAACACACATTAACAAAGAGAAGCACTTTCTTTATCTACATTGGAAATGAAATGATAGATATGACACTCATTCTATTTTAACTATATTATTACTTCATTTTATCAGTGACACTAGGGTCGAGCAGGTGGCAAACGAGGTGTACCGTGCGTCGCAAGGATGGAGGCCGGGGGTGCTTTGACTGGGATGCTGAAGCTGGCTCTTTCAGTCGCCAACATGGATGATTCAATTAATGGGACCTTTTGGTGCAGTTCACCTAAAATGAAGCAATGTCCCATGAGCTAGCAGCTTCTTCTTCAATTTTTTTAAGAAAAGGGCTCCAGCCCCGGTTCCATTTCCATCAGAAAACGAAACCCACAGAGCTTCTTCTTCATTAGTTGCAATAAAATTGAGCAACATCAAGGTTGGTTGTGAAGCTCCTGGAATGCTCAACTATAATTTGGATATCATTTGTGCAGTTCAACTAAGATCGAGCGTGAAATGTATATCTCTGTTTGCACAAAAAAGGTGGAAATGAGGGTGACTAACAAGTGATGAAACATGCATCAAGTGAAAAGAATCATGTTCCTTATCTGAATGGCAATCCTACAAGGACAGTAGCAATTTCTAAAGCACTGGCATTGCTAGATATTAGTGTGGGCATTAGGATTAACTATGACAACCATTAAATACGACATTACTTTGGGCACGGGAGAGTAGGCGGACCAGGACAGTTGCATTTCTAACGAAAAGAACCAACTTATCTTAATGGGAAATTTTAGCAGGACATGTAAAGAAGTGCCATTGATTCATATTACTGGAGGCATTATATTGAGAACAACATTGGTTTAACGTGTCCTTACTTTTAACAATGTGACTGCTACATTTTACCAGTGGCATTACATAAGAGTGGCTCGGGGCAACAAACATCATAATAGGATATCTGGGTTGGTCCCATTTTTGTTCGGTATAGCCACCTTATACTGTGTGAGGCTAGCAAATCTAGTGCTGGACTTACTCTGTTGACTTGTCCCCCAGTCCCCACTTTCTTTCCTTTTTCAACCAATAGATCGGGTTTATATTGAGTTTGTACTGCGTTTCCCTTTATTTCCTATTAGACCTAGAGACCAGTTGGATAGCCAGTCTCTGCTACTTTTCGCCCCCATTATTTCCTCTTTTGACCAAGTCCTAGATTCAGGTAACAAATCCTCCCCCACCCCACCCCCTTTCTTCCTTGTTTGAACCAAGTAGTACTAGATTTGAGTGCATGAACTAGTTTTACCTCTTAAACGTAAAAAATAGGTGGTTTTCGAACAGCTGATCGATCCTATCTACGAGGGGCCCTGAGAAATAGTAAAAGATACAAATGCAGCGACGTCAGGAGCTCGGGAAGTAGAGCAAGGCCAGTTTCGAAGGAAGTTATACCTGATGGTCGCCGGGATGTCGCTAGGTGGGCGGCGGGAGGCCGGATCTGCCCACACTACGACAGCAAGGAAGAAGGGGTCGGAGGCCCTCCCTCGCTAGTGGTGCTTGGGAGAGAACGGCAAGGTAGGCTGATCGAGACGCGCCCAACAGTGGGTAAGAGCCATCGCCGAGGGCGACCGCATGAACATTGTACCTTCTCACCTTCCCCGGCGGAGAGGATCCGACTGGATTTGTGACCAGCGGTGAGCAGAGAGAGAGAGAAAGAGTGTGTGTGTGTGGCCACCGCTCTCGTGTTTAGATCTAGAGAGGCCGAATAGTGTGAAGAGAGCAACACTAGCAAGCAAGCACGGATGCTCCTGCCTATATAGTGGAGTAGTACTAGTTTTCTTTTGTCTATCAGAGCCGGCTTGACCTCGTCAATGACTGTCGAGAAGTCTTCATGCAAGTGGCCCGGAGGCGCAGTTGTCGTCATTTTGATCTGAAGCGCCGGATTATAACATATAACACGAAAAAATGCCACACGACAAGAAATCATAACCTCACTGCCCAAAGGAGACAACATGAATCCCGGCGGACAAACTAGACGAGGAACAAAGCTCAAATTAAAGATAAACTCGTAGAAAAGGGGTCCGTCGATAGATGTCGTAATTAACATAGCCGGCTTGACCTAGATGGCAGCCGAGTAGTCACTGTTCGTGCATGTGCCCCCAATGACTAGGCCAACTCAGTTGTCGCTGTTTAACCCTCGCAGTGATCCGAAGCACATGACACCTAATTTTGCAAGATGACAAGAAACCTTTTTTTAGATTTCTCACCACAACTACTGTTGGGGAACGTAGTAATTTCAAAAAATTTCCTACGCACACGCAAGATCATGGTGATGCATAGCAACGAGAGGGGAGAGTGTGATCTACGTACCCTTGTAGATCAACAATGGAAGCGTTTGGTTGATGTAGTCGTACGTCTCCACGGCTCGACCGATCAAGCGCCGAAACTATGGCACCTCCGAGTTCTAGCACACGTTTAGCTCGATGACGATCCTCGGGCTCCGATCCAGCAAAGCGTCGGGGAGGAGTTCCGTCAGCACGACGGCGTGGTGACGATCTTGGTGTTCTACCGTCGCAGGGCTTCACCTAAGCACCGCTACAATATGACCGAGGTGGAATATGGTGGAGGGGGGCACCGCACATGGCTAAGGAACGATCACGAAGATCAACTTGTGTGTCTAGGGGTGCCCCCCTGACCCCGTATATAAAGGAGCAAGGGGAGGAGGCCGGCCGGCCCCTATAGGCACGCCAGGAGGAGTCCTCCTCCTAGTAGGAGTAGGACTCCTACTAGGAGGGGGAAAGAAGTGGGGAGGGAGAGGGAAGGGCAAAACATGACAGTATCAAATTGTCTAGTGCAAAACATGACAGATGCTAAGCGGAAGAGACGTGTTTAAACCGAAAATACAAGGTGGGGTATATGTTTACTAGCTGCTTGATATTTGTGCAGACAGAGGTGTCTGACCATTGCTATTTGGCAAATAAACAAAGTGACTGCAATTTTCGTTGAACTGCATAAGAGAATAGTATAGTCACTACATGTAGTGCCATTTGGAAATAGACACAGAAAGATTGGATAGTCACTTCATGGACTGCACAAAAGTAGTATTGTACTATTTATTGGCCAACACTAGGTGCTTCATTGCTTTTTTTTGATTATACAATGGGCATCATTTTTCCTAAGTTAAAGTTTGTTTTCCGAAAATAGTCTCGCCGTGTGATCGAGAGAAGACCAAATCATATTACAGTGGATGTTCCTCCATCTTGTGTGGTTCATTCTCATAGTTCCCGCTGTTAGTGAAACCACTTACGTTTGCAAGAGGAATTGTAGACTTCACAAACAAATTTTTCTTTCACTCTGTACTGAATGTTGGCCAAGAGAAGCATCCATGTTAGTAGGAAGAACAAATGTTTTTTCTAGATCTTTGCTTTTGGAGCTACATATTTGTATATGATCTGTGAATCATTGAGATGCATTAACATGTTGATCTTATGTATGGGAATCGTACTAGTTGGTTTTGAATTTGGGCTACTAATGTGAACATATTACAATGCCAGGCCTGTGAGTCTAGCGTGAATATTTCGAATGGATCGGATCTTACTGTTGTGCACAACATGATCCTTATTTCTGTGTTCTCTGTGTTTACAAGTTACTAACAGTTCCTTATTTCTGTTCACTCGGTGTTTACAATTTACTGATCGATCACTAGCTAGCCTACTAATGCGCTCCTGGCAGTTTTAGTTGTGATGCAAGATCCGAAGTGGCGGGTTTTTGAATAAAAATGCCTACCTCTGAAGAAACTGACAAGCTTCTCTGAAGAAAATGCCATGTGAGTCTGAAGAAACTGCCAGCAAAAACATTCACAAATGCCTTATCTCCCAGCGAATGTTCATGAGCTAATGCGATCCTACAGTACACCATCTGACCTACTCGATCCTACACGTACACTATCCGACCTACTCGATCCTACATGAATAAATAGCGGATCACGCACGTACTACCACCTTTCCAGTTTGCAGGGATCAATTCAAAAATCTCACCAACCAGGGTACATGATGAGTGGTGGAATCATTTATGACATGGAGGGAGTACCTCATCTAGATGATTTGAGTGCACTCATTTGACCGTCATCCCAACGTGCGACCCAGCATGGACGGGACGACACAGTCATAATTTCAGTTTTTCTAATTTTCCACGGCAAGCTCGCGCGCTGAGCCATGCCTGCTTATGCATTGAATTCTGATGACCGCGATGACTGTCACGTTTCCCGCGACATGCTAGTTCACCTACCTTCCGCCTATAATTACTGTTTCCCGGCCTTCTTCAGTGGCACCATCACACAACTCGCCCTATCCTCATAAGCCCCCACCAGCCCGACGTCGCTGGCCACTTATCCTCGCTCTCGCCACGTCCACCATGCCCCCGCCCGTCTGCAATAGGCGACGCCAGAGGCGCTTACCTCCAGAACTAGTGTTCAATTTTTCACCGGAAGGCAAACGGAGGGAGGAGGCATCCTATTGGTCTTTAGATGGCAATGCGGAGTATGAGGAGTTGTTGGAGCGCGACCGCCTGGCGGAGGAGCAGCGTATCGCCGATTTGCACCGTCAGCGGGGCATGGAGTAGTAGCACACCTACGCTCTGAGTCGCGAGCAGAGCGCCCACGACTGGGCTGACTACGTGGAGGCTGGCGCCCCGCAAATAGCCATGGAGGCTGTCGGGCACGCACGCGTTCGCGACGCCGTACTTACTCACGTACTAGTGCGCCAGCCCAATAACGGCCTGTTTAATAAAGGCCCATTTATGGCCCGAAGCCAGATCTGGCCCGTTAATTGTTCGCTGAATATTTGGGCCCAATTATAGCCTAGTGAATTTCGGCTTGTTAGAGGCCCGATGTAGACATGGGACCATTTCAGCCCGGTGTGTATTTCGGCCTGGGAATGGCCCGTGCTGCCCATGGGCCATATATGGTCTGACGCGACATCCGGCCCCGTAACGGCCCATGATAAAGGTGGCAACAGTTCAGCCCAACGTGACTTTGGGCCTGTTAAAGGCCTGCCGTATAATTTGGCTAGTTGATGCATGTACTAAGCTTTCGGCCTCTTAAAGGACCATGATATCAGTGGACCAACTAAGGCCCAAGATATGTTTCGGCCTGGTAACGGCTCGTCATATAACTGGGCCAAAAAAGGCCCAGTCTACATTTCAGCCTGCTGAAGGCCCCTCGACGACTAGTGAAAATTGAGGCCCAACATGCATTACGGCCTGCTAAAGGCCCATGGTTTCTTCTAGGCCATAACATGCCAGTAAAATATTCATCCTGTTAATGGCCCAACGCTACCTGGGGAATCTAAGCGCTGGGTCCACAAAAGGCCCAACTAAAATTTGGGCCGAATATAGGTCGGAGTAAGTTGTGGGCCTGGCGCAAAGTGTGAAGGCCCCAATGGCCATTCGGGCCCAAGAAAGGTGCAGGCCGGCCCAATTGTGGCCTGCTAAAAACCAGGCCCGTTAGAGGCGAATGTTTCGGCCCGGTCGACTACATCAGATTTTCCAGATACCGAATGATGGCAGTAACTAGTAGGAATTAAGAACAAACCTACTCTATACAATAAAGAAATTACGCCATAGTAACTTATAATAAACCTACACTATACAATAAAGGATTTATGGTATATTACATCCACCGGGCATCGAAGTTCACCACCAGTGATCATAAAGCGCAACGAAGAAGCAAATTACAAAAACTGGGCACCATTGCAGCGTAACAAATAATACTGAACCGAGACCACTTCCAAGATAGTTCAAGAAATGTTAGACTTGCACGGGAACTGCTGTGCAAGCTGCTGAGCAAGGCTATGAGACCGGCCTAGCATGTCGGTCATAGCTTCCAGGTGTAGCTGTTTAGCAATGAGGTTCTCATTGGTGTTCTCTGCAATCTTTCTTAGAGATAAGACTTCATGTCGAAGTTGAGTTGTAGAATGCCTTTCTACTAGAACTTGGGACTGAAGAAGTCGAACTGATTCAGACAGCGAATTATGTGAGCTTGTCTGACTGCTAGTCTCAAGTAACTTGAACACTGCATCAAGACAAGACTTTGGGGTTGTCTCGCTATCTTCAAGACGTTTTGCCTTCTTTGCTGCAATATATGTTGGGTTTGTCTCACATCCTTCAGCATACTTGTGCATGCCATCAGGCATATCACCCTGAAACAAGCAGAGAGATGACATGTTTTCCATGTGTATAAACAAAGATGATAACTGTGCTGTCAATTCCATCCAATTTCAAATTAGAAAATAAAGAGTAAGTTCAAAATATCAATAGCATAATCTGGTATTGTTCATAATGCGGGGAGCTTCACCACACTACTAGATTACCATGTCAACATAACAAGCATAGATGAAAGGCAAAGACAATCATTGTGTCTATTTTGGTCAATGTGCATGGCATGTTGTTCATATCATCAGCCACATCAGTAAGATAAAACAGGAGATGACAAGGTGCAAACCTGGGCTGCTTCACCATGCATTGGATTATAGATCCACAAAAACAAGCATACATATAGGGAGTGTTGAGTAATGTGCATGGTATGAATAAGGAATTTGGTTTTACAAGTAAAACTTGGAACTTACGGTTCTTGCGAACATGCATTTTGATAGAAACAACGAACTAAACAGCAGTAAACGATAGGGAGTATGAGCAAATGAAACATCAATTGAGGATAAAGGCTTTAGAAGGACTGACTTACATTAATAGTTAACACCGGCTTTATAATGCCCTTCGCCATTTCAAGGGAAGGATAATTCAAGAATTTCATCACATAATCTTCTTCATAAGCATTGCCTGTACTCTACATTTTGTAGAGAGTAATTATAGATATGATAATACTGGAAGGGATAGAGGATAATGAAGATAAGATGCATATTCATGCTACATAATAAACTACCAATCCCTGGAAGTACAAGCGTTACAGGACAAAATGTACTGACAAGACCAATGGGCTACACTTCTGCACTGGCATTGTCTGTGTATTCAACTTTTTGGTAAGATTAAATATAGATCTGATATCTTTTAGTAAATGGTGGGCGAGGGAGATAAGATGCAGAATGCTACACAATGAAACAATCCCTCTTCCCATAATACAAGAGTGTTTTGAACACTGGTGTACTATACAAAACATTCTCATATTATGGGACGGAGGGAGTAGCTGTTAATGTAAGTACATTGATGGACGACGTTCAGTCCTTACAAGAGGATTGCAGAGCTAAACCTCTTCAAAAACATTTGGTTGATTCTAAATTTATGTAAGAGTCCATGCGGATCTTATAATGTCCACCAAATGGATGATAATGAGGCTAACATGTGCAGTGATGCTACATAATCAAACAGCTATGAAAGTAAGTATGGTCATACAGGGCAAGAGGTACTCACAAGAGCAATGCAGTGTGCAGTATAGTTGCGAGATTCTATGGTCCCTTGAGAATGAATGTTCTTCTGCTAATAGTTTTCATACAAGTGAGACGTTAAGGCAAATGCAGAAATGTAGTTCAAATTGTGATGTGATATCATGGACAGTACCTTACGCTGCACACGAGACCAATGTGTAACAAGATTATTCCATTCACTGTCAGATAAATGTAGCACCGGAGACTTTATAGAAATTTCATTTAGAAGCTTGCCATTGAAGTGCGCTTGCCTCAGGTAGGAATGATACTTCATCAATGAGTGCTTGAAAAGCGCAACCAACCCTTGCTCGTCTTGACAATCCGGTTTGGTCCTCACCTATTTAAAAGAATGAAATCTTGTGTCTTCTGTCAGCAGAAACATATGCAGTAATTACCATGAATAACATTAGTACATTACTTACGCGTAAGTTGCGGAGGAAGACTGGAAATTGTTTTGTGTCTGCGGTATAATATTTCCATGAAGGAAAGATGCGCACAAAGTTCCTGATAACAATATAAGCTTCGTCTTCTAAACTGGGAAGAAATGGAATAGGGGTCATATTTGCTGCAATTTGGGCTCTCTCTGGTTCAAAAAAGGATTTGGCAACTGGATTTGGTGTACTCTTTGCTGGAATGGGGGTTTTGCATCATAGAGCTGGTGTTATGTCAAATGGCATCATCATACTGTTTGCTGCAGTTGGGGTATGCTGAGTTGGGGTATTAGAAATGACCAGTGTAGTAGGGCTAGAGTTGGGGTGTTTTGTGGGTCAGGTGATATTGCAACTACACCTAATGGGCTATTTGATTTATCAGGTGTCACTGCCTTTTCCAAATACTTTGCTCATGCTCCTCCGCGATCAGCAATCGCCCTCTTCCTTTTGAACGTCTGATACACAAGAACAACATTTGAATGGATAAATATGGTATGATGACAGATGGAATATGTACTAAAAATGGATAGGCAGGGCGTATTCACATACACGATGTGTAAACTAAGCTAATGGCAGTGCAAGAAAGTAGAAGCAATGCAAAGCATCAGTTGCAAGATATGTGCGACCAATATAACCTTGGAAAGTTAGAGCAAGCACCTTGATGGGTGAATAAGATAGGGCATCTGCCTCTGACTCCTCCACTAGGGAGCTACATGGACTTAGGTCTCCCTCTAGCTCAGAATCACTATTAGGATCATATTCTGAGCATGAATCTGTAGGTGGAGAGCGTTTGGATTGCATTGCATCCAGACTTGATTTCAGTCCCTTAATGCCAAGTTTGACAGCCATGGCATTGTTCTGCTTTATTCTTTTCTTGCGCGAAAGCTCATAATCATTATCAAACTGTTTCAGAATCTGAGATTCATGAAAACATAAAAAGTAGTCAGATTATCTATGGAATGCATTGCGGATTCAACTCGAAGAGTGTCTCCCTATAAACCTCTGCATATGCAAAGTTCACCCCCCAACCGTGATGACTAGACCACAAACAAAAATACAAACCTCTTATATTTCCCTAATATTAAAGGGAGGATTGTTTCTCCAGTATTTTTCGTTCACGGTGGACCCAGATAATTTACATCCTAGGCTTCGTACATCACAGCGTTTCCTGCTTCTCTCGATTTGTTTCTATCAAAAAAAATCCAGACGATGCATAGAAACGCAATGGGCCGGCCCCTTAGCGTACAAAGAGCCCGTGCTAAAAGAATTTCCAAGAAAAAATATTGCGACGCGAGGAATTGAACCCTGGCACTCATGCTACTACGCTCAAATGCTTACCAATAGACTAAACAAGACTATTTGTTTTATTAGCACCACAAAATTTTAAATTACGTACATAGTGGCGCCAGATACTAAAAGGAAAATATATTTTTCAAAGTGAATATATTTTAGAATGCAAAAATGTGGCAAAGTTATTAATAAAAAATTTAAACTCGCGCATTTTTTAAAGAAAAAAATTATCTTTTTATTTTTTTTGAAACCTTAGTATTTTTTAAAATACAAACAATTTTTTAAAACTAGGAGGTATTGTTGTGATTATTTCTCGAATTTGGAAACATTTTTAAAACACAAATATTTTTTGAACTTTAAATTTGAAAAGGCAAACATTTTTGTAAACATGTTTTTTTAAAATGGGAGGTACTGTAGCTAAATTGTTTTAATCTATACATATATTAATAAAACTTGGCGAATATTTGAAATATGCCCACATGATGCTTTGTTTCACTTCATTTTATTAAACTAGGGATATGAAAGGAATCTTTTCTCTTTTGCGTCTTCACGTACAACGAGTCTCACTCATCCTAATCACTCCCGTCAAAATGCATGAGGAGTCCAGCTAAGGTTTCATGGTCTATCTGACACAAACTACTCAATTTACATGATGACACGGACATATATTATGTGCAGTGCTTTTCCCTATTATATTAGCCAAATGATAGAAAAAATTGTGTTCAATGCTTTTGATCTTCATCGGACACGAAGGCGGCTCAACAATCCAGCTATTGGACCTTGCCAACCTTGGTTAGTGACAGCTGGTACTGCGACCACCGACGACGAGGACGACAAAGACGACAAGCGGAAACATGTGTCTGGTGTTATATTGAAATGGAGGATGTGGACCTGAGAATGAGGTATTAGTCATGTTTATTATGTTATGATAATGAGGGTGAGGTCTTTAGCCATGCTCAATGGGTAAAGGCATGTAAGGGTTGTTTTCTCCCGTTGCAACGCACGGGCATGTTTTCTAGTGTCTCTATAACAGGCAGACACACATTTCAAAACTGAAGTAGGAACATTAGAATCATATCAAATTCGTATTTGAACAAATAAACTAAGGAACTATCAGTGGCATAATGTTTAGCTTCAAGGGTGGAGTGTTGGTAGTGCGACACAAAGCAAGTAGGCAGATTGTATTCCATGTAAAAGATCGTAGTCTATGTAAAAGATGGAAACGACACTTTCTTTCTATACAATGTAGTGCTCGTTGCCCACACATGATGGAAGAGATCACACAGAGAAATATTATTCACTCATGTCTACCGTTTCAGTATTTTGAAACAGGGTGGTCCACCCTAAAAGAATATTGACAACAAATATGACAACACAAGCATAGATGTAGTGAATCAATCATTTACTTGTGAGCTTACTAGGACAGGTATGCAGAATTGTAACTGCAGTAAGAGATCGTCCAAAATCTAAATCAAGAAGTTTGTCTAGCACTTATTGTTTGCAACTAATCGACGTGAATAATTGGATATCATATCGAATGAGTAAGAAAGACAAGTAAAATTGTCAACAAACCTGGCGTGCAGTAGTAATCTGGGTCAACCTCACTACCACCAATAATCCAAAATGACTAGTGTCTGTTCCTAGGGCCGGAATTTTGAAACCCTGTGAACTTTACAGGTACTAAAGATTATTGAAATACATCTGAACCATTAAGTGTAGGTAGCACTCAGCACACAACAAACCCTAATGATAGTCCTGCCTAATGAGTAATGAATCAATTAGAAAATGGGTGATGAGGAGTGGCTGCTGAGTGTTGAGGATGTATCTCAGGATAAATCGGGTTGGCTTAGTGGGTGCTGCAAGCTTGAGCCCTGAATGGACTGGGAAGGTAGGCACAACG
Source organism: Triticum dicoccoides (assembly GCF_002162155.2). Classification (NCBI taxonomy): domain Eukaryota; kingdom Viridiplantae; phylum Streptophyta; class Magnoliopsida; order Poales; family Poaceae; genus Triticum; species Triticum dicoccoides. The sequence goes on from NC_041382.1 coordinate 330,267,010, forward strand.
GCGTGCCCGGGCAGTGGTGACGCTGTTGGGCGAGCGGCTCCTTACCTCCTATTAGTCCGGCGTCTCCTCCTAGGGTCATGCCGTCCGGGGACGGCAATTCGCCGGCGAGGCAGGCGGCTGGGGGCGAGTAGAGATCGGAAGCGCGCAGCAGAACAGAGGGGAATCGGGGCCTGGGCCGACCCAAAATCCCAGGGTGGGTCGTGGCCCACCGTGGGCACCCTGTAGAGATACACACCCGAGCGGCGAACATGCATTTTTGAAACTAAATTAGGAACATTTAGCTGACCAATTAAACAACTCTATTTTAATAATATCAGATCCGTATTTGAACAACTAAGCTTGTTTATCTTGATGGGTGGAGCAGTGCTATTATGGTACGTATAGTGATCATAAAAGGGGGAAACACTAAGCATTTATTTTTGAGAAAAAGAGGGTTTCCCCTCCGATTTCTATTAAAGAAACCACCACGAAACCAACATGATCAATTAAACCCTATTATGACTGTGCCATGGCAGATTTAAAGATGCAAACTGGGGAAATGCTATTTCGCATACATTGTTTGCTTCGAACTAAGAACTAAATTCTAAAAGCTGAAAAGAAAGCACAGTAACCAAGTTACGATCCATTTTCTGTTTGAGATCAAAAAGTTGTGGAGATATGAAGTACCACCTCTCTTGCGGCGCCGTGTAGGCATCGGGGGTGTGATGGCTGTCGGTGGCGTTTAAGCATATCTGCGATGGTAGACGAGTGCATCGGGGGATAAGTCCCGTTGCGGTGAAAGAGAAGGTCGTGTGAGCGGCCCCGGTAAAGAGGACGACGGCGCCGATGAAGCGAGAGGACGCGATGCAAGGATCTTGGTCCGTCACCCTGGATGAGAAACGTCCATCTCTAGCAGTGGACGACGCGGTCTTGGTAGGCACTCCGGCATGGTGGAGGACGGCAGCGATGTATGGGGTGGAGGACGGCAACGATGGATGGGGTGGAGGACGGCTGCGATGGATGGGGTGGCGGACAGAGGAGGCTGGTGTGGGGATGGTGTTCTAGCATAGACGGTGTATGAATGGGAAAATGGAGGGAGAGGTACGGGGAACCATGTTTTTGGGACACGCCTGTCTAAAATATAGGAAAGTTATGAAGTTAGCCCCCATTTACAATTTTGATGTTTCGTCGGTTGGGGATAGGACGGTCATCTCGCATCTCGCCAATATTTGCCCACAGCGATTTCGGGCGAGGAGAGGGTGTTTTGGCGCCCATGGTTGGCGCCCACGGTGTATGAATGGGGCTGACAGGTAGGGCGGTTGTGTCACGTCTGAGTGAAGTTAGAAACCTTCCCCTATTGAAAATATTTGCCTACATCAATTTCAGCTGAGTCAAGTTTGTTTTGCCGCCCACCGTGTATGAATGGGGAAATGGAGGGAGAAACTGAGGTCTTTCAAACGAGCTTGAATCAAATGTGTTTTGCCGCCCACCATGTCGGAATGGGCTCAGAGGCGGCCGTGTCACGTCTAGTTGAAGTTACTAACCTACCCCTATTGAAAGCAGTGGAAATCGGGCCGATGGATTGTCCATGTAATTGGTAGACAGTAATTTCCATCTCCCAAACACTTGGCTGCGGGCAGCCGATGTGGGAGTGGACATTTAGCTGCTTCTTTCGAATTTTGGGACAATAAGCATCCACGTAACCCTGGCAACTAAATTCGAATCCATTTTGTATTCCTATACGAATTTTTATAAATCATTCTATGTGTTTTTATATATCTTCAAAAGCACGACAAAGATGTATTCCACTGTCATATATGAATATGATTTACAAATGCCGATACTCAAATTCAGAAGCTAGAATCCAGTTTAAGGTGAATTCAGATATTTGGAACACTTCATGTCCAACTCAAATGTCACATGCAACATAATGTGTACTCCCATTTAGATATGTACACAAGCGATGTATCAAGATTCAAATACCGAGTCAATCAACCAAGAATGTACAAAACTAACAGACATATAAACACTTAAAGAGTATATGGATCAATAATATCAACTAACATACATAAGCCAGGCCGCTGAACTTTTTTGCTAGAACAACATCCTTTTTTTAGTGAAGCTAAAACAACATCTTGGCCCTTTCCGATGCGTGCCACTTATGGTCCATCTATACTACTATTGTTGTTGAATGCACATTGAGCCCGATTGGCATATTTGTAGGTCTGGCATAGCAATCAAAATGAAATGTCTCTGAGTCTTATCAATTAATACAGACTTGTGCTCAAATAAAATTACAAACCAAAAAACAAAAAACAATTATTACATGATTTCTAAAACAAATGGTTCGATTGATTACATGAACAAACAACACAAAGGTTATTCAATGATGGAAAAAACATTTCACCTATGATTTATCAAGTGGGAATTTAATTTCCTTTTTTCCTTCAGGACCTTAACAATGCGATCAGTCTCAGCTTGCTTCGTTTTGAAATCCACCAAATATTTAATGGTTGTCTTGAGTACTGCTTGTGATTGTGTTGTTTGCTTCCTCAACATGTCAACTTCATCTCTAAGTGCAGAAGCAGAATCTCTTTCTACCACTAGTTTAGCCTCTAGAGCATCAATAGTTGGCAATTCATGATGCACGATTGGGATGGTGCCACTGCTGTGGGATGATACAACGTCCATGGGGACCTCGCTCTTTGATCTTGGGCTAACCTGTTTTGCCATTAAAGTTCCGATTGGATTCCGAAAAGTTGAAGTTAGCAAAACATCTCAACTGGGAGTTATAACAGCAAACCAGTTAAACAAACAAGGAATTAAAGAGTTTCAATTGGATGCTGAAAAGTAGTTATTAACATCATTGTAACCGGTTGTTGCAGCAGCAAAGCAGTTAAACAAACAAGTTTTGCAAAAGGTACATGTTGTGGCATTGGAGTTTCTCTTGGATCCTGAAAACTTGAGTAGCCAGTAACGTGATTAAGCAACCGGTTGCAGCAGCAAAGCAGTTAAACAAACAAGTTTTGCAAAAGGAACCTGTCGGTGTCAAAACCGGCGGATCTCGGGTAGGGGGTCCCGAACTGTGCGTCTAAGGCGGATGGTAACAAGAGGCAGGGAACACGATGTTTTACCCAGGTTCAGGCCCTCTTGATGGAGGTAAAACCCTACATCCTGCTTGATTTATTCTTGATGATATGAGTATTACAAGAGTTGATCTACCACGAGATCGAAGAGGCTAAACCCTAGAAGCTAGCCTATGGTATGATTGTATGTTATCCTACGGACTAAAACCCTACGGTTTATATAGACACCAGAAAGGGCTAGGGTTACACAAGGTCATTTACAAAGGAGGAGATATACATATCAATATTCCCTAGCTTGCCTTCCATGCCAAGTAGAGTCCCATCCGGACACGAGACGAAGTCTTCAATCTTGTATCTTCATAGTCTAACAGTCTGGCCAAAGGATATAGTCTGGCTGTCCGGAGACCCCCTAATCCAGGACTCCCTCAGTAGCCCCTGAACCAGGCTTCAATGACGATGAGTCCGACATGCAGTATTGTCTTCGACATTGCAAGGCGGGTTCCTCCTCCGAACACATCACAAAATAATTTGAATACAAGGATAGTGTCCGACCCTGCAAAATAAGTTCCACATACCACCGTAGAGAGAATAATATTTCCACAAATCCAATTTGCTGACTTGTTTTGGCTACATGACATTATGCCATGGCCCGGTGATTATTCGAACCGTTTCTTTTAACTAGCCCCGCACATAACGCGAGGCAGTTTTTTTTGACACGTCTTGTCAAAGCAGAGATCGTGTCCCCCTTATTACGGGATTCTCATCAATATGGTCGTGGGTAACCCAACCGTGCCTAGGACTCCTAGATTTTAGGCAAGTCCCAAACGTCCACTAGGAGGACGCTTGATATTCACCCTCTTTATAAAGGGACAAGGCTTTTACTTTTTTCCCTCCCGTGCTCAATCGAATCCTTCCCCCGCCTCAAGTTCTAACACCCAAAGCCCAGGTCAGGTGCTTCGGACCTTCAATCATGTCCGGATCTAGCCTTCAAGGCCGGTGGATGCCCTCCTCCGTTACGGAAGAAGATATCAAGAAGTTGAGGGAGGCCAGATACCTGACCGCCGAGGTTTCGCATCGGCTGCCTGCCCGAGGGCAGGTCATCCCTACTCCTGAACCCAACGAAGACGTCGTGTTCATCTCCCACTTCCTCCGAGGACTAGGCCTCCCTCTGGATCCCTTTGTAAGGGGTTTGATGTTCTATTACGGGCTTGATTTCCATGATCTAGCCCTAGACTCCTTTCTCCACATCTCGGCATTTATTGTCGTATGTGAGGCCTTCCTCTGCATTACCCCTCACTTCGGCCTGTGGCTCAAGACCTTTGACGTGAAGCCAAAGTCGGTCGAAGGCAGTATGCAGCGTGCGGAGGCGCATTAATAAGCAAGATAGGAGGAGCTCCGTGGCCAAAAGGTTCCTTTCCAGAGGTGTCCAGATTATGGCAACGGGAGTGGTTCTACATCACCGCTCCCAGGAGTGCCAAGTGGGTGGCTTCCCCTGCCTTTCGCTCGGGCCCTCCACCACAACTGATGTCATAGATCAGCAGGGGGCTGAGCTAGGGTCCAGCCAAGGATGTGCCCATATTGCAGAGCCGCATCCGAGATCTCTTTGAGGGAGATTTTAGTTTGATTATGGTAATGCAAGTCATGTTGGTTCGACGAATCCAGCCATGCAAACGCCGGCCCCTCCGCATGTGGGAGTTCAACCCAGAAGGACCGCGCACTATTCAGAATTTCCTCGACCTGACGCACGAGGAGATGTATAAATCATTCTTCGGACCCCAAATAGAGTGTCCGGACACTACCGAGGACACGGGCATGAGCAACAACCGTACCGCCGACCAAGTAAGTAATCCTCTAGCCGAACACACCGTCTATCATTTATCATGACGTCATTCTGAGAAATTGCTCTTCGACCAGGACTGGCTAACAAAGTTGAAGATGATTCGGTGTTCGGCCCCCCTTCCTGAGGGTTTGGAAAATCCGGTATTGGAAAAGATGCTCGAGCTAGCACTTGTTGGGGAACGTTGCAGAAAACAAAGATTTTCCTACGGTTTCACCAAGATCCATCTATGAGTTCATCTAGCAACGAGTGATCGGATTGCATCTACATACCTTTGTAGATCACGCGCGGAAGCGTTCAAAGAACGGGGATGAGGAAGTCGTACTCAACGTGATCCAAATCACCGGAGATCCTAGCGCCGAACGGACGGCACCTCCGCGTTCAACACACGTACGGTCAGCATGACGTCTCCTCCTTCTTGATCCAGCAAGGGGAAGGAGAGGTTGATGAAGATCCAGCAGCACGATGGCGTGGTGGTGGATGCAGGGGTCACCGCAGCAGGGCTTCGCCGTTCTACTGCAAGAGGGAGAGGTGTAGCAGAGGAGAGGGAGGCGCCAAGACTCAAGGGTGCGGCTGCCCCTCCCTCCCCCCTTTATATAGGCCCCCTAGGGGATGCGCCGGCCCTAGGAGATGGGATCTCCTAGGGGGGGGGGCAAGGGGTGGAGTGCCCCCCAAGCCAGGTGGGGCGCCCCCCCACCCTAGGGTTCCCAACCCTAGGCGCATGGGGTGGGCCAAGGGGGGCGCACCGGCCCACTATGGGCTGGTTCCCCTCCCCACTTAGCCCATGGGGCCCTCCGGGATGGGTGGCCTCACCCGGTGGACCCCTGGGACCCTTCCGGTGGTCCCGGTACAATACTGGTGACCCCCAAAACTCTCTCGATGGCCGAAACTGCACTTCCTATATATAATTCTTCACCTCCGGACCATTTCGGAACTCCTCGTGACGTTCGGGATCTCATCCGGGACTCCGAACAACTTTCGGGTTACTGCATATTCATATCTCTACAACCCTAGCGTCACCGAACCTTAAGTGTGTAGACCCTACGGGTTCGGGAGACATGTAGACATGACCGAGACGACTCTCCGGTCAATAACCAACAACGGGATCTGGATACCCATGTTGGCTCCCACATGCTCCTCGATGATCTCATCGGATGAACCACGATGTCGAGGATTCAAGCAACCCCGTATACAATTCCCTTTGTCAATCGGTACGTTACTTGCCCGAGATTCGATCGTCGGTATCCCAATACCTCGTTCAATCTCGTTACCGGCAAGTCACTTTACTCGTACCGTAATGCATGATCCCGTGACCAGACACTTGGTCACTTTGAGCTCATTATGATGACGCATTACCGAGTGGGCCCAGAGATACCTCTCCGTCATACGGAGTGACAAATCCCAGTCTTGATCCGTGTCAACCCAACAGACACTTTCAGAGACACCCGTAGTATATCTTTATAGTCACCCAGTTACGTTGTGACGTTTGGTACACCCAAAGCACTCCTACGGTATCCGGGAGTTACACGATCTCATGGTCTAAGGAAAAGATACTTGACATTGGAAAAACTCTAGCAAACGAACTATACGATCTTGTGCTATGTTTAGGATTGGGTCTTGTCCATCACATCATTCTCCTAATGATGTGATCTCGTTATGAATGACATCCAATGTCCATAGTCAGGAAACCATGACTATCTGTTGATCAACGAGCTAGTCAACTAGAGGCTTACTAGGGACATGTTGGTGTCTATGTATTCACACATGTATTATGATTTCCGGATAACACAATTATAGCATGAATAAAAGACAATTATCATGAACAAGGAAATATAATAATAATCCTTTTATTATTGCCTCTAGGGCATATTTCCAACAGTCTCCCATTTGCACTAGAGTCAATAATCTAGTTACATTGTGATGAATCGAACACCCATGGAATTCTGGTGTTGATCATGTTTTGCTCTAGGGAGAGGTTTAGTCAACGGATCTGCTACATTTAGGTCCGTATGTACTTTACAAATATCTATGTCTCCATCTTGAACATTTTCAGGAATGGAGTTGAAGCGACGCTTGATGTGCCTGGTCTTCTTGTGAAACCTGGGCTCCTTGGCAAGTGCAATAGCTCCAGTGTTGTCACAGAAGAGTTTGATCGGCCCCGACGCATTGGGTATGACTCGTAGGTCGGTGATGAACTCCTTCACCCAAATCGCTTCATGCGCTGCCTCCGAGGCTGCCATGTACTCCGCTTCACATGTAGATCCCGCCACGACGCTCTTCTTGCAACTGCACCAGCTTACTGCCCCACCATTCAAAATATACATGTATCTGGTTTGTGACTTAGAGTCATCCAGATCTGGGTCGAAGCTAGCGTCGACGTAACCCTTTACGACGAGCTCTTCGTCACCTCCATAAACGAGAAACATTTCCTTAGTCCCTTTCAGGTACTTCAGGATATTCTTGACCGCTCTCCAGTGTTCCTTGCCGGGATTACTTTGGTACCTACCTACCAAACTTACGGCAAGGTTTACATTAGGTCTGGTACACAACATGGCATACATAATAGAACCTATGGCTGAGGCATAGGGGATGACACTCATCTCTTCTATATCTTCTGCCGTGGTCGGACATTGAGCTGAGCTCAATTTCACACCTTGCAACACAGGCAAGAACCCCTTCTTAGACTGATCCATATTGAACTTCTTCAATATCTTATCAAGGTATGTGCTTTGCGAAAGACCTATGAGGCGTCTTGATCTATCTCTATAGATCTTGATGCCTAATATATAAGCAGCTTCTCCAAGGTCCTTCATTGAAAAACTATTATTCAAGTAGGCCTTAATGCTGTCCAAAAGCTCTATATCATTTCCCATCAAAAGTATGTCATATAATATGAGAAATGCTATAGAGATCCCACTCACTTTCTTGTAAACGCAGGCTTCTCCATAAGTCTGCATAAACCCAAACGCTTTGACCATCTCATCAAAGCGAATGTTCCAACTCCGAGATGCTTGCACCAGCCCATAAATCGAGCGTTGGAGCTTGCACACCTTGTCAGCATTCTTAGGATCAACAAAACCTTCCGGCTGCATCATATACAGTTCTTCCTTAAGGAAACCATTAAGGAATGCCGTTTTGACATCCATTTGCCATATCTCATAATCATAGAATGCGGCAATTGCTAACATGATTCGAACAGACTTCAGCTTCGCTACCGGTGAGAAAGTCTCATCGTAGTCAACCCCTTGAACTTGTCGATAATCCTTAGCGACAAGCCGAGCTTTATAGATGGTCACATTACCATCCGCGTCTGTCTTCTTCTTAAAGATCCATTTATTTTCTATGGCTCGCCGCTCAATAGGCAAGTTAGTCAAAGTCCATACTTCGTTTTCATACATGGATCCTATCTCGGATTTCATGGCTTCCAGCCATTGGTCGGAATCCGGGCCCGCCATCGCTTCTTCATAGTTCGAAGGTTCACCGTTGTCTAACAACATGATTTCCAAGACAGGGTTGCCATACCACTCTGGTGCGGAACGTGTCCTTGTGGACCTACGAAGTTCAGTAGCAACTTGATCTGAAGTTTCATGATCATCATCATTAACTTCCTCTCTAGTCGGTGCAGGCACCTCAGGAACATTTTCCTGAGTTGCGCCATTTTCCGGTTCAAGAGGTAATACTTCATCAAGTTCTACTTTCCTCCCACTTACTTCTTTCGAGAGAAACTCCTTCTCTAGAAAGGATCCATTCTTGGCAACAAAGATCTTGCCTTCGGATCTGAGGTAGAAGGTATACCCAATAGTTTCTTTAGGGTATCCTATGAAGACGCATTTTTCGGACTTGGGTTCGAGCTTTTCAGGTTGAAGTTTCTTGACATAAGCATTGCATCCCCAAACTTTTAGAAACGACAGCTTAGGTTTCTTCCCAAACCATAATTCATACGGTGTCATCTCAACGGATTTCGACGGAGCCCTATTTAAAGTGAATGCGGCAGTCTCTAAAGCATAGCCCCAAAATGATAGCGGTAAATCGGTAAGATACATCATAGATCGCACCATATCTATTAGAGTGTGATTACGACGTTCGGACACACCATTACGCTGAGGTGTTCCAGGCGGCGTGAGTTGTGAAACTATTCCACATTTTCTTAAGTGTGTGCCAAATTTGTGACTCAAGTATTCTCCTCCACGATCTGATCGCAGGAACTTGATTTTCCTGTCACGTTGATTCTCAACCTCACTCTAAAATTCCTTGAACCTTTCAAAGGTCTCAGACTTGTGTTTCATTAAGTAGACATACCCATATCTACTCAAGTCATCAGTGAGGGTGAGAACATAACGATAGCCACCGCGAGCCTCAACACTCACTGGACCGCACACATCAGTATGTATGATTTCCAATAAGTTGGTTGATCGCTCCATTGTTCCTGAGAACGGAGTCTTGGTCATTTTACCCATGAGGCATGGTTCTCACGTGCAAATGATTCGTAATCAAGAGACTCTAAAAGTCCATCTGCATGGAGCTTCTTCATGCGTTTGACACCTATGTGACCAAGGCGGTAGTGCCACAAGTATGTGGGACTATCATTATCAACCTTACATCTTTTGGTATTCACACTATGAATATGTGTAGCATTACGCTCGAGATTCATTAAGAATAAACCATTCACCATCGGAGCATGACCATAAAACATATCTCTCATATAAATAAAACAACCATTATTCTCTGATTTAAATGAGTAGCCATCTCGTATTAAACGAGATCCTGATACAATGTTCATGCTCAAACTTGGCACTAAATAACAATTATTGAGGTTCAAAACTAATCCCGTAGGTAAATGTAGAGGTAGCGTGCCGATGGCGATCACATCGACCTTGGAACCATTCCCGAAGCGCATCGTCACCTCATCCTTCGCCAGTCTCCGCTTATTCTGCAGCTCCTGCTTTGAGTTACAAATGTGAGCAACTGCACCGGTATCAAATACCCAGCAGCTACTACGAGTACTGGTAAGGTACGCATCAATTACATGTATATCACATATACCTTTCATTTTGCCGGCCTTCTTGTCCGCTAAGTATTTGGGGCAGTTCCGCTTCCAGTGACCACTTTCCTTGCAATAAAAGCACTCAGTCTCGGGCTTGGGTCCATTCTTTGGCTTCTTCCCGGCAGCTTGCTTGCCGGGCGCGGCAACTCCCTTGCCGTCCTTCTTGAAGTTCTTCTTACCCATGCCTTTCTTAAACTTAGTGGTTTTATTCACCATCAACACTTGATGTTCCTTTTTGACTTCTACCTCTGCTGATTTCAGCATTGCAAATACTTCAGGAATGATCTTTTCCATCCCCTGCATATTGAAGTTCATCACAAAGCTCTTGTAGCTCGATGGAAGCGACTGAAGGATTCTGTCACTGACCACGTCATCCGGGAGATTAACTCCCAGCTGAGTCAAGCGGTTATGTAACCCTGACATAGTGAGTATGTGCTCACTGACAGAACTATTTTCCTCCATCTTACAGCTGAAGAACTTGTCGGAGACTTCATATCTCTCGACCCGGGCATGAGCTTGAAAAACCATTTTCAGCTCTTCGAACATCTCATATGCTCCGTGTCTCTCAAAACGTTTTTGGAGCCCCGGTTCTAAGCTGTAAAGCATGCCGCACTGAACGAGGGAGTAATCATCGGTATGTGTATGCCAAGCGTTCATAACGTCTTGTTTTGCAGGGAGAGCAGGTGCTTCACCTAGCGGTTCTTGTAGGACATAATCTTTCTTGGCAGCTATGAGGATGATCCTCAGGTTCCGGACCCAGTCTGTATAGTTGCTGCCATCGTCTTTCAGGTTGGTTTTCTCTAGGAACGCGTTGAAGTTGAGGACAACGTTGGCCATTTGATCTACAATACATGTTGTAAAGATTTTAGACTAAGTTCATGATAATTAAGTTCATCTAAATCAAATTATTCAATGAACTCCCACTCAGATAGACATCCCTCCAGTCATCTAAGTATAACATGATCCGAGTTAACTAGGCCCTGTCTGATCATCACGTGAGACGGACTAGTCAACATCGGTGAACATCTTCATGTTGATCGTATCTTCTATACGACTCATGCTCGACCTTTCGGTCTTCTGTGTTCCGAGGTCATGTCTGTACATGCTAGGCTCGTCAAGTCAACCTAAGTGTTTGCATGTGTAAATCTGTCTTACACCCGTTGTATGTGAACGTTGGAATCTATCACACCCGATCATCACGTGGTGCTTCGAAACAACGAACTGTCGCAACGGTGCACAGTTAGGGGGAACACTTTCTTGAAATTATTATGAGGGATCATCTTATTTACTACCGTCGTTCTAAGTAAACAAGATGCAAAAACATGATAAACATCACATGCAATCAAATAATAATAGTGACATGATATGGCCAATATCACATAGCTCCTTTGATCTCCATCTTGGGTCATCTTGTCACCGGCATGACACCATGATCTCCATCATCGTGTCTCCATGAAGTTGCTTGCCAACTATTACTTCTACTACTATGGCTAACACGTTTAGCAATAAAATAAAGTAATTTACATGGCGTTTCTCAATGACACGCAGGTCATACAAAAAATAAAGACAACCCCTATGGCTCCTGCCGGTTGTCATACTCATCGACATGCAAGTCGTGATTCCTATTACAATAGCATGAACATCTCATACATCACATATATATCATTCATCATTCATCACAACTTTGGCCATATCACATCACAACACACTTGCTGCAAAAACAAGTTAGACGTCCTCTAATTGTTGTTGCAAGTTTTACGTGGCTGCAATAGGGTTCTAGCAAGAACGTTTTCTTACCTACGTGAAAGCCACAATGTGATTTGTCAACTTCTATTTACCCTTCATAAGGACCCTTTTCATCGAATCCGCTCCAACTAAAGTGGGAGAGACAGACACCCGCCAGCCACCTTATGCAACTAGTGCATGTTAGTCGGTGGAACCGGTCTCACATAAGCGTACGTGTAAGGTTGGTCCGGGCCGCTTCATCCCACGATACTGCTGAAGCAAAATAAGACTAGTAGCGGCAAGAAAGTTGACAACATCTACGCCCACAACAAATTGTGTTCTACTCGTGCAAAGAGAACTACGCATAGACCTAGCTCATGATGCCACTGTTGGGGAACGTTGCAGAAAACAAAAAATTTCCTACGGTTTCACCAAGATCCATCTATGATTTCATCTAGCAACGAGTGATCGGATTGCATCTACATACCTTTGTAGATCACGCGCGGAAGCGTTCAAAGAACGGGGATGAGGAAGTCGTACTCGATGTGATCCAAATCACCGGAGATCCTAGCACCGAACGGACGGCACCTCCGCGTTCAACACACGTACGGTCAGCGTGACGTCTCCTCCTTCTTGATGCAGCAAGGGGAAGGAGAGGTTGATGAAGATCCAGCAGCACGACGGCGTGGTGGTGGATGCAGGGGTCACCGCAGCAGGGCTTCACCGTTCTACTGCAAGAGGGAGAGGTGTAGCAGAGGAGAGGGAGGCGCCAAGACTCAAGGGTGCGTCTGCCCCTCCCTCCCCCCTTTATATAGGCCCCCTAGGGGATGCGCCGGCCCTAGGAGATGGGATCTCCTAGGGGGGGGGGCAAGGGGTGGAGTGCCCCCCAAGCCAGGTGGGGCGCCCCCCCACCCTAGGGTTCCCAACCCTAGGCGCATGGGGTGGGCCAAGGGGGGCGCACCGGCCCACTATGGGCTGGTTCCCCTCCCCACTTAGCCCATGGGGCCCTCCGGGATGGGTGGCCTCACCCGGTGGACCCCTGGGACCCTTCCGGTGGTCCCGGTACAATACTGGTGACCCCCAAAACTCTCTCGATGGCCGAAACTGCACTTCCTATATATAATTCTTCACCTCCGGACCATTTCGGAACTCCTCGTGACGTTCGGGATCTCATCCGGGACTCCGAACAACTTTCGGGTTACTGCATATTCATATCTCTACAACCCTAGCGTCACCGAACCTTAAGTGTGTAGACCCTACGGGTTCGGGAGACATGTAGACATGACCGAGACGACTCTCCGGTCAATAACCAACAACGGGATCTGGATACCCATGTTGGCTCCCACATGCTCCTCGATGATCTCATCGGATGAACCACGATGTCGAGGATTCAAGCAACCCCGTATACAATTCCCTTTGTCAATCGGTACGTTACTTGCCCGAGATTCGATCGTCGGTATCCCAATACCTCGTTCAATCTCGTTACCGGCAAGTCACTTTACTCGTACCGTAATGCATGATCCCGTGACCAGACACTTGGTCACTTTGAGCTCATTATGATGACGCATTACCGAGTGGGCCCAGAGATACCTCTCCGTCATACGGAGTGACAAATCCCAGTCTTGATCCGTGTCAACCCAACAGGCACTTTCGGAGATACCCGTAGTATATCTTTATAGTCACCCAGTTACGTTGTGACGTTTGGTACACCCAAAGCACTCCTACGGTATCCGGGAGTTACACGATCTCATGGTCTAAGGAAAAGATACTTGACATTGGAAAAACTCTAGCAAACGAACTATACGATCTTGTGCTATGTTTAGGATTGGGTCTTGTCCATCACATCATTCTCCTAATGATGTGATCTCATTATGAATGACATCCAATGTCCATAGTCAGGAAACCATGACTATCTGTTGATCAACGAGCTAGTCAACTAGAGGCTTACTAGGGACATGTTGGTGTCTATGTATTCACACATGTATTACGATTTCCGGATAACACAATTATAGCATGAATAAAAGACAATTATCATGAACAAGGAAATATAATAATAATCCTTTTATTATTGCCTCTAGGGCATATTTCCAACAGCACCTTGCCCGGAGACCTCACAGGAAGATAAAGGGGGGAATAAAGAGGGCGAAAGCGGGCCTCCACCGCTATCTACTACGACCGAGGGAACGGGCACCTCCGTGAGGGAGGATAACCAAGGGGAGGAATCTGACATTGTCTCACCCCGGGGGAAGGAAGAGGACTACCTCTGAAGATCCGGAAACCAAGGTTTCCAAACGAGAGAAGAAGTCTCCACCAGAGGGTCCTGCCTTGGAGGGTGCTCTTGCCGCACAAAGTTCGCGCGGGGATCTGCCCTCTAACAAGCTGTAAGTAATCAAAAAGTACTTTAATAGTGAAGATATACTACTTTACCTCTGAGGAAAATAACCGAAGCATTTATCTTGCAGTTCGGATCTTAGCCCTTCTCAGCAGAGCTCGTCTTCGGGGGATCTTCTTCCGGAGATGATGGAGAGCGAAACGCCTCCCCCGGACTCCTCCGCTCAAGAAGCGGGCGACCTTGAAGTGTCGTCACGGAGGGCCTCTCCGGATCCGGTGAGGCCAGAAGATAATCCTATAGTCACGCGAAGTCCCCAGTGTTCAGCTCTTGAAGAGAGCAAACAAAAGAGTCTGGCACCATCTGGTATGCAGTCGGACGTACTGAGGGAGTTGTTGGAGTGAGTGGCCATCTCAGAAGAATACTGTACGTTAATGGGTACGGTGATGGAAAGAATTTCGTCCGCCGAAAGCGGATTGCATGAAGCCCTGATGAGTCTACTGACGGGCTTTGAGGTACGTGAAATGATATACTTTTTGATAGTACCGCACATTTTTAGGTGTGCCTTGTGTAGATAGTAGCCCCTGACACTCTAGTTGTCGTCGAGAACGGCGGCGAACAGAGGATCGTAGTCCCAGGTAATAACCAAACCGCCTTTATGTGCAGGTGGTGGAAGCTCCAGTGGCTAGCCGGACTAATGAGTTTGCCGAACTAAAGCGGCAACTGGATGCGGCAGATGCCAACATCGAGCTTGTTAACAAGTGGCTTGACAAGGCACAGGGTAAGTAATGTTTTCTGGTGAATGTCACATAGTAAGAGCAGCATGATGCCAGTATCTTTAATATGTTGTGACTGCAGATGGAGCTGCCGCCGTGGAGACCCTTCGGGCAGAACTTGCCCAGGCCAAAGAACAAGCAAGGAGTAGTAATGCGGCTGCTTTGAAGGCGGCCGAAGAGTTGAGGGCCGAGAAGGCTGCGCATTGCGAGAGCAAAGAGAAAATGGCCAAGATGGCTGTAAAGTTAAAAGACACTATCGACCGTTGCCAGTTCCTTGAAGAAGAAAACCGAGTGAAGGCGACGGACCTTGGAAAGGCCACGATGGCGACCAAAGACACCCGCTCTGCTACGAGAGCGAAGAAGGAGGAGTTGCGTGAAGCCGGGGATATTGTGGCTGGGAAGCCCTTTATGCTGCGGAGGAAGTTCAAAGATCCGCGGTATGCCCCTCTGGATCGGCTGTGGAGTTCGGAAGATGCATATATGGACTTGGCGGCGAGCGCTGTTGATGTGGCCGAATACTTCCGAGATCAAACAGATTGTGAAGTGGCAAGCTGTTCTCGTCGCACTTTAACGTTCCAGAGCGCCCGCTTCCATTGACTGATCAGCTAGCCGAATGGGCCGAACTCAATAGGTTGTCTGGGCTCGCCATGAGGTCCGTCGTAGATCATCTGTGGCCGGAAAAACCGAAGTCGAACAGCTATTTCAGCTTAGTGCAGCAGTTCCTTGGAGCGGTGTCGCGCATCAATGCGATGAAGAGGTCGGCGTGTATAGAAGGCTCGTGGATGGCCCTTGCCTGTGTCAAAGCATACTGGGCGGAGATGGATGCTACCACAGTTACGGCGCAGGTTTCGGCCATAGGCCGAGTGGCTGCCGAGCACTATTTCGAAGAGGTTCTCGAGGGTGCTCGTTTGATAGAGGCCTAGTGCTCGAAGAATATTATGTTTGAGTGACATGTATTCCCATTGTAAACACAATGTTTTTATGAAATTTATTAAGGCTGTATTTATACTTTTGCCTGAAAGTAATATGATGCCTTTTGTGCGGCCGTTTATGTATATATGTGTATAACCTGAAAGATTGCAGTCGTCGGCTTCAACCCCCACACATATAATGCGGAGGTGTTCGCAGAAGACACGTGATCACACTTAACCCAACGTCTTGGTCCTATTAAGGAGGTGATAACACAACGAACGGGGCAACCGGACTATAATGCTTTAACACTTTCACTTAGCCATAGGAGTTTGATGATGGGGCTACTATATAGCCCCTGGTGGCTCTGCACTCTCCCGAATTCGGGGTGCGTACATGCCTGGCCGGGAAACGGCCCTTCGTTAAGGCGGAGGAATTCTAACATGCCGATAGGTCATCGAGTGGTTGACCAGTCTCACGCTATATCATGACAGTCAGTTTTCAGCTTTCTCTGCTGAGGTGCTCGTCCGGATGAACCGCGGCACAATCGCAGTAGTTCTCCTGGTGCCGCCTTAGCCGATAGATCGGAACGTAAGGCAACAAAACACTGGAGTCGGGCAAACCCAACATTTGACCAAAGACATGATTCGGAGCTGATGCATATAAGGCCAAACTCACGACGCCGAACACTCCCTAAGGTATTCAGTGTTTATGGTATAAACCGGGCCTAAACAGTGCCCTTTGTAAGAAGCCCCTGGTGTCCAGGTACGTGCATTATTCTGACGTGGCGACATGCCAAGACGTCAGCATCCTTCTCAATAGTATTGAGAATCCGAGGGATGTGTATCAACAAGAAACAGTAAGAAAGGTTTACGCAGGGTCTTAATCTAAAAAGAATACTTGGGACGGGTCCCTGCTGCACGTCTACGCCTGTGTCTCCGTTGTGCCGTATCCTGGATGGGTGTAGCACGATGGTCACCTGTAAAAGAGAGGAACTTAGGTGAAAAGTTGTCATGCAAAAAGGTAGGTTTAAAGAGACCATGTACAATTCAAGATGAGTAAAAATTGCCACTTGTCTGCGCGCATTGAGCCCCTTGTATTTGTAATAGGGGTGTGGCCATCAAACCTGTATGAATTACATATAGTTGCGTCGGACTCGCCTAACCGTGTCCGTTGTCTTGACGACCTATCGAATGCTTTAGTTGGTGAGGCCGTTTTAGTGTGCGGCTGCGGAGGTAGCCGCACTCTCTTCAGCGCGCAGGGATCGCTCAATATTTCCATTTACTGTAATGATGCCACGTGGACCGGGCATCTTAAGCGTGAGGGAAGCGTAATGCGGTATTGCATTGAAGCGAGCAAAAGCTTCGCGTCCAAGTAGTGCTTGATAGCCACTTTGGAATGGCGCAATGTGGAAGGTTAAATTTTCGCTATGGAAGTTATCGAGGTAGCCGAATATAACCTCTAGTAGCAGGGAGCCCGTGCAATGAGCCCCTGGGCCTGGTGTTACTGCTTTAAAGGTAGTATTGTTGTGGCAAATTTTCGTTGGGTCTATCCCCATTTTGCGGATTGTGTCCTGATATATCAGGTTTAGACTGCTGCCACTGTCCATCAGGACTCGTGTGAAGTGGTATCCGTCAATTATTGGATCTAATACCAAGGCAGCCCATCCTGCGCGCCGGATACTTGCCGAGTAATCCTGATGGTCGAAGGTAATCGGTTGAGACGGCCAGTGGCAGGACTCCACGGTGATAGGCCCTTGGGCATATTTCTCTGGGAGTGCCACTTTGTTTCTCCCCTTGATCACGTGTAACACGTTTACTCTTTTGACTTCTGGTGGAAATTTCTTTTGTTCCCTAGTGTCTTGCTTGAGAGGCTCATTCTCGTCTTCGCTTGGTGTAACCTCCCCCTTGTGTGCGGCGTTGAGCTTGCCGGACTGCTTGAAGACCCAACATTCTCTGTGGGTATGATTAGCGGGTTTACCAGGGTGCTATGGATCTGGCATATTTGGTCCAGAATTTTTTTTAGGCTGGACAGTTCGTCTCTGCTTCCTTTAGAGGGCGGCTTTTGCTGACCTGGCCGAGAGCTTCTGAATCCGGCGTTTACCGCCATGCTCTTCGGGATGTCTTCTTTATTCCGGCGCTTATTATTTTTGCTGCGTCATGATTTCCCGTTTCCATCTCTAACTTCGAATGCACTTGGGTCACTGGTGCTGCATCGGGCTAGCCAGTTGTCCTCGCCCGCAAAAAAGCGGGTCATGAGGCTGGTTAATGCTGCCATTGTTCTCATCTTTTCTTGGCCGAGGTGACTGGCAAGCCATTCGTCTCGGACGCTGTGTTTAAAAGCTGCCAAGGCTTCGGCGTCCGGACAGTCGACTATTTGGTTCTTTTTAGTAAGAAACCTGTTCCAAAGCTTTCGGGCTGACTCTCCAAGCTGTTGAGTTATATGACTTAAATCATCCGCATCCGGAGGTCGGACATAAGTCCCTTGAAAATTTGCCCGAAAAGCGTCTTCGAGCTCTTCCCAGCTTCCAATAGAGCTTTCTGGGAGGCTTTTAAGCCAGTGCCGAGCTGGCCTTTGAGTTTGAGGGGTAAATACTTAATGGCGTGGAGGTCATCTCCTCGAGCCATGTGGATATGGAGGATATAGTCCTCAATCCAGACCCCAGGGTCTGTTGTTCCGTCGTATGCCTCTATGTTTATGGGTTTGAATCCCTCTGGAAATTCATGGTCCAGTACCTCGTCGGTGAAACATAGGGGGGGTGCGGCACCCCTGTATCTGGGTGTACCGCGTTGTTCGGATGTTTGTTGTGTTGCATCGTATGCTGGAGCGCGCTTGCGTGGTCCGTAGATGGATCTAGTTGCGCCGTCCTTTTGATGCGAGCCCTCGCGTGGATCGCGTATTGGCTCATGTGCGGCGTTGTTTGCCGCTCTATGTTGGCCGTGAGGTCGTCTATCCGGCCATATGGCCGTTTTAATTTTTGGTTGCGGGGGATCTAAGGCCTCCTCATCGAATTCAGGTAGCAACTTCCGCTTCGGGTAGCTGTTGGTGTGGCGATTACCGCCATACTTCGCTGCTGTGTTGAGTACTTTACTCCATCTGATTCTGAGTGTGTCTTGCGCAGCTTTGAGCCTTTGCTTCTGCTTTTTTAGACTCCTCACGATAGCAACAAGCCTTTGATGGGCATTCTGTTGCTCCGGGTGTCTGTCCGGTGTTATGTCGTCCGGACTATTATCTTTGACGGAATCGGGTTGTTCGGTTTGATTCTCCGTGTTACCGTGATCTGGCGATGGTTCACCCTGCTCTAACGCTGGGTCTATATGATTGTTGTTTCTGACGAGGCGGGATTTGGGGCGGTGCTTACGTCGCCGCTTTGACTGCTTCTCGAGGGGACAACCCTTCGTTGCGTCCTTCCGTTCCTCGTCGTCGTTTTCTTTTGGTGTGTCCACCATGTATACGTCATGTGATGAAGTGGGCGTCCAGTGCCCTGTGGGCAGTGGTTCCTGTTCGTCTCCTGCATCGTCGTCCATACCGTCGATGTCTTCGGAGTCGATGTCGAGCATGTCGGTTAAGTCATCGACAGCGGCTACTAAGTGGGTGGTGGGTGGGCGGCGAATTTCTTCGTCATCCGCATCCCAATCCTGCCGGACATAGTTCGGCCAGGATCCTCCTGACAAGGAGAGAGACCTTAATGAGTTCAGTACGTTACCGAAGGGTGAGTGCCGAAAAATATCCGCAGAGGTAAACTCCATGATCGGCGCCCAATTGGATTCAATAGGAACGGGCGCAGGCGGTTCGGAGTCCGTGGCCGGAGAAGAATCCGGCAGTTTAGCAACACGGCTCTCATGAAGAGTAAGGTCGATATTCGGCTCGGTCGCCGCTGAGGATATGGCCTCCATGACGGGGTCCATCCACCCGTCCATGGACGGCGCAACTGGCTCTGAGGGTCGGAGCAGCTGCCGGTGCGATCTCTTGAACACTGTCTGATGGTAGAGCTAAA
Source organism: Triticum dicoccoides (assembly GCF_002162155.2). NCBI lineage: Eukaryota > Viridiplantae > Streptophyta > Magnoliopsida > Poales > Poaceae > Triticum > Triticum dicoccoides. The sequence goes on from NC_041382.1 coordinate 330,286,692, forward strand.
TCGTACTCATCGTGACCGCGTGGCGCACAAGGCAGAGGCTCGAATCGGTCGTGTAGTTTAAGCCTCCAAACCTGACCTGGTGGCCAGGGGCGTAACTTTCAATCTGCTCTAGATGGCCAAGCGAGTTGGCCCGTAGTGCGAAGCCGCCGAACACAAAGATCTATCCGGGGAGAAAAGTCTCACCCTGGACTGCATCACCATCGATGATAAAAGGAGCCATCAAGCCTAACGGTGACGACACAGAGGAACTCTCAATGAAAGCACCAATGTCAGTGTCAAAACCAACGGATCTCAGGTAAGGGGTCCCGAACTATGCGTCTAAGGCGGATGGTAACAGGAGGCGGGGAACATGATGTTTTACCCAGGTTCGGGCCCTCTTGATGGAGGTAAAACCCTATGTCCTACTTGATTTATTCTTGATGATATGAGTATTACAAGAGTTGATCTACCACAAGATCGTAGAGGCTAAACCCTAGAAGCTACCCTATGGTATGATTGTATGTTGTCCTCGCGAGGCGGACGACGCAAGACCTCCTCAAGAGCGGCCTCGCCAGGCAGGCTCGCGAGGGGCGGAGAGATCAAGGCAAGGCAAACCTCGCGAGGTCCTCGTGACGTGAGCCATGACATTCGTGGCCACGCGGGCGCCAGCGCGCGCAGTGTCTTTGCTTCCTCTTTGGTGCAAAGGGGGCAAGCGCAGGAGCGGAGTACCGAGGCATCAAGGAAAGGTTTCCATATTAGTGCGACAAGACCAAGACCGGAAGGACGTCATGGCGAAGGTCACCATGGAGCCCAAGACGGCGTCATCACCAGAGCCTTTGGCAGGCGAAGACCACCTTTTGTCAGGATAACTTGTACTAGTTGTCCCCTTTCGAATTAGTCATTGTTGGCTCCCTTCCCGCTCAATATTTGGCGAGAGGACCAGGGCCTATATAAGTAGAGCTAGCCACCACAGTGAAAGAGAGACCAGAGAGGATCGACCTCATCACAAGCAGAGAGCGGATCCAAGATCATCTCACACAAACACGTTCACCAAGCACAAGAGCACATCAACCTCAGGAGGTTGTTCTTCCCATTGTAACTGTTCTTCATCAGCCCAAGAGGCAATCCACCACCACACACTGGAGTAAGGTATTACACCACAACGGTGGCCCGAACCAGTATAAATCTTTTGCCTTTCTGTGTTGTGAGTTCGTTGAGTTCGTCCGCAAGATCTTAGAGAGCTAGGGAGTGGAATGATAGGGAGAAAACCTTCGCGCGCACCCCAGTGTTTGAACCTCAAGGGTTTGCCGGAACCCGTGATCCGACGGTATCAAACACATAGATAGGCGTAGTCTATAATAGGATTAATAGGCTATGGTATTATGTAATCGGTAGCAAACTAAATTAAGCCAAGCAATGTAACTGAACAATTTTGCAATAAGTGGCTAACTAAAATTCTGAGAAGCAGATAACTGAACTTATGCTACCTCTTTGTACGGGCACACTACAACTTCTTTTTCGCGTACAAGGTTCTACGAAGGAGTCCATGGCATCAATTGCTTGGATACATAGTCCCAATACTTCTTTCTTCCCACACTGCATTGGTAAGTTGAATGGTTAATCCAGTAAGATGGTGCATCCTTGATATGTTATATGAGGATGTATAGTCAGACTAGTTGTAGCCACACACATCACACTGGCTTTGACTGTATATTTCATGTTATTACATTTGGCATATCGAGATCTAAGCAATCTACAATAGGATGAAAAGACAGGCATCCTTCACATTATTGGCGAACTCGGTTCATAGAAACAAGCAATTCAACCATTATGTGGGTAAATCAAAAGCGCCACTGGAATATTTTTCAATACCCCAATCATACACACAAAAAGAGGCGACGCCACCATAGGGGCTGGTATGGGCGGCCGCCTTGGGTGGCTCAAAAGTGTGCACCTAGTTTGAGTCGTCCAGGTTGGCCCAGGCTAGTTTTGTTCGGCCCAACGCACAAACAGGCAATGTAAAAAAATAAAGAATTTTTTTTCAATTTGGGTGGGCCAATAACGTAAGTGCAAGGCATGGCCTGTAGCAGGCTCGCGGCCCAAACGAGCCCCTCCCATATTGATCAACAGCAGGAAAAATCCCAATTCGTTCGCTCCAGCCTCCAGTCTGGTTCGCTCCTAACCTAGCCACCGCTGGACAGACCGACACAACACTTCCTCGCGCCCTTGTTGGAGGGTGGTCACCGGGCTTCAATCGAACAAAGGACAAGAAGATGAAGATCGAACCCTGGGTGTAGCCTGTGTGGGAGTCAGCGCCGCAGCATGGACATGGCATTGAGCTTGCTCAAACGGACAGTCACAGCTTGCAAGAGTAGCATGCGCAATGAGTAGGTACATCACATCCCTAATTATATCTAATTCAACTGTTCAATTTCTGGCCAATAGTTAAAGCTCACAGTGTTGTAAAACTGCTTGTATGTAGGGAATCTATGAGAAAATGAAACCAATTTCTGCTTATTTTATAACTCCCCCAATCAATACTGAACTGACTGAATCTGATGTATCTAATCAAGTTTCCGGTGCAAACATACAAGCTCATGTTGTTCTTGAGCCTGAAGTGTCTAATGAACAGACTACTAATGAAGGATTTGATGCAAAGATTTTACATGCTCCTGGTGATGAACATATAGTGTCTAATGAGGGATCTAATGCAAGCATTTTGCAAGATCCCATTGAATGATTTAGTGTCTAATGATGATCTGCTATGTTGAGAGGGACACAGAGATTTGCAGGCATTGATGACAAGCAAATTATAGTACATTTTCATGGCTTGAGGAAACGTCGAGGCCATCTACCAGAAAGTCCTCGTATCATGACAATGTAGCATAAATACTTTTCTAATCTGTTGTTTGAAACTATTGGCATACTTGTGCAGGATAGATATATTGATATGCAGTTCGCTCACTGGTTATAGGTGCAATTACATTTCGATATTTTCAGCCAGAGAACGAATAATTCAAGCAGGTACAGACCATGTTAGTAGTTCTTGTACACCATGTTGCATTTTGTGTTTTTTGGTGCTTGCATCATTTAGTGTTTTATAATCTGAACTACTTTGGATCATTAGCTGGTTTTCAAAGTGCATGTAGCTTCACATTTCTCAAGTTTTGTTGATTTACGGAGTGCAAGTGCCTTCGTATTTTTAAGCTAAATGTTCACCCCTGGTAACTTGAATTCGTGGATCCTCCACTACACACAAATCATACACGCATGCCAGTACGAATTAAATGAAATGTAGGGACTTACGCTAGCTCGTTGTACAGGCTCACTACAGCTCTGCTTGCGCTTGGGATGTTCCATTTACAAGTCCATGTTACCACTTGCTTGGATGTGCAGGCCTTGTGCTCCTTGCATCCCCCTCTGCATTTTTGACACGATGAATGGTTGATCAAATAAGAGGAATCGACCTTGTTGTTGTACCGGAGGACAGATACTTACAAGGTTATACGGGTGTGTAGGATGTGTACCAGATCCCGTAGCGCAGTCATGCTTCGCTAAAAATTGGTTTTGCTTGTTTCAGATGATATCTCCAGAAGAGATATGAGTTAAAGTTAGGGTTGCATAGGTGTGCAAGCTAAGAGAGCAGTGAAAGGATATCCAAACATTGTCGGAACAATGCGCAAGGGAGTGATGTGTGGATACCTAGTTCGGGACGGTGTTTGGGCATGCTCGCCTAGCTAGAGTGCGGGTCACTTCATAGCCGTTGAGGGTGATGCACTGGCGTTGGCTGGCCGCGCACGGATGCAGATCTTGTGTGGCAGTGGAGCGCTACGATGCGGTGGACGAGACCGTTGCTGAAGCCCCAACGGCCTCGGGGGGCGGAGGTGCGACAATGTGCTCGGTGAAGTAGCCCGGTGAGGTGGGAGACGGCATCGGTGAAGCGCACCTGATGCAGTGGAACTCAGTGTCTGGGAGGCAGGTCGGATGCGGCGGCCGACATTGTCGGTGGACCACCCGGTGCGGTGGACGAGGGCGTAGATGAGGTAGCTCTGGTGCGGTGGTGAAGTGTGACCATCATCTTTGTCGTCATCCGGCACAGAGGTGGGGAAAGAGACGAGATGAAGGGCGATTCGAACTTTGCTTGGGTTAGCGGCGAATTGGGGATTTGAGCAATCTGGGCATAGAAGGGGACAGTGGAGAAGGGAGATTTTGAAGGGCTGGAATTGGGGCCGCCAGATATTTCAATCCGAAATGTGGAAGCACAAACTTATTTTTTCATCGTCCTTTTTGGGGGGGAGTGGGGAGGGAGGGATGGGGTAGTCTATAGAGGGGTGGGTGGCTAGGTGCTAAGCGTCCGTACGACACACACGAACACCACAACATGACCCTGGTCTGCCTGGTGCGCCTACATTTGAGAGGAGATTTGAGAATGCAAACGAATCTTCTTTCATTTGCAAACGAATCTGTATGTATTACCATGCCCGTGTTTTCTTTGCAAATAATTAGTCATTCGAAACGAGATACTATAAATTAATTAATGAGGATTTATTTGAAAAAAATGAAACGATATCCACGGTATCCACGCTAACGTGGATTAGAGTGTGTGTCACATAATTAGTTATTTGAATTAGAGTGTGTGTCACATATCAATCTTCAATTCTAACATGGATTTCGCATTTCACTATATCCACGCTACTTTTTAATACAAATTCATATGTATATGATGAACACCATGGTAGTGATAAAACTTTTGGATGGATTCAAACATATGACCTACAAAAACAGCACAACAATCGAGTCAATGTGAACTTTTCCAAACCTAGTATGGCACGAATTCGAAATAATTACCCATATGCATGGTCCTCAGTTCAAATCTTACATTGTACACCGAATTGAAACATCAATATTAAGTCTAGTAGTATCTACATTCAAATGTTGTTTTTAGCCCCCCCTTGGCACACACGCTACATACTTCCTGTATCGGTTAGTCTTCCTCTCCTAACCACCTTAGGAAGCTATCGGTTTCCGACACACGTTCATTCTTTCTCTCCATGTTTCGATCTCTACCTATCTCAACTATACAACCCCCTTTTTCCACTCTGTTACCAAATGTATTTACCTCACACACCCGCCATTGCACCCCATGCCGAGCTCTCTCTCTCTCTCTCTCCCTCCCACCCTCTCTTGCTAGATACATGCATTGCCTATCTAGCCCCCAACCTCTCGTGCGCACACACGCACGTTGTCTATATAGGTCACTCCCTCGAGACTGTCTCACTCTTTATTCCGCACGGCGGGCCACACTCGCTCAATCTCGCTCTCTTTATCTGAGTCTCGATTAACCTCGTTTTCTTTCACACACAAATGATATATCTCCCTGTTCGGGCCTCGGTTGACACACTTTATACTCTCTCATGTAGATTGTCTACCTAGGTTAGTCCATCCAAGCCACCCCCACTCTTTCGACCTCATGGCAGGCCACGCTCGCTCAATCTCTCTCTCTCTCTCCCTCCCTCTCTCTCTCTCTCTATCTCTCTTTGTATGTCTTGATTGACCTCGCTCTTTCTCGGACACAAACGATATATCTCCATGTTTGAGCCCAATTCGACATATTCATATTGTATACTCTCTCACGCACATTGTCTATCTAGGTCACTCTCTCCAACCCGTATCACTCTTTCGATCGCACGACGACCCACAGTTGCTCAATCTCCCTCCCTTTATATATGTAATCGATTGACCTTGCTTCCTCCCACGCACAAAATATATCTACATGTCTGTGAGTGAATCATCTCGCAAGATCTATCTTATAGCCCTCACCCTTACCAAAAGCTCAATCGGACAATATCTCTCCAAAGCATATATATCTTTTCAATGAATGTTGGACAACACTCACTTTGTCTCTCTATCTATATGTCTCTCGATTGACCTCGCTTTCTCATGCCGTATCTTCCACATATTGAAGCTACCTCTCCATCCCTTGCAAAGCCGGAGCTATTTACATTGCTAGGGGGACTCCAACCTTGGATTAATTTGTGTAGGCATTTATTTCGGTGGTAGATTATATTTTCGTAGCATTCGGCCCACAACTACTCCAAACACCGTTGCAACCCCCCCCCCCACCTCCCCCAATTGATTTCCCTCTGGCTCGGTCATCGCTCTCGCGCACGTCCTTTCTCGCCTTCAACGTTGCACCATGGTATTATTGCAAAAAACTCTGATTATTACAAATAAGCTACAAAACTACACACTGATAGTCCACTTGGAATGGAACAAATTTCGACCCACAAATTAAGGTCCCACAGACTACACACCGAGGAGCCCACCTATCATGAAACAAATTTGGACCCATATACAAATTAAAAAAATAAAGGACGGGGATCGAACATGCGACCAGGGCCTTCAAGCCGCGTGTCAATAGGCAACATATGTAATATTATTTTTAGTACATTAGTGGGACCGGCTCGTTAGCACGAACTATTCGACTTCACCCACTGGTGGGTTCCATGTGTGTGTGCGCTCTCTCTCTCTCCTCCCCTTCTGCGTTTATACGCACGGGCAAACACGAAGAACTCATGGGCAATGTTGCCGTTGACCATATCTGGACGCGTTCACAAGTTACGGCACCAGTTTCATATACTAGTAGTACTATTCAATGTGTACGTGCAATGCACGTTAATCTAGAAGTATTTTAAGTGCATGTGGATATTAAGTAGGATATTATTTGCGTGTTATTATGTGATTAGCACTATTTTTGGCATGAAATTAACTGCACGCTAAACGTGTTGAGCGCTCGACATTGAAGCAGTCTAGGTCGTTGCATGAGAAGGAATACATGTGGCTTGATGACATTTTATATTTAATTTGATACAGCTCTAGCATAACATTCAATCGATCAACCCATAGATTTCATTCAGTCTGACTCCGACTTTAAATTCATATGACGATCGATCTAAAATAACCGGAAATGATAAACGTTCGGATTTTAAGCATGGCGATCCGAACGTTTTTCATGGCAAATTTAGATTCCGCGGCGGCGGCGGCGGCGTCTTGCGGTGGGAAGCGGCTCCTCTGCCATGCTCTGTGTGTCGTTGGGCCACTGACCGACGGTGACAGCGATGGCGGCGTCTTGCGCCGTTGTTGGCGTACTCCTGGACGTTGGCCCTAGCTTCAAGGAAGGCCACAATGTTCTGGACTTCGGTCTCCAGGAGCGAGTCAACTGGCGGGAGGAGGCGACTGGCGTTGGTGCAAGGAAGCGGTCAACGATGGCCATCCATGCTGCTGAGGGGGGCACTGGCACCCATGCGGGGATAGGCGCTGGCAACAGCGCGACGGAGGCATTCGTGGGCGCGGGCACTAGCACGGGCGCGCACGTCAGTGCACGCGTAGGTGCATGCGCTGGTAGGTGCACGGGCACCTGCACGGGCGTGCGCGTCAGTGCACACGCAGGCGCATGCGCTGGCAGGTGCACGGGCATGTCAAAGTCGACGGGGACCTCGTGGAATCCCGTGGCATCAAGCTTGGCGACAATGTGCAGCTCCCAGCCCATCAATGCCACGGGGATGGGCGCTGACGTAGTCGGGGCGATGGGAGCCGGAACAGGATCGGGGACAGGCGCGTCGTCTTCTCGCAAGGCCGGTTCAATCTCATCCCAAAGTGCCTTATGTTCTTGAGACTCCGGTTGGGTGTCTTCCTCAGGAAACTGGAAGACTAAGGGCAGACCATCGTGATGCGGCATGGCGTACGTTTAGGTCAGGCTAGTTGGAGGTAGACAACAGGAGAATCGAAGAGGAAGAGAGAAGATTGTAGCGATACCGGGTAGTGCGGGATTGATTTTAAACTGCGGGGCCGGCGAAATTAAAAGTGGGAGCAGTTGGGACGAAGGTGGGCGGCAGAACCTGGTCAAAGGGCTCACCTCCCGATGAGCCCGCGCAGCAGTCTGGCCGCACGCCTCCCTGTCAGCCGGCGCAGCGGTCTGCTCGCACGCCTCTCGTCGAATCACACGCTTGCTCGGAGGGCACCTGCCGATGAGAAGCGGTACTCGTGGCGGCACATAAACGCCCACGGTTTTAATAGTGAATGCGTTCGCCTTAACATGACATGTCTTTGTTCCAAAATACCTTGGCTCTTCATTTGTGCAACTTGTCATAAGCAGCTTGTCTCAAATTGAAAAAAAATATGAAGGAATATTTGTGCCATATCACGTGACCATGCTCAGTTTCATGAATTTCTGGTCACTTTTGGATTTTCTGAAATTTAAAATCCAGGATTCAAAACAATATCATAACCTGCATCATGCAATAAATTTTCAAGCGATACATTTGTCCTGTTGTATTTCTTAAGAAAGGATTTGGTCAAACATTTTTCTTAGTTAGACTTCGAACAAGTTATATATGCAGAGTAAAAGGATAATCCGTCTGTACCAATGCATTACCTGATATATTAACTCTCTTTTTTAGGGGTCCCTGATATATTAACTCAAGTACTAGGCACGAACAAACAGGCTCAATTCTGTGCTCATCCTGGTGTAGTACTAGTAGTACTAGGCAATGCAGTTGACGGGTGACCTTGGGGAGCAGCGACCGAGGGAATTGAACCGTGCTCGGCACGGTAGGTAACGTTGTCTAGTTACTAAATCATCCCTCCATTGTTCATCGGTAGTCATTATGGACCGGGGACATGAGGGGAATTTCCTAGGGATGGAATTCTGGCCGCCAGATATTTCGACTCGAAACGCGGAGGCTCGACTGGTTGGGGTTGGCTAATGTGCGTACCACGCATGCCACCAGAAGGACACGAGCCCGTTTTTTGAGGATCAACACGAGCCAAGGTATGGCTGGTACGCTATTGGGTACCATTCGAGAATACGAAAGGAATCTTTTCAATTGCCAAACGAATCTATGTGTATTACAATGCCCGTATTTTCCTTGAAAATAGTAATCTCGACGTGGTAATTGATTTATGACAACTTCTTGAATTAGAGTTTGTGATATAGTGATCTCAACATGGATTTCACATTTCATGGTATCCCTAGTAAGTTTTTCATTGCAAATTCGAATTTAAAAGATGAACAATATTGTGGTGAGAAAACTTTGTATGTATCAAGCATATGACCACACACACACACACGAACACAACATCAATCCAATAAGTATAGTGCATCTATTTTTCTAAACCATGCATGTATGACAGGAATTCAAAAATACTCCTTATGTTCCAAAATATTTGTCTTTTAGAGATTTCAACAAGTGACAACATACGAAGCAAAATGAGTGAATCTACTCTCTAAAATATGTCTATATGCATCCGTATGTGCCAGTCCATTTGAAATCTCTAAAAAGACTAATATTTAGGAACGAAGGGAGTAACATGTAAGACATGCATGGTCCTCAATTCAATATTTAAAATGACCAAGAAACTGAAACATGAATATTAAGTCTAGTACTATGCAAATGTTGTGTTTAGGCGGAGCTATGTAGATTGTCGGGGGTTAACCCCTCGACCTTAGATAAATTTGTGAAGCTTTGTTTAAGATTGTTTAGGTTATATTTGTCCCCACCCTAGCTCCCAAACACCGATTGGTTGCGCACCCCCCTCCTCACCGAGATAATATCATGTGCCCCCACACCATAGATGCTATATGCTGATACGAGTTGCTTGGAGCTTGTAGATTTTAGATATAGTAGCTCATGTGATGTCTTAATATTTTTACAGGAAACCTTAATGAGTTTGAGAATTGCACACAATTTGTACAAAAACTACTCATATGCCCTTGGATCCCATATCCAATGACCTCGAAGCTCGTATCACTGTAGCATCTAAGATGAAGGAGGACATCATATTCTCCTGTATGTAAGAATGTCATGTGCTACCACACCTTACATGCTTTGGTGATACAAGCTTTTTGGAGCCGTTGGATTTGTGACCCAACAACTCCTCGGTGGTTCGAATGGTTTTTTGCAGAAAAGCCCCCAAAGAGTTCCGCCACTGCTTACAAGCACAAAGACTGCTCAGATGCCATTGGATCTCAGATCAAACAACCTCGAAGCTTGTATCACCGTAGCATCCAAGCTGCGAGAGCACCTAATATTTTCTCGCACGGGAGAATATGAGGTGCTCCCGCACCGTAGATTCTATGGTGATACCAGTTCACGGAGATCTAACGGCCCACGGTAGGAAGTTTGAATGTTTTTGCAATATACGACTGAGAGTTTGGGAATTGTGCAGAAAGTACAAGTACTACGCATGTGCCATCTGATCACAGATCATACGACCTAGATGCTCGTATCACCATAGCGGCTAATTAAGCTATGGGGAGCACCTAATATGAGCAACGTGGAGCAGTTGGATACAAGATGTAGCGGCACACACGATGCCTGAATGTTTTATTTACAAAAAAACCTTTAGAGAGTTTGGAAATTGCACATAATTACAAAGACTACTCCCAAGCCAATGGATCTCACTTCCAACGATGTAAAAACTAGTATCACCATAGCATCTAAGCTGCGGGGTGGATGTGATATTTTGTGCCATTGTCATTTTTGTTTGTAAACTTGCAAAATGTGTGTAACTCGTGCCATTATTGGTCTAACCGCGCAAAGTGTTTGTTCAAACAAACCAGCCTACACTGAAATATCGAAACAACACACGGGGGTCCCACTTGTCATTGATCAAATTTGGACCTAAAACTAACAAATCTGAAAGACGTGATTCGAACTGGCAACATGGACTACAAAGCGTAAGTCGATAGCCTGAAACAACAACGGTTGTTGGCTTTGTCCCATAACTTGATTTTATACAGTATTACGTTGAGTAGAGTAGAGGGGGTGCCTCATCAACACGTGCATGACCGTTGACTCACTTACTGGTGGATCCCAGGTCTGCGATCTCTCTCTCCTTTCCATCGTCTAACCTTTAGATGCACGGGCACACACGAAGAGCGGCGCTAGCTTGCCGTGGTGTTATTGTAACTAAAAAAGCTTGGAATATAGAAGAATAGCCAAGGACAAGAGACATTGTGGCTGGTCGAGACGAAGCTAACCACACCTATCCTCTGTGCCACGTTAGCATGATGAAGTTGTGTGGCTAGTGGGGTGTTTTCGACCGACTGGCTGGGTCCCGAGGTCAAACCATAGGTACTACTACGTCTGATATAGTATATTTTTACACGCACATTTTCTCCTTCATGCTGAGACATGGCACACCCTACCACGCGGTTTCGGGGTCCTCCTGGGTGGTGCACACATATATTCTTCCTTGCCGAGATGTGGGACGCCCTACCGTGCGTTTTCTGGGTCCTCCTCGGTTGAAGCGCCGAAGCAAGTAAATGAGTACATCAGTGAAGCACGGTGGCTAGCTAGTTGGGCTAGTGCGACCGATTAGCTAGGCAGCCACCACATTTGTTTTTTCACCCTTTTTTATCTCCTTGTCGGTAGGTAAATTTTAATATCCACTGCGGCGTTGCTCTAGTCTTTGGGTGCGGCAGGCGCGGCAGGATTTTTAATTTTTTGATTGACGGGAGCAGGCGCGGCAGGATTTTTACTTTTTTGATTGAGAGGAGCAGGCGTGGTAGTAATTAGTCATGATGACTCCGCCTGTAAAACCCAATGCTCCCTGATGTGAGAAGTTGTCGACTGGTGTTTTCCCATGGTGAAAACCTAAAGATTCCCCGCTCCTCGGCTGGCTCCCTCTGCCTTCCCGTAGATTGCATTGACTTTCAGCCGTTTCGCCCCCTTTGCTTCCTCTCCCCATTGCTTCTACCTGGTGCCATGGCGGCGCAGCAGATCACAGAGTCTGAGGTGAGGCGCCTGACGCTGGAGCTCAAGGCCAAGGATGCGGAGCACAGGGCCAAGGACGTGGAGCTTCGTGAGCTCAAGGAGGAGAGAAGTTCCATGCGCCTCCGTTATGTGCGGGAGTTCACGGAGCTTCAAAAGCGGCGGGCGTCCACCACAAAGATGTTTGAGGCGTTGGCGGCGTTGCCGCAAAAAGCGGGAGATACGGTAGGCCATGAGGGGAGGAGGCTGGAGCACGAGCGGGTCGATCGTGACAAGGTCCAGGATCGCCTCAGCCACTTGGTGGACCAAGTTGCCACGCACATGTTGCGGTTGCGCGATGCCTAACGTCGTGCCAGGGCGACCATGCCGGCCGTCGGGCTAAACCTATTCGACCACCCCGTCGACTTCAACGAGCTGCGGCTTCCTGACCTAGTCTCCTTCTTCACCAATATCTCCGAGGAGCTGAGCCATCTCCACGCGATGGTGGGGGTGGAGCTAGACAAGGAGGGGTTGCGGGCTGCCGTCGCCGTTGCCGGGTGAATCCTCTCAGGGCTCCGTCACTAGAATCCTTTCGTGCCATTGGACGCCATCTTTGACGAGGTGGCTCCCGTCGACCGGGAGCGGGCTCTGCGGGCCATTGCACCCTGCATCACCAACGTCGTGCGCCTTGAGAAGCAAAGGGACTTCGGTGGTGTTTATGCGTCCTCTACATGGGCATGTCCATGTCTCGGTGCAACATGACTGTTGGATCAAAATTAAATGGTGCATATCAGTCAATGTAGCACAAAGTGTGTGGGTGTGTTTGGTTGCATTCTCATCTCAATATAGTTGTTCCCTCTTCGTGTATTTGTGTTAACCTACTAGTGTGGACTCATGCACCCTTCATGCACTCTACCAAACACCCAAAAGTGGGTCGAGAAGGGAACTTTTTCTCCCATCCCGTGCACCCTTCATACACCCTGCCTAACACTGAGTCGCCGTGCTTCATATGGCTCATGTTTCATGGAGTACTGTAGCACAGTACTCTCTGTGCGCTATAGACCTAGTTCTGTTAACATTGATCTCACTGTTCATTCTCGACCGGACAGTCGAAAAAGCGGTACTATGTTACATTACTATTCATATAGTTGACATGCGCACAACATCATTTGTTATCATCATATCTTACTACACTAGCAACAAGATTATGTAATACTGACGTATGAACCACTGCACATGCATAGTAGTAGGAGCATTGTGTACATTCAAGTGGCTACCGCGTTTCGTACTCCTCCGTTGTAAGAGTGGAAACGCTTACTGTAATCATTTTTTTTTCTTCAGAAAAAACAGTGGACTTGCTCTACCATGCGGATACTCCTTGACGGTCGACGGGAACTTTGCTACTCACTTTCGCTGACGTGTGGGACAGCCATCATCACGGTCCCCAGCCATGCACTAAATTACTCCATAGTAGAGTGCCCAACTTCACGGTAGAATTACCCGATCGAAGCGTCACAGTAATGCCCAATGAGCCGTCAAATCACAAACCCCCCTCCTTTCCAGCAGTAAGTTTGGACAGACGAAGCAACCATCATTTCACTCTTCTCTCTCAGCTTCCTCTCTACCCAACCCTCGCTTCTCCCTCATCTTGTTCGTCATTTCTTCAAGAAAACCCCGACCGCTTTTGCCATTGTTCTTCTCTCCCAAAGAAGGAAAGGTGAGCGCATCAATGGTGTTGATTCTGGCAAAGGACCCGTCTTGCAACCCCGGGACTGATCCTATAACTCCCTCTCTGTTCTTATTTTGGGTTTGTGATTATGGTTTCTTTTCTTTTATTTCTATTTGATAGTTTCTTGATGGACGTTGGAGCATCGGCCGAAGTGATGTCTATGGCTCTCGCAAAAACCATAGAGGCTCATGGTACGAAGAAGTGCAAGCACCCCGCTGAGACTACCGCAGACAAGCTCAAAGCCATCGCCCTATCCAAGCGCCCCTCTTCGGGATCCCTCAATAAGCAAGTACAGGTAATATCTCTTCTTGACGATCTTTTTCTCGATCTTGATCATGTTTTTTCATCTAACACGCAGTACTAGTACTAGTAGTACCACTTTCTGGGTGATCTTGCATGTGATTTTTGTGTGCCAAATGGCGGTTCTAAATTCCTATTTTGACCAAAACATGCGAGAGGTTGACACTGATTTCTTATAGATTACTTTCAACTACTTTATGTACATAAATGCTACCTTTGAAGAGGGTATATTTGCATCAGTAACTTGTGTTATGGATATTGCAAGTAATCCATCTGCTCTCATGCCTTTGAAGACATGTTCTAGTGTCTTTGTTCACTCATTTCTGTGCGTATATGTAGTCATATATGGAGTAAAATATCAAAAATCATCTTATATTTCCGAATGGGGGTAGTAATAAAATATTTGGTTTCTGTTTGAATTAGAACCAGGTCCACGATGGAGATGAAATTCTCAAAGTCATGCCATGTGAACTGGAAGACCTGAGGATGAGTTCTACTGCTAAACTATCCAACTGTTGTGTCCTTGTTGCCATGTGTCCTGAACTAGTGTTTTCCTGTAGCATTGTTGTCAGGCGTGTTCTCAAGGCTGTACTTGACCACAACAATTTCCTGGTTGTGCGTTCGATTATGAAGGGTGTGGTTCTTTAAAGCTTCCAAACAGATCTGATGTGGCATGTCTTCATCGTCATGTTTATAAGTTGAAAGGCCGCTCTGTTAGGTTCTCCAAGGTTGAGGAGATGGTGATGGTGCCGGTAGACATCTCTCACGAAGTCCATGGCCTAGTCAGTTATGCGGGGTTCATCCCGTAGGTCGGTGGCAAGAAATAGTCTGAAGTGTTTAATTAGTGCAACTTTGCTTGTCTGTAGTAAGTACTATTTGTTCAGTACTTGATTTGTGTTTGTGAACCCTGTATTGTTTAGTACTGCCACTTCTGGTGTGTGGTGAGTCCTGAGAATAGTCTATGTTAATGTCTGTCCACTCAATTTAGTCTATATACTTTGAAGTATCCATATCATCTTTTTTGTGAGGACGGTTTATCAATTATGGTTACACTCCAATATATGTATGCATTGCAAGGTTTATCGCACCCACCGGGATTCCTAGTCCCATGGATGTTCAGCCCATACGATTTGTCACGACCTTTGGACTGTCCTGCTTGTGGGAGTAGGCGGGGGCCCTGCATGCCACGCGTAGTTGGATGACCAATCTTCTGTTTAGTACTTCAACATAGTGATTTCCTGGTAAGGATTCACTCATGTCACATCAAGTAAATCTTATTGATTTATTGTCTAAATCTTATTGATTTAATGTATTGTTTTCTTTCTTTTGCTGCAATTTTACGATGAAGGTTTTGCCATGTGACATTCATCACACAATAAACCGTTTGGTTTGCTCTAGATGGATATTTTTGCAGGTTTCACTTAATATGTCGTGTCAGTAACGAAGGCACTATCCATCACTTATATTATTGGAAAAAATTGGATCAGTATGTTGTCTGAGTACAAGCTAAATCCCTATGATGAACTGCAGTTTGGTTTAACAAACACGCCACAATTAGTCCTTCTTGCGCTTAAAGGAAATTAAGAAAAAGACTGGATCATGGTCACATAGCCTAGTAAAGTTAGAAAGTTAATCATAGCAGATCAAACATGATCGCCGCTGTCTCGCACATCGGTACCACCTTTAGCAATGGATCAAACACCGACAGTTGCTCTTGCACTGACAGCGGCATCAGCTCAATCTGATCCAGCTGAGGATTGGGCATCGACCGCGTCAGCGGATCAGGCTGATCTACCGGAGGATCGGGCATCGACACTAGCACCTACTCCGACACGGGCACTAGCTCTACATGGAGCACCATCTCCGGCAGCAGCAGCGGCACTACCAGTCGCATCGGCACGGGCACCAGCAATGGCTTTGGCACCTGCACCAACACTTACACTTGCATCTGCTCCGGCCCATGCAACGGCAACGGAACCAGCAGTTGCACTGGCAACAGACTGTGTTGTAGTTCGCACTTCATATATCAAAGTCCTTACAAAAACCAACATGTCCACCTTCTTGGTAAGCATTGGCCACCCAAGTGCTTCGTTCTTTTTTACTTCCATGTTGTTTCACATTATTCACTGTGTTGATATAACTATTTGTGTATATCTTTTTGTTTGCAAACAGAGAATTCCTAGAGCAATGAGGGAGTCGTTCAACAATCCGGGCGACCGTGGCCAAGTTTCTCTTACCATGCACATCCTTGGAGTGAATGAACCTGCTCAATATACCGTAAGTACAAAGGATGGTCACATGATGATTGATGCTAAAGGATCGTCAAGGTTCAAATGTAAATCATATCTTGCGGTAGGGGATGATGTCAAAATCAAACTTTCTTGGCAAGGAGAGCTGGTCCAAATCAACTTCGAAGTTCTTTAGTAGCAGCATGCAACTACTGAACTGATCTATCCTCCGAGAGATTTTGATGTAATACTCTGGCATGGTGAAACAAGTGTCCTGTGTGTATAAGTAGTACGACAGTATTGTTGATAGAATTAGAACTCTGATTGCTTGTTAGGAACTGTCATTTGATTTCATTCCAACAGCTGCCGTGCTTTATTCAATTTTGTGTATTCGCCTTGCGACAACATCTAAAGCTGGCGCCGTACCGACTGCTTACAATATTAAAAGCGCTAAGGTAGAACACATGGGCCCCCAAACATGCAGGCCCACCGGCCTATGGCCCAAAGTCCAGAACCGTGAGCCTGTCTGAGTATTTCTCAGCTGAACCCCCATAATGCCCGTGCATTGCACGTAACATCAAGATGCATTTGTATGAGTATTTTATCTTGTGAGAGAAAAGTTTGGACGAGGGAAGGCCTTATTTGCAAATGTGGAGAGGTGTGTGGGTACCTTTTTGCAAAATTGCCATAGTTTCCTTCCTATCGTCAGATATAAATCGGACAGCCTATATTGCAGGATGGCAGGCACACCATCATCACCAACTCGTCTATACCGTGTTAAAAAAACTCTGTTTTTATAATTATATATGTTATATATATTCCCCTTGATTTTTCTTATGTATAAAGTTGTGATATAAAAGATCTTTATATTTCTTTACAGAGGGAGTATCTCTCTATCAAAAATATATTTATGTGTAACTAGTTAGTCCTGTCTTTCTACTTCCTTTCGCTGATATGTGGGGCATCCGGCAACAGGGTCCACGTGCCATATGCACCAAATTAGAGTGCAGAACTGCACGTTAGACACACCCCGGTCGTAGCGCCGCAGTAATGCCCAATGAGCCGTCAAATGAAAAAACCCCACCTTTCCAGCTTTAGCAGTAAGCTGGACGGACGAAGCGACAATATTTCACTGGGCCTGAATCCCCTTCTCCCTCGTCTACTTGTTCAGAGAAAACCCCCGCTCGGCAATTGCATAGTGTTTTCTCATGGAGAACCTGGTATGAATTCTTCATCCATCCCCGATAAATCCAAGTCCCTTGGTCGCGGGTACTCCTAGGATGGCAGCTGCCGCCGTTGATGCATTTTTCTTCCTACTAAATCTAGTGTGTTTCATTTGAAGTGCCCAAAGTGCGAGGACCCTACAGGTTTCTGCGCCCTCGGCGAGATGCCACACTTGTTCCTTCTCATCCTAACACAGTATTTTAACACGCGCACAGTATGTTCCTAGAATCCTCTTTTCTATCCGGGAGGGTGGGGTTTTTTGAACATGCTGTCGACTAATTTGGAAATTTGGATTGCTATATTTGGATAAAAGGTACTAGTACCATGGTCAACACTTATGTGAAGGAGGAAATTATATCTAGATTTGGATATAGGGAATACATTGTGTTCTCATATTATTTTTCCTACAGTGCATTCCTTGCTCTGGCAGAACACATGTACTCAAGATTCTCGGCCTTGCCATAACTGAATACACTAGTTTAATGGTCACAATGAAGACAAGCCATGGATATAAGTTTCGAGTTGGGTTCATGAACCAAGAAGATCGCTGCTTCTTTATGGCTGAACTTGGATAAACTTTCTCAAGTGTTACAGACTAAAAGTTGGCGCACGAATGTTGATGGAAAAAGCAGAACCTGGTCTCATCTTCACTGCAATCTTCCACCCCGACGTCGTTCCAATTGT
Organism: Triticum dicoccoides; assembly: GCF_002162155.2. NCBI lineage: Eukaryota > Viridiplantae > Streptophyta > Magnoliopsida > Poales > Poaceae > Triticum > Triticum dicoccoides. Next base: position 330,304,589 of record NC_041382.1, read on the forward strand.
TCATCCATGTTAGTTTTGTATCTGGTTCTTGCTTCTTGCCTCGATTACTTCTTAATCCACCTATTCTGTCTAACTAATCACAATTTAACTTTAGAAGTAGAGACGATTCTCTCACGAAGATTCTACCTCTAACTAATATTTTCTTATAATTGGTGGCACATGTAGGTTTTTTAGAGTTAAGCAGGCTACTCGTTTGTTATTCTATAAGAACTCGCAGTTACTCATGGCACTGAAGTTGACTTGGACGACATCCACAAGTTCCTACACTTTATTGATCTTCTTGAGGTCCTTGTGGGGGGTTTCAATGGTGGAAGGCCACGTGGGATATGTGTGCCACTGCTGCACTCGTTGAATAGGTCCAACTGTGTTGAGAAACTTATGGTACGAGCTGTTTTCTGTTATATATGTTGTTCATAAACTCTTGCTTATGCATAGTTTTACAGCTGTGATCTTCTTGAAACAGGAACTGCCCAGGTCTATTTTTCCTATACAGATGTCTGACCATGGTCGGGTCAGACTTTCTCTTGGTCACTACATGATGTTTATGTCGACCTACTCCATTCCCCTTGGAGGTGAAAAGATACTTATTCATGGGTGGTCTCAAATAATGAAGGCCCGTCCATCTTGGAGAATAGGACAGAATATTATGTTCCTGCTTTTCCATGGCTCTAAAGCGAATATCCTGTTTATTGACCACATTGCGAGATGAAGCCGTTTTCAGAAGGTTGTGGATGCGCGGGGCGGCCCCTGGGCCTTGTCCTAGGGCTTGGCGGCCTCACCCTTTGGTTAACTGTAGGCAAAGTAGCACTGTTCGAGGCGTGCTTTTTACGGTTGAACCTATATAAGTACTCATACTGCTTTCAATTATGGTTGTTAAGTGCCCCTGCTGGTTTCAGTTCAGATTGTTAAGTACTCCTGCTGCTTTTATAGTCTATTGTGATTCTTTAGTCTTGTCTTCCTCCATCCGCCAAAACCAAACCAGCGCCGGTGGGGCCGCCTGCATCCGCCTCCCAAGGCTGGCTGCACCTCAGCGCACGCATCGTCGCGCCACCGTCTCCTAAATCGTTAACACCGACCTCCGAGGCCTCGTCGTCGTCCTCCGCGCACTTTGCTGCGCTCGCCGCGGCGCCGCCCTCTCGCGTTGTCAACATGGTCAACAAACAAGAGGAATCGGTAGAGGACTGTACATGGAGAGGATGACAGTAGGGGCCCACCATGTCCATGACAGGGCACAAGGAAGTTCCTCATTTTTTGTTATATATATATATATATATATATATATATATATATATATATATATATATATATATATATATATATATATATATACTCCATTGTTAGAGTATGGAAAAAGAAAATGCTTCCTGCTAGTGGTTTCCTGACATCTGGGACCCATGACATTGTCAGCGTGTATAGTCAATAGATAAGAGAATAGCACAAGATCGGCTGACACCTGGGACATAGCTAGTCGAGCAGTATTTTTTGTTATTGTTGAGACTGAGCAGGGTTTCAACTGGGTTGTGGCCCGTCTAGCCCAGGCTTATATTTTATGTTCACCACATGACCAGTCCAGCTATTTTTTGTTTGTGAAAATGAGCCCAGTTTATTTTTTCTGAAGAATACCCAATCCAGGCCTACTTATTTTTCTACGCCCTGATGGGCTGCAACTCTTTCAAGAAACCTGCAAATCTTGAAAGTAATATGAAATGAGCTGTAAATATAAAAATAGATGACAAATTGGCAATTACTTTATAATTTCTGGGTTTTTTCACATTTTCAGATTCCAATTTCACTGGGCTTTAACTTCAAAGTACTTTAAATCTGGCTCGACATTTTGGTATTAAAAATAGTTTGGAACCCATAGAAATATGCGAAATTTCGTTTAAATTTTTAACCCTATCCCTGACCAACAAAAAACGGACTCCAATAAATTGCATAGGAAGTTGCAATGAGCTATATATAAATTATTAAAAAAATAGGGAATGGTCTAACTTGTGGGCCTATTAAGTTGACGCGTATGCAAGATTTTTTTAACTTATTATATATGACAACAAACGATTCTAGTAGACGTAACCGTTGGATGTCAATCCAACGACCCTCGTGTTTCTTCAATCTCTGATCTTCTTGCTCCAGCCGCCAAATCCAGCGCTGGCGGGACCACCTGCTCCCGCCTCCCGTGGCCGGCTGTGCTGCTGCGCAAGCCTCACCGCCCCCTACTACTCCCACCGCTGGCCAGGCCATCCCTCTACTCACCCACATCCCTCCACTGTTGTGGCTTCGCCGCCTCTGAGTCATTCCCTTCATGGGTCTCGCCATCGTCCATCGCGCTGGTGTACTCGGCATGACATGGTCAATGTTGTCAACAAATGACAACATCGGAAGAGGGACGTACATGGAGAGGCTGACAGTTGGGACCCACATGGTCCATGGCCGCACGCAAGCAAGTACCTCCTTATTACGCCAAAAAGAATGAATACTCCCGCTGACAGCTCGGACCCACCAGCTATATCTTTGCACGCAAGGAAGTGCCTCCTTATTACGCACAAAAAATGAATACTCCCCCTGATAGCTAGGAACCACCATAGTGGGAGGCTGACTTGTGGGCCTACTAAGTTTATGCGGATGGAGGGCTTTGTCAACTTAGTCAACAAACGATCCTATCACCAGTGACCGTTGGATTGTTAACATCCAACGGTCGTCCTGCTTCTTCAACCTCTGATTTTCTTTCTCCAGCCATCCAAACCACCGCGTGCTCTTGCCTCCCGTGGCCGGCTATGCTGCCGCGGAGGCCTCACCGCCCCCTACCACTCCCACCGCTGGCCAGGCCCAGCGGCGATGGCAGCCTCACCGCAGCCGAACCAGTGAACCTCGTACTCCTCTCGGCGTGGGCATCCACTACCGCATCTTCCCCAGCTCTGCGTCGTTCCCTTCCTAGGCCTCGCCGTTGTCCACCGCCTCGGTGCTCTCGGCACAGCGTGGTCAATGTGGTCAACGAACAACTTCCAACGGAAGAGTACTATACGTTGAGAGCCTGACAGCCGGGTGCACGGCCGTAGCAAGGAAGTGCCTCCTTATTACACACAAAATAATTATTCCTCCACCTAATAGCAGGGACCCACCGGACGGGCCATCGTATTTCATGAAAAAAAATGTTTCCCCCTGACTACTGGGACCCACCAGGTACATCTTCACACGCAAGGAAGTGCCTGACAGTCGAGACCCACATGGTCGAAGCGTACGTAGCGTTGTCATTCTGTTCGCGAACGTGTACATACATAGTGGTTTATGTAGAGGCACGCACGTGTCGTACTAGAGGTGCACGTAGCATGTACACGTACGTACAGCGGCCAGGGTGCAAGAAAGTAAATACGTCCACATACGTACATACGGGCGGGGTCTCGAACGCCTACTCGTGCATACGTATGGCCAGGGCTCGTGTACATGGATGTGGCTGGGTCGGAATGGAGAAACTGTGTCATCGTCGTGTTTATGGGGAGGCAACGAAATGCATCGTGTTCATCGGGAGCCAACTGAATGCGTGCTGTTCATCGGGAGCCAACCGGCTTGGATGGAACAGGCGATGGAAACGAGTCCTGGCGTACCGCAGAACGGTGGAAATGACCTTGTGTTCAACCGGCCACGATGGAAACATGATCCTGTTCATAGGAGGGGTCTGGTGTACCGCAAAACAGAGGAAACGGACCTCCTACGGTCGAAACGGGGTCTTGTTGATCGGGAGGGGTGTGGCGTACCGCAAGACGGGGGAAATGGACTTGTGTTGGAGCGCTATGGTCGAAACGGGGGTCCTGTTCATCGGGAGGGGTGTGGCATACCGCAAAACGGGACTCCACATGATATTGTTCATCTCCACCGTCGACCTCCTCCAGCCTCCACAGGCTACTGTTCATCCACCGTCGACCTCCTCCAGCCACCACCTGCGACTGTTCATCCACGGGCTCATGTTCATCCAGCCTCCACCGGCTACTGTTCAACCAGCCCTCTCCACGGGGTCCTGTTCAACCACCCCTCCACAGGCTACTGTTCATCCAGCCCTCCACCGGCTACTTTTCAACCGGCCCTCCACCGCCTACTATTCATCCAGCCCTGCACGGTGTCCTGTTCATCCATCCCTCCACGGGGTCCTGTTCATCCACTGACTCGATCGATCGGGGTACTGTTTATCCAGCGGCAACGGCCTATACTACCACGGGGTCCTGTTCATCCAACCCCCCACCGGGAACTATTCATCCAAACCCCCTCAACAACGCTCACTGTTCATCCAGGGAAGGAGGCAACAGTGTTCGATCGGCTTCAGTTAGCAGCAGTAGTGAAGGAATCACTCGGGTTCAGTTAACAGCAAGGTATCGATCGATCGCTCGGGTTCAGTAACGCGTAGCCTGCAGTGCAATCGCTCGAGTTCAGTTAGAGCCCAACGCCTCACACACACGCGCATATGTACGAGAGAAACGCCCATCGCTCGGCCCCCGACCAGCCATCGTAACCGGGAACTCCCTAATATTTTCCTCGCCCTCGCTTCTACCACGGTTTTTTCTGTCATGGACGGCCCAAAGAATGTCATGCAGCTGCGTCTCCGGCCCGCCCAGGATGAAAAGCCCATTTTCTGTCATGATTTTTTGTCATAGAAGTAGGACCCCGCCACATATATGATGATACCAGGTTTTGTCACAATTATCGTCATAGAAGTGTCATAAGTATGACAGAAAAAATATTTGTTCGGCCCAAAATGTCACGGATGTGTCTTTTTTTGTTAGTGGAGTAGATAGTTAACTTGGCTATGATGGTTGTCAACGTGGAAGTTCAGTACTCTATATCTGGATCAGACCTGTTACTTTGCTCTGAATGTTGAACTTTATGTTTGAACGTATGGAATAGGCTGTTATTTTTTAAATGGGTTGTATTTGTCCGCCGCGGGTTTAGAGGCTGACTTGTGGGTCTAGCAGGTTGACGCGTACACAATCAGGAGATGATTGTACGTGGAGAGAATGACAGCAGGGACCCACCAAGGTCATGGCAGTATGCAAGCAAGTGACTCCTTATTTCAAGCCAATAAAAAATGGCTCCTGCTAATGGATTTCTGACATCTGGGTCTCATGCCATTGTCAGCGTAGTCAATAAACGAGAGAATTGCAAAACGAGTGGCTGACACGCGGGACCTAGCAGCTCGCCAGGTAATTTTTGTTTTGGGTTAATTTCATAAATGCCGCTCCAAATCTGGTGATTACGAGAAATGCCACCACAATTTCCAAACTTTGAAAAATATCATTTCATGCCATTTCCAGTGGCATTTTTCAAAGTCTGGAGTGACGTTTTTTAAAGTTCGCAAAAATTGCAGTGGCATTGTTCAAAGTTTGGAAATTGCAATGGCATTTTTAGGAATCGCCATAATTGGAGTGGCATTTATCTAATTTTTTTGAGATAGAAGCAGGGTGTCAACGGGGATGTGCGGGCACTCTGGCCTGTCTAGACAGCCTTTTCTTTTATGTTTACCACAAGACCAGCCTAGTAGTTTTTTTCTTTCTGAAAATGGCTTGCCCAATTTTTTTGTGCTTTGTCAAGTAAGTCGCTTTGTGAGGCCTATTGGGATGCAAATCTTTCAAGATAAGGAGAGCTTCATTCGGCTGGCCCAGAAAATGGCCTATCAGTAATGAGAAATGGGTTGTACATTTTTAAAACACAACAAACCGACAGTTAGTTTCAATTTTTTTTCATTTCGAGATTTTAAATTCCATTGATTTTTATGCGTGGAAAATTTGTTGGATTTTATATTGATATACATTTATTTTTAAAATCAGTTTGAATGTGACTCAAATTTCAGGATTAAAAACAGTTCGGACCGCACCAAAATATGCAAAATTTCGTATAATTTTTTAACTGTGGCCACAATATGCGCTGTAATGCTAACAAAAAGAATATGGGCTCCAAAAAACCTTAAGAATTAGCAAATGGTCTGTAAATTATTAGAAATAAGGGCAGATGGGTTGTATGCAGTTTTCCACAGATTTGAGGCTTCCCTAGAAAAAGGTTGACGCACACGCAACGTCGTGTTAACTTAGTGAACACATGAGAGCATTGACTGTTAGATGTCCATCCAGCGACCCTCGTTCTTCTTCAATCTCTGCTCTTCTTGCTCCAGCCGCTCAAACAAAGCGTCGGCGGGACTGCCTTCTCCCTCCTCCCGTGGCCGGTTGTGTTACCGCGTAGCCCTCACTGCCCCACCCTACTCCCATCGCTGGACTAGCCATGCCTCTACTCACCCACGCCTGATGTTATTCTCCAGCGATGGCAGACGAACCAGTAAACTCTTGTACTCCCCTCTGCGTGGGAAACAACTACTGAGTCTTCCATGGCTCTCTGTCGTTCCTTTCCTAGGCCTCGCCGTCGTCCACCGCCTTGGTGCTCTCGGCGCGGCGTGGTCAATGAACGACATCCATCGGAAGTGGGTTGTATGTTGAGAGGCTAACAGCTGGGTCCACGACCGCACGCGAGGAAATGCCTCCTTATTACACACAAAATAATGATTACTCCACCTGACAGATGGGACCCACCGAAAGGGCCTCTGTGTTTCGTGAAAAAATGTTCCCCCCGCTGACAGCTCGGACCCACCAGCTATATCATCGCACGCAAGGAAGTGCCTCCTTATTATGCAAAAAAATGAATACTCCCCCTGCTAGCTAGGACCCACCATAGTGGGAGGCTGACTTGTGGGCCTACTAAGTTGACGGGGACGGAGGGCTTTGTCAACTTAGTCAATATGAACGATTCTAGCTCCAGTGACCGTACGATGTCCATCCAATGGCCGTAGTGTTTCTTCAACCTCTTGTCTTCTTGCTCGAGCCGCCCAAACCAGCATCGGTCATGCCGCGTGCTCCTACCTCCCGTGGCCGGCTGTGCTGCCGTGGAGGCCTCACCACCCCCTACTAGTCTCATTGTTGGCCAGGCCATCCCTCTACTCACCCACACCCCTTGTTATTATGCGGTGATGGCATCCTCACACCGCAACCGAACCAGTGAGCCCTCATACTCCTCTCCGCATGGGCATCCACTGCAACGTATTCCCCGGCTCTGTGTCGTCCCCTTCCTAGGCCGCGCCGTCATCTACCGCCCTGGTGCTCTCGACACGGCGTGGTCAACATGGTCAATGAAAGACATCCATTGGAAGTGGACTGTATGTGGAGAGGCTAACAGTTGGGTCCGCGGCCACACACAAGGAAATGCGTCCTTATTATGCGGAAAATAATGATTCCTCCACCTGACAGATGGGACCCACCGCACGGGCCATCGTATTTTGCAGAAAAAAAATGTTCCCCCTGACTGCTGGAACCCACCAGCTACATCTTCGCACGCAAGGAAGTGCGTCCATATTACGAGCAAAAAAATGATTCGCCCCCTGACTGCTGGGACCCACCAGCTACATCTTCGCACGCAAGGAAGTGCCTCCTTATCCTCCCTGACAGTCGGGACCCACCTGGTCGAAGCGTACGTAGCGTTGTCATTTTGGTCGTGAACGTGTACGTACATACTGGTCGATCGGTCTGTCTGCAGGCTGGAGCGATGAACCATGGGCGAGTAAGGAAGGGCACGTGTCGTAGTAGAGGCGCGCACGTAGCATGTACACGTACGTATAGACAGGGTGCAAGAAAGTAAATACGGCCACGTACGTACATACGGGTGGGGTCTCGAACACCTACTCGTGCATACGTATGGCCAGGGCTCGTGTACATGGCTGGGTTGGAACGGATAAAATGCATTGTCGTGTTCATCGGGAGCCAACCGCCTTGGACAGAAGAGCCGATCGAAACAAGGCTTGGCGTACCGCAGAACGGAGGAAACGGCCTTGTGTTCGACCGGCCACGGTTGAATCGGGATCCTGTTAATCAGAAGGGGTCTGGCGTACCGCAAAACAGAGGAAACAGACTTCTCTTGGACCTCCTACGGTCGAAATGGGGTCCTATTGATCGGGAGGGGTGTGGCGTACCGCAAAATAGAGGAAACAGACTTGTGTTGGAGTGCTATGGTCGAAATGGGGGTCCTGTTCATCGAGAGGGGTGTGGCGTACCGCAAAACGGGACTCCACGGGATATTGTTCATCTCCACCGTCGACTACCTCCACGGGCTATTGTTCATCCACCGTCGACCTCCTCTAGCCTCCACCTACGACTGTTCATCCATGGCGTCTCCCTTCCTGCCTCCACCAGCCACTTTTCATCCACAGGCTCCTGTTCGTCCATCCTCCACCACTCCTCCACTGGCTACTGTTCAACAAGCCCTCTCCACGGGGTCCTGTTCAACCACCCCTCCACAGGCTACTGTTCATCCAGTCCTCCATCGACTACTGTTTAACCAGCACTCCATAGGGTCCTATTCATCCATCCCTCCACGGGGTCTTGTTCATCCACCCCTAACCGGCTCGATCGGGGTCCTGTTCATCCAGTGGCAACGGCCTCTACTACCACAGGGTCATGTTCATCCACCCCCCACCGGGAACTGTTCATCCACCCCCCAACAACGCTCACTGTTCATCAAGAGGCAGCATCGACCGACTTCAGTTAGCAGCAGTAGCGAAGGAATCACTCGGGTTCATTTAACAACAAGGGATCGATCAGGGTTCAGTAACGTAGCTAGTGCAATCGCTCGGGTTTAGTTAGAGCCCAACGCCTCGCTCGGGTTCAGTTAGAGCACAATGCCTCGTGCACACACGCGTACGTGTATGAGAGAAACGCGCAAACCTCTATGCATCGCTCGGCCCCGACCGCCTACCGTAACCGGGAACTCCCCGATATTTTCCTCGCCCTCGCTTCTACCATGTTTTTTATGTCAAGGACGGCCCAGGGAATGTCATACAGTTGTGTCTCTGGCCCGCCCAGGACGAAAAGCCCATTTTCTCTCATGATTTTTTGGCATAGAAGTAGGAGCCCACCACATCTATGATGATACTGGGTTTGTTCACAATTATCATCATAGAATTCTCATAAGCATGACAGAAAAAATTCATTCGGCCCCAAATGTCACAGATGTGTCTTTTTGTTTGTAGCGTGCATGGGCGCACGCATCAGTGCACGCGCAGGCGCATGCGCTGGCAGGTGCACGGGCGCGTGAAAGTCGGTGGAGACCTCGTGGAACCCCGTGGCATCAAGCTCGGTGACAATGTGCGGCTCCCAGCCCATTAATGCCACGGGGATGGGCACTGGCGCAGTCGGGGCGACGGGAGCCGGAACGGGAGCGGGGACATGCGCAGCGTCTTCCCGCAAGGCCGGTTCAAGCTCGTGCCAAAGTGCCTTATGTTCTTGAGACTTCGGATGGGTGTCTTCCTCAGGAAAATGGAAGACTAAGGGCAGACCATCGTGATGAGGCATGGCGTACGGTTAGGTCAGGCTGGTTGGAGGTAGATGACAGGAGAATCAGTGAGGAAGAGAGAAGATTGTAGCGATACCAGGTAGTGCGGGGTTGATTTTAAACTGCGGCACCGGCGCCATTAAAAGTGGGGTCAGTTGGGACGAAGGTGGGCGGCAGAGCCTGGTCAAAGGGCTCGCCTCCTGGTGAGCCTGTGCAACGGTCTGCTCGCACGCCTCCCAATCAGCCGGCACATCGGTCTGCCAGCACAGCGGTCTGCTCGCACGCCTCCTGTCGGCTCACACGCTTGCTCGGACGGCACCTGCCAATGAGAAGCGGGACTCGTGGCGGCACGTAAACACCCACAACTTGAATAGTGAATGCATTTGACTTAACGTGAGGTCTTTGTTCCAAAATACCTTGGCTCTTCATTTGTGCAACTTCTCATAAGCAACTTGTCTCAAATTGAAGAAAAAATAACGTAGGAATATTTGTGCCATATCACGAGACCATGCTCAATTTCATGAATTTCCGGTCACTTTTGGATTTTCTGAAATTTAAAACCCAGGATTCGAAATGATATCATAACCTGCATCATGTAATAATTTTTCAAGCAATACATCTTTCCTGTTGTATTCACTAAGAAAGGATTTGGTCAAACATTTTGCTTAGTTAGACTTCAGACAAGTTATATATGCAGAGTAAAAGGATAATCCCTCCGTACCAATGCATTGCCTGATATATTAACTCAAGTATTAGGCACCAACAAACGAGCTCAATTTTGTGCTCATCCTGGTGTAGTACTCCTATTGATACTAGGCAATGGAGTTGACGGGTGACCTTGTGTAGCGGCGACTGATGGAATTCAACCGTGCTCGACATGGTAGGTAACGTTGTCTAGTTACTAAAGTATCCCTCCATTTTTCATCGGTAGTCATTATGGACCGGGGACGTGAGGGGAATTTCCTAGGGCTGGAATTCTGGCCACCAGATATTTCGACTCGAAACACGGAGGCTCGACTAGTTGGGGTCGGCTAATGTACGTACCACGCACACCACCAGAAGGACACGAACCCGGTTTTTTTAGGATCAACACGAGCCAGGGTCTGGCTGGTACACCTTTGGGTCCTACCATTCGAGAATAGGAAAGGAATCTTTTAAATTGCTCAACGAATCTATGTGTATTACAATGCATGTATTTATTTTGCAAATAGTAATCTCAATGTGGTAATTGATTTATGATGAATTCTTGAATTACAGTGAGTTTGTGATATAGTGATCTCAACGTGCATTTCACATTTCATGGTATCGCTAGTAAGTTTTTCATTGCAAATTCAAATTTAAAAGATGAACGGTATGGTGGTGATACAACTTTGTATGTATCAAGCATATGACCACACACACATGCACACACACACACGAATACTGATACGTCTCCAACGTATCTAAAATTTATGAAGTTATATGCTATTTTATATTCTATTTTATATGGATTTTGGGACTAACCTATTGACCTAGAGCCCAGTGCCTGTTTATGTTTTTTCCTTGTTTTAGAGTATCGCAGAAAAGGAAAACCAAACGGAGTCCAATTGACATGAAACTTGACGGAGCTTATTTTTAGACCAGAAGAAGGCCATGGAGTAAAAGAATTGGGCCAAAAGAGTGTCGGGCTGCCCACGAGGGTGGGAGGCGCACCCCCCTACCTCGTGGACAGCCCGGAGAACCCCTGGCTTGTTCTCGATGCCAAAACCTCTTATATATACAGAAACGTCCAGAAATTAACCTAGATCGGAAGTTCCGCCGCCGCAAGCCTCTGTAGCCACGAGAAATCAATCTAGGCCCTCTCTAGCACCTTGCCAGAGTGGGCCATCATCACCCGAGGGCATGGAGGAGGATCCCGGAGGGGCCATCATCGTCATTAAGGCCAAGGACCAGAGGGAGAACCTCTACCCATCTAGGGGGGAGGCCATGGAGGAGGAAGCAGAAGGGGGAGAACCTCTCCTCCTCTCTCTCGGTGGCATCGGAATGCCATCGGGAGGGGAATCATCGCTGCGGTGATCATCTTCATCAACATCACCATCATCATCACCATCCTCATATCTTTTACGCGGTCCACTCTCCCGCACTCCGCTGTAATACCTACTTGAACATTGTGCTTTATACCACATATTATGATCCAATGATGTGTTGCCATCCTATGATGTTTTGAGTAGATATCCTTTCTCTTCGGGTTGATTGATGATCTAGATTGGTATGAGTTGTATGTTTTACTTTGGTGCTGTCCTATGATGCCCTCCATGTCGCCCAAGCGTGAGGGATTCCCACTATAGGATGTTGCAATATGTCCATGGTTTGCTTATTGTCTGTGTTGTGTGAGTGACTGAAACACAAACATGGATAAGCGGGACATGGCGTATATGAATAAAGAGGACTTGATACTTTAATGCTATGGTTGGGTTTTACCTTAATGATCTTTAGTAGTTGCGGATGCTTGCTAGAGTTCCAATCATAAGTACATATGATCCAAGAAGAGAAAGTATGTTAGCTTATGCCTCTCCCTCATATGAAACTGCAATAGTGATTACCGGTCTTGTTAACAATTTCCTAGGACAATTCTGCACACCGATCCACCATTATTCCACACTCGCTATTTATAATATTTAGTAATATATTCTAAATTTATGATAACAGTACCTACTTCCATATTTTAGCTCTCTGATATTATACAAAGTTATCCTTTTCATACCCACAACGTAGTTTTATTTCTCGTTTCTAGTTGGAAGCAAAAATTCGGTGTACATAGAGTCGTATCAGTGGCAGATAGGGCTTGAGAGAATATTGATCTTACCTTTAGCTCCTTGTGGGTTCGACACTCCATACTTATCACTTCCACCTTTGGAAATTTCTGTGATGATTCCCTGCACTTGGGGATTATCAAGCTATTTTCTCGCGCCGTTGCCAGGGAGCAATAGCGTGGGGTTGATATTCTTGTGTATGCTTGTTTGCTTTCTTCACTAAGTAGATTTTGTTTTTCCTATTTTGTTTATGTTTATTTGTGGGTGAAACATACAATTTTTTAAAAGAATGAAAATACAAGAAAAATTACTTGCCTCTCTTGCCTAAAAAGTTTTTCAAAAAGAGAAATGATTGGAAAGTTATGCATTGAAGAAGTGAGGTTTGACCTTGAGCACTCGTGTTCATGCTCACGGAAAAAATGTAGAATTTTTCATGGAAGTTTCTCTGTAAATAATTATCCCTTTATATATATCCATTGTATTATAAAAATAATGTGCCAAGCTTTGGTTTTAGGATGATTAGATTGCTTGTTTACTATGTGCAGAACAAAAACAGAAACTTTGGTTGTAGCGCGTGATTTTACATTTTTTACTGGAAAGCCAAATGGGTCTGAGGCTGTTTGCACATTACTTCTGTGCAAATTGTTCAAATTTATTTCATAATTTTTGGGGTTACAGAAGTTTACTAAACCTCTAGATTACTACAGACTGTCCTGTTTTGGACAGATTCAGTTTTTCATGTGTTGTTTGCTTATTTTAATGCATCTATGGCTAGTATCGGGAGATATGAACCATGATGAAGTTGGAATACAGTAGATATAGTTCTAATATGAAATTGGAATGAGTTTGAAACAGTACCTAAAGGTACTGATTTGCTTTATTATACTAACGGATCTCACAAAGTTTTTGTTAATGTTTTGTGTGGATGAAGTGTTCGAAGAACGAGGAGTTACCGATGTGAGGAGAATAAAGAGAGGAAAGAGCTCAAGCTTGGGGATGCCCAAGGCACCCCAAGTAAATATTGTAAGGATACTCAAGCATCTAAGCTTGGGGATGCCCCGGTTGGCATCCCATCTTTCTTCTTCAACAATTATCGGTATACCTCGGTTTTTGTTTTGTTCACATGATTTGTGTCATTTGTGTTTTTATTTTTCTTTAAGAACCATGCTAGTATGAGATGTCCCTTCATCAATTTATAGAATACTTCATGTGCTTCACTTATATCTTCTAAGTATGATCTTATAAAATTGCTCTTTGTGCCTCACTTAAATCTTTTGAGTATGATTTTATAGAATGCTTCGTGTGCTTCACTTATACATTTTGAGCTTGGATATTGGTTAGTCTATATTAATTGTAGAACGCTCCATGAACTTCACTTATATCTTTTGGAGTATGAATAATACTATCATCTAAAGCGGGTTTGGAAGGGTGTCAACTTTAGGAACTAGTGATCCCGCCATTACGAATGGGGAGAATTTTGTTTATGTGGAGAGTAGTAAAATTTGTATGCTCGTAGATCATGAAAAGAATGCTTTATGTGATGGTAATATTGTTGAACTCATTCATGATGCTACTGAAAATTATTATGAGGGAGGAATACATGTTTGTAGGAGTTGCAATAATACCAAGTTTCCTCTCTATATGCTTAAAGTTTCGAGGTTATACTTGTTTTTCCTTCCTATGCTAGTCGATTCTTGTTCCTATAAATTATGTGCTCACAAAATCCCTAGGCATAGGAAGTGGGTTAGATTCAAATATGCTAGTCATATTCTTCATGATGCTCTCTTTATGTTTCAATTCTTATCTTTTATGTGAGCATCATTGAAATCATCATGCCTAGCTAAAAGGCATTAAATAAAAGCGCTTGTTGGGAGACAACCCAATATTTACCCTTACTATTTTTGTGTGTTCTCATGATTAAGCTATTGTATTGATCATGTATTATAGCTTTTGTTTCAATAAAGTGCCAAGTAAGACCTTTGGGAAGACTTGAGTGAAAGTTAATGTGATCTTGCTGTAAAAAACAGAAACTTTGCGCTCACGAGATTAGCTGGCATCTTTTTACAGAAGAGTGCGATTGAGTTGATTCTTTTTTTCAGAATATTAATAGACAAATTCTTCACGTCCACCAATTTATTTTAGAATTTTTGGAGTAGCATAAGTATGGTTGGTGTTCAGATCATTACAGACTGTTCTGTTTCTGACAGATTCTGTTTTCATTACATAGCTCGCTTGTTTTCTAGTTTCTATGGCTTATATTCCTCAATATAAATTGTAGAAATGATATGGTACAGTAGGCATTGTGTGAGAACAATTATGATCCTTGTCTTTGACAGTACAAAAGTGAATGGTTTACTCCTTACCATACTAATCTATCTCACAAAGTTCCGTTAAGTTTTGTGTGATTGAAGTTTTCAAGCCTTGGGTGAGATATCGATATGAGGAGAATAAGAAATGAGAGACCCTAAGCTTGGGGATGCCCAAGTGTAACGCCCCGAGACCGTTGCGTCAGGTGTCTTCCAGTTATTCAATGCTGTTGCCTTGTCATTTTCTTGCGTGTCATGCATTTCATATCATGTCATCATGTGCATCGCATTTGCATACATGTTCGTCTCATGCATCCGAGCATTTTCCCCGTTGTCCGTTTCTCAATCCGGCGCTCCTATGTCCTCCGGTGTCCCCTTTTACCTCTTTTCGTGTGTGGGTGTCAAACGTTCTCGGATTGGACTGAGACTTGCCAAGCGGCCTTGGTTTACTACCGGTAGACCGCCTGTTAAGTTTCGTGCCATTAGGACTTTGTTTGATACTCCAACGGTTAACCGAGGAACCGAAAAGGCCTCGTGTGTGTTGCAGCCCAACACCCCTCCAAAGTGGCCCAAAACCCACCTAAACCTTCTCCATCCTCTCGGTCGTTTGATCACGATCGTGTGGCCGAAAACCACACCTCGTTTGGACTCTCCTAGCTCCCTCTACCTATAAATATGTCCTCTTCCCCGAAAAATTCCGCAGTGAAACCCTAGATCTACTCCTCCCCGCGCCGACGGACATGTCCGCTGCCGTCCGGACATGTCCAGCCGCCGCGCTAGACCAACGGCGTCGCGCCACCTGTCCCGCCGACATCCTCCCACCACGCGGCCCGCCGGAGCCCATCGCGGGCCCGCGGGGCCCATCTCGTCGACGCTGCGCCCGCGCGCCACCGAGGCATGCGCCGCCCGCTGAGGCGCGCCCTGCCGCCGCTGCCAGGTGCTCCCCCGCCGCCGCCGCCGGAAGCCGCGCTCACCGCCATGTGCCTCGCCCCGCCACCGTCGTAGCGCCGTGGGCCGCCTCCGCCGCCGCTCGTCGCGGATCCGGTCGGGCCGGACCGGATCCGGTGACCTCGAGCCCGGTCGCCTCCTCCTCTCGTTCTCCGGCACCAACTCCGGCGAAGTTCCGGCCCTGCCTCGATCCGCGTGCGTCCGGGTCAAACCGTAGATCTAAGGTCTAAATTCCACTAAGTCCCAGTATTTTTTGCATTCTTCATCACATCATAACTCATCACCCGTGGCTCCGTTTTGTGCGTGTAGCATATCGAGTTGTTCGCCTCGACGAGTACTTCATTTCATTCCATTGCACCATGTTCATTTGAGTTCATCTTGATGCCCTAAATGTTGTTGCAAGAGTGCTATGCAATGTTAGTTTCAGGTTCTTATCAGAGATTGGACATTTGTCATTTTTGCCATGATTAATGTGTGCCTCCTATGAACTTGAGCTCTACATGTGTTTTGAATTATGCCATGCCATCTTTACAGTGGTGTATGAAATGTATTTTTGTGATCTTTGTGGTGACTAGCACAAGCATGCAAAGTAGCTCTCGTAATGTTGCTGATTTCAAGGACCTCGAAATCTTCTAATTCTTTGCCCTGTTAATATTTTTGTGCCATGTATTCATGTTGCTATAGAGTGATCCATGCCTCTTTTGAGCATGTTCAGTAAGGATCATTTTGAGATAACGTTATGCTCTATCCATCCATGTCTTTGTTTGCAATTGAGCACCCTAGCTTCACTCAATCGAGCTCTACTTTTGCTATAAAATGTTCCCGGCAGAATGTTTACGTGTTAAGCATTTTTGCCGAGGTTGTTATAATTTATCCATGCATGCTATGAGGTTGTTCTTGCCATGGTTAGCTTATTCATCATGTCTACTTGTTGGGTGTATGCTTAGTTTGTCATGCAATGCCTTGTGGTGAGTGCATCGAGCTCGTAAACATGCCTACTTAATATCTGTTTTGCCATGTTCCAGTTTTTCTACTAAGTCTGAATCTGTTAACGAAAGTTGCTATGTTCACATGGTTGCCATTGTATTTTCTGATCCCTTTTGGCTTATGGTCGGTAAGGGACTTTTGTTGTATGCTTTGAGTAGCTTCATGCCGTGTATTGCTTTGCCATGATATGTTCCTGTAGCATGTTATTATCTTGCTCTAAACATTGCTTCCTGATGTTAAATTCCTGGCATGTTGTTACTTTTACTAAGTCTGTAACCTGATATCTTTTGCACTTTTGCCATGATTGTTTGAACCTGCTATTGAGTGAATTAGCTGTAGCTCAGTGTTCATCTTTTGTCAAGCATCTTGAGTGGATCCCTGCCATGTGCTTTGGTTGCTATGTTAGAGTGCAGTGTCTTGTTGTTCTTGATGCATTTAGATGGCCTCGTGCTGTTAATCGCAGATCGGTGCCATATTTGTTTTACTTGCCATTTGCAAACCTTGCATCCGATTCCGGTGATCTTTATATCGATTTTGACCGAAATCAACTCATCTTTCCAGTGGCATTCTTGGTTTTCCAAGTTGAGGCCTGGTTCAATCTTTCCTTTCCGAAACATGCATATGCATCGCATATCACATCCCGCATATCATGCCATGTTTTGCATCATGTTGCTTGTGCATTGCACGTGGTTGATTGTGTCTCCCTTTGCTTGTGTTCTTGCTTTGGGTAGAGCCGGGAGATGAGTACATGATCGAGGAACCCGTTGAGTACGCTTACGAGGATCAAGCTTTCGTCTTCTCAGAGAACTTTGCAGGCAAGATGACCATACCCTCGAAATCACTTCTATCTTTGCTTGCTAGATGCTCGCTCTATTGCTAAGCCTATGCTATGATACCTACCACATGCTATATCATGCCTCCCATATTGCCATGTCAAGCCTCTAACCCACCTTGTCCTAGCAAACCGTTGTTTGGCTATGTTACCGCTTTGCTCAACCCCTCTTATAGCGTTGCTAGTTGCAGGTGAAGATTGGAGTTTGTTCCTTGTTGGAACATGGATATTTGTTGGGATATCACAATATCTCTTATTTAATTAATGCATCTATATACTTGGTAAAGGATGGAAGGCTCGGCCTTATGCCTGGTGTTTTGTTCCACTCTTGCCGCCCTAGTTTCCGTCATACCGGTGTTATGTTCCTTGATTTTGCGTTCCTTACACGGTTGGGTTATAATGGGAACCCCTTGACAGTTCGCCTTGAATAAAACTCCTCCAGCAAGGCCCAACATTGGTTTTACCATTTGCCACCTAGCCTTTTTTCCCTTGGGTCGGCCAACCTAAGAGTCTTGTTTTACCATTGTCGAAATGTCTTGTAACCGGGATTCCGAGTCTAATCGGGTTGTCTTGGGAGAAGGAATATCCTTCGTTGACCGTGAGAGCTTGTGATGGGATAAGTTGGGACACCCCTGCAGGGATTTGATCTTTCGAAAGCCGTGCCCGCGGTTATGGGCAGATGGGAATTTGTTAATGTCCGGTTGTAGAAAAACTGAAACTTAACTTAATTAAAATGAATCAACAGCGTGTGTAGCCGTGATAGTCTCTTTCCGGCGGAGTTCGGGAAGTGAACACGGTGTTGGAGTTATGCTTGAACGTAAGTAGTTCTAGGATCACTTCTTGATCATAGTTTCACGACCGTGCCTTGCCTTCTCTTCTCGCTCTCATTTGTGTATATTAGCCACCATATATGCTAGTGCTTGCTACAGCTCTACCTCATACCTTTTTCCCTACCCATAAGCTTAAATAGTCTTGATCGCGAGGGTGTAAGATTGCTGAGTCCCCATGACTCACAGATACTTCCAAAACCAGCTTGCAGGTGCCGATGATATCATGCAGGTGACGCAACCGAGCTCAAGGAGGAGCTAGTTTAAGATCATGTGTGTTGAGTTGTTTCGTTTCCAGTTGATCAGTAGTGGAGCCCAGTTGGGGCGATCGGGGACATTGTTGCATTTGGGGTTGTTCTTTATTTTGGTTCCGTAGTCGGACCTTGATTGTATCTGGATGATTGTAATGATATTTATGTTATTGTGTGACGTGGCGATTGTAAGCCAACTATGTACCTCTTTCCTTATTCAGTACATGGAATGTGTAATGATTACCCCTCTTGCGACATTGCCTACAATGTGGTTATGCCTCTAAGTCGTGCTTCGACGCGTGGGAGATATAGCCGCATCGTGGGCGTTACTCCAATTCCCCCCAAGGTAATATTCAAGGAAGACTCAAGTACCTAAGCTTGGGGATGCCCAGAAGGCATCCCCTCTTTCGTCCTCAAAAACTATCGGTATACCTTACTCGGAGCTATATTTTTATTCATCACATGATATGTGTTTTGCTTGGAGCGCATTTTCAATTTTACTTGCTGTTTTAATAAAATCATTGTATCTGAAATCTTAAATGAATAAGAATCCTTCCATGGCTAGTTAATTATTTGACTACTCAGTGTCCTTCACTTATATCTTTTTGGAGTAGTTTTTCATTTACTCACGTGCTTCACATATATCCTATGAGTAAATGGTTGAATGAATTGAATACCATAAATCTGAATTTATATATGTTTCATATGCTTATACCATAGGGAGTAATGACTTCACACAGAAGAAGTATAGGTAGTAAACTTATTGAAAGATAGCAAACGTAGAATTGGTCACTTGAACAATTCATTAAAGAATATTGAAGGAAGAGAGATTTCACATATAAATATACTATCTTGGACATCTTTTGTAATTGTGAGCACTCATTAAAATATGACATGCTAAAAGGTTGGTGTCGGACAAGGAAGACAACGTAATGGGTTATGTTTTCTTATATCCGAAATAAAGTATATTGTCTTGGATCATCGAACATGTTGAGCTTGCTTTCCCCCTCATGCTAGCCAAATTCTTTGCACCAAGTAGAGATACTACTTGTGCTTCCAAACATTCCTTAAACCAGTTTTCCCATGAGAGTCCACCATACCTACCTATGGATTGAGTAAGATCCTTCAAGTAAGTTGTCATCGGTGCATGCAATAAAAATTGCCCTCTAAATATGTATGACCTATTAATGTGGAGAAAATAAGCTTTATACGATCTTGTGATGTGGAAGAAATAATAGCGACGGACTACATAATAAAGGTCCATATCACAAGTGGCAATATAAAGTGAAGTTCTTTTGCATTAAGATTTTGTGCATCCAACCATAAAAGCGCATGACAACCTCTGCTTCCCTCTGCGAAGGGTCTATCTTTTACTTTTATCTTCTACCCTTATGCAAAAGTCATGGTGATCTTCACCTTTCCTTTTTACATTTTATCCTTTGGCAAGCACATTGTGTTGGAAAGACCCTGATATATATATCCAATTGGATGTAAGTTATCATGAACTATTATTGTTGACATTACCCTTCAGGTAAAAAGTTGGGAGGCGAATCTATAAGCCCCTATCTTTCTCTGTGTCCGATTAAAACTTTGAACCCATAAATATCACGTGAGTGTTGGAAATTGTGAAAGATTAAATGATAGTTGAGTATGTGGAGTTTGGTAAGTCAAATCTTTGACATAGAACCTTCCTGAAAATAAGATGAATTGCAATTGTTTGATGACTGAGAATATAGTTTGTTAGTTCCAAGAAAGTTTATGATCTACTTTAACATGTGAATAGCTTGATACTTGATCATGAAACGTTTTATGAATGAGCTACTTTTGTGATATATAATGATGCTAGAAAAAGTGATTGCAACTATCATTGATGAAACTTATGCACTTGCTAGCATTCACACTTCATAAATTATTTCTTTTATCATTTATCTACTTGAGGACGAGCAGGAATTAAGCTTGGGATGGTGATACGCCCCCAACGTATCTATAATTTATGAAGTATTCATGCTATTATATTATCAACCTTGGATGTTTTATATGCATTTATATGCTATTTTATATGGTTTTTGGGACTAACCTATTGACCTAGAGCCCAGTGTCAGTTTCTATTTTTTCCTTGTTTTAAAGTATCGCAGAAAACGAAAACCAACCGGAGTCCAATTGACCTGAAACTTGACAGAGCTTATTTTTGGACCAGAAGAAGGACATGGAGTAAAAGAATTGGGCTAGCTGAGTCTCGAGCTGCCCACGAGGGTGGGAGACGCGCCTACCCCCCTAGGCGCGCCCCCGTACCTCGTGGACAGCCCAGAGACCCCCCTGACTTGTTCTCGGCACCAGAACCTCTTATATATATAGAAACCTCCTGAAATGAACCTAGCTCAGAAGTTCCGCCGCCGCAAGCCTCTGTAGCCACGAGAAATCAATCTAGGCCCTCTCTAGCACCCTGCCGGAGGGGGCCATCAACACCGGAGGGCATGGAGGAGGATCCCAGAGGGGCCATCGTCATCATGAAGGCCAAGGACCAGAGGGGGGACCTCTCCCCATCAAGGGGGGAGGCCATGGAGGAGGAAGCACAAGGGGGAGAACCTCTGCTCCTCTCTCTCGGTGGCACCGAAGTGCCATCGGGAGGGGAATCATCGCCGCGGTGATCGTCTTCATCAACATCAACATCATCATCACCATCCTCATCTCTTTTACGCGATCCCCTCTCCCGCACCCCATTGTAATCCCTACTTGAACATGGTGCTTTATGCCACATATTATGATCCAATGATGTGTTGCCATCCTATGATGTTTTGAGTAGATATCCTTTGTCTTTGGGTTGATTGATGATCTAGTTTGGTATGAGTTGTATGTTTTTCTTTGGTGTTGTCCTATGGTGCCCTCCGTGTCGCGCAAGAGTGAGGGATTCCCACTGTAGGGTGTTGCAATATGTCCATGGTTTGCTTATTGTCTGCGTTGCATGAGTGACTGAAACACAAACACGGATAAGCGGGACATGGCGTATGGGAATAAAGAGGACTTGATACTTTAATGCTATGGTTGGGTTTTACCTTAATGATCTTTAGTAGTTGCGGATGCTTGCTAGGGTTCCAATCATAAGTGCATATGATCCAAGAAGAGAAAGTATGTTAGCTTATGCCTCTCCCTCATATGAAACTGCAATAGTGATTACCGGTCTTGTTAACAATTGCCTAGGACAATTCCGCACACCGATCCACCATTATTCCACACTCGCTATTTATAATATTTAGTAATATATTCTAAATTTATGATAACAGTACCTACTTTCATATTTTAGCTCTCTGATATCATACAAAGTTATCCTTTTCATACCCACAACATAGTTTTATTTCTTGTTTCTAGTTGGAAGCAAACGTTCAGTGTACATAGAGTCGTATCAGTGGCAGATAGGGCTTGAGAGAATATTGATCTTACCTTTAGCACCTTGTGGGTTCGACACTCCATACTTATCACTTCAACCTTTGGAAATTGCTACCATGATTCCCTGCACTTGGGGATTATCAAATACAACAACAATTCAGTAAGTATAGTGCATCTATTTTTCCAAACCATGCATGTATGACACGAATTCAAAAATACTCCTTCTGTTCCTAAATATTTGTTTTTTAGAGATTTCAACAAGTGACTACATATAGAGCAAAGTGAGTGAATCTACACTCTAAAATATATCTATATACATCTGTATGTGGCAGTCCATTTGAAATCTCTAAAAAGACTAATACTTAGGAACGAAGGGAGTAAAATGTAACACATGCATGGTCCTCAATTCAATATCTCTACTCTTACAAAAAACAGAGTTGGTGATGATGGTGTGCCTGCCATCCTGCAATATAGGCCGTCTGATTTATATCTGATGTATAGGAAGGAAACTATGGCAATTTTGCAAAAAGATACCCACACCCCTCTCCAAAATTGCAAATAAGGCCTTCCCTCGTTCATCTTTTTCTCTCACAAGATAAAATACTCATACAAATGCATCTTGATGATCTGTGCAACACACGAGCATATTACTAGTTTAAAATGAACAGAAAACTGAAACATGAATATTAAGTCTAGTACTGCATACATGCAAATGTTGTGTTTAGGCAGAGCTATGTAGATTGTCGGGGGTTAACCCCTCAACCTTAGATAAAATTGTGAAGCTCTATTTAGGATTGTTTAGATTGTATTGTTTGAACATTATATTTGTCCCCACCCTCCCAAACACCGATTGGTTGTGCACCCCATCCTCCCCGGGAGAATATCATGTGCCCCCACACCCTAGATGCTATATGCTGATACGAGTTGCTTGGAGCTTGTAGATCTGAGATATAGCAGCTCACATGATGTCTTAATATTTTTACAGGAAACCTTAATAAGTTTGAAAATTGCACACAATTTGTACAAAAACTACTCAGATGCCCTTGGATCCCATATCCAATGACCTCAAAGCTCGTATAACCGTAGCATGTAGGATGAAGGAGGACCTCATATTCTCCTGTATGTAAGAATATCATGTGCTACCACACCTTAGATGCTTTGGTGATACAAGCTCTTTGGAGCCATTGGATTTGTGATCCAACAACTCCTCGGTGGTTTGAATGTTTTTTGCAGAAAAGCCCCTAAAGATTCTGGCCACTGTTTACAAGCACAAAGGCTCCTCAGATGACATTGGATCTCAGATCGAACGACCTCGAAGGTCGTATCACCATAGCATCGAAGCTGCAAGAGCACCTGATGTTTTCTCGCACGGGAGAATATGAGGTTCTCCCACACCATAGATTCTATGGTGATACGAGTTCCCGGAGATCTAACGGCTCACAGTAGGAGGTTTGAATGTTTTTGCAATATACGCCTGATAGAGTTTGGGAATTGCGCAGAAAGTACAAGTACTACGCATGTGGCATGTCATCACAGATCATACGACCTAGATGCTCCTATCACTGTAGCGGCTAATTAAGCTACGGGGAGCACCTAATATAAGCAACGAGGAGCTGTTGGATCCAAGATGTAGCGGCACACGCGAGGCCTGGATGTTTTATTTGCAAAAAAAACCTTGGAGAGTTTGGAAATTGTGCATCATTACAAAGACTACTCCCAAGCCATTGGATCTCAGTTCCAACGACGTAAAAACTCCTATCACCATAGCATCTAAGCTGTGGGGTGGATGTGATATTCTATGCCGCTGTCATTTTTGTTTCTAAACTTGCAAAATACGTGTAACTCGTGCCGCTACTTGTCTAACCATGCAAAGTGTTTATTCAAAAAAACATCCTACACTGAAATATAGGAACAACACACGGGGGTCCCACTTGTCATTGATGAAATTTGGACCTAAAACTAACAAATCTACAAGACGAGATTCGAACTGGCAACCTGGACTACAAAGCGTAAGTCGATAGCCAGAAACAACAACGGTTGTTGGATTTGTCCCATAACTTGATTTTATACAATATTATGTTGAGTAGAGTAGAGGGAGTTCCTCGTCAACACGTGCATGACCGTTGACTCACTTGCTGGTGGGTCCCAAGTCTGTGATCTCTCTCTCTCCTCTCCATCGTCTAACCTTTAGACGCACGGGCACACACGAAGAGTGGCGCTAGCTTGCCGTGTTGTTACTATAACTAAAAAATCTTGGAAATAGAAGAACCGTCTAGAACAAGAGACGTTATGGCTGGTCGAGACAGAGATAACCACACCTATCCTCCGTGCCATGTTAGCATGATGAAGCTGTGTGGCTAGTGGGGTGTTTTCGACTGACTAGCTGGGTCCCGAGGTCAAACCATAGGTAGTATGTCTGATACAGTATATTTTTACACGCACATTTTTCCTCCGTGCCGAGACGTGGCATACCCTACTCCGCGGTTTCGGGGTCCTCCCAGGTGGCGCACCCATATATTCTTCCTTGCCGAGACGTGGTACACCCTACCACGCATTTTTTGGGTCCTCCTCAGTCGTAGCGCCAACGTAAGTAAATGAGTCGTCAAATCACGAAAGACCACCTTTCCCGCTGAGTACATCAGTGAAGCACGGTGGCTAGCTAGTTGGGATAGTGTGACCGATTAGCTAGGCCGCCGACACATTTGTTTTTTCACCCCTTTTTTATCTCCTTGCCGGCAGGTAAATTTAAAAATCCACCGTGGCGTTTCTCTGGTCTTTGGGTGCGGCAGGCGTGGCAGAATTTTTAATTTTTTGATTGACGAGAGCAGGCGCGGTAGGATTTTTAGTTTTTTGATTGACGGAACCAGGCGCGGCAGCAATGAGTCATGATGACTCCGCCTGTAAAACCCACTGCTCCCTGATGTGAAAAGTCATTGACTAGTGTTTTCCCATGGTGAAAACCAAAAGATTCACCCCGCTCCTCGGCTGGCTCCCTCTGCCTTCCCGTAGATTGCATCGCCTTTCAGTCGTTTCGCCCCCTTTGCTTCCTCTACCCATTACTTCTACCAGGTGCCATGGCGTCACAGCAGATCATGGAGTCTGAGGTGAGGCGCCTGACACAGGACCTCGAGGCCAAGGATGTGGAGCTCAGGGCCAAGGACGTGGAGCTCCGTGAGCTGAAGGAGGAGAGGAGTGCCATGCTCCTCCTTTATGTGCAGGAGTTCACGGAGCTTCAAACGCGGCAGGCGTCCACCACAAAGATGCTCGAGGTGTCGGCGGCGTTGTTGCACAAAGCGGGAGATGCGATAGGCCGTCAGGTGAGCCAGCTGGAGCATGAGCGGGCCGATCGCGACGAGGTCCAGGATCGCCTCAGCCACTTGGTGGACCATGTTGTCACATATGTGTTGCGGCTGCGCGATGCCTACCGTCATGCCAGCACGACCATGCCAGCCGTCAGGCTAAACCCGTTCGACCACCCTATCGACTTCAACAAGTTGCGGCTTCCTGACCTAGTCTCCTTCTTCACCTATATCTCAGAGGAGCTGAGCTGTCTCCGCGCGATGGTGGGGGCGGAGCTGGACAAGGAGGGTTTGCGGGCTGCCATCGCCGTTGCCGGGTGAATCCTCTCAGGGCTCCGTCACCAGAATCATTTCGTGCCATTGGACGCCGTCTTTGACGAGCTGGCTTCCATCGACCGGGAGCAGGCTCTGCGGGCGGTTGCACCGTGCATCACCAACGTCATGAGCCTTGAGAAGCATAGGGACTTCGGTGGTGTTTAGGCGTCCTCTGCATGGGCATGTCCATGTCTCGGTGCAATATGACCGTCGGATCAAACGTAGACGATGCAGATCAGTCACTGTAGCACAAAGTGTGTCGGTGTGTTTGGTTGCATTCTCATCTCAATATAGTTGTTCCCTCTTCGTGCATGCTCATCTCAGTACCCCTCTTCATGCATGCTCCTAGTGTATTTGTGTTAACCTACTAGTGTGGACTCATGCACCCTTCATGCACTCTGCCAAACGCCCAAAAGTGGGTCGAGAAGGGAACTTTTGCTCCCATCCCGTGCACCCTTCATACACCCTGCCTAACACTGATTCATGCTCCATATGGTTCATGTTTCATGGAGTACTGTAGCACCGTACTCTCCGTGCGCTATAGACCTAGTTCTGTTAACATTGGTCTCACCGTTCATTCTCGATCGGATAGTCAAAAAAGAGGTACTATGTTACATTACTGTTCATATAGTTGACATGCGCACAACATCATTTGTTATCGTCATATCTTACTACACTAGCAACAAGATAATGTAGTACTGGCGTATGAACCACTGCACATGCTGTTGGGGAACATAGCATGCAATTTCAAAAAAATTCCTACGATCACGCAAGATCTATCAAGGAGATGCATAGCAACAAGAGGGGGAGAGTTTGTCTGCGTACCCTCGTTGACCGAAAGCGGAAGCTTTAGGTTAACGCGGTTGATGTAGTCGAACGTCTTCACGATCCAACCGATCTTAGTACCGAACGTACAGCACCTACGAGTTCAGCATACGTTCAGCTTGATGACATCCCTTGAACTCTTGATCCAACAGAGGGTCTAGGGAGAGTTCCGTTAGCATGACGGCGTGGTGATGGTGATGTGTTCCGCGTAGGGCTTCGCCTAAGCACTACGACGCTATGACCGGAGGAGTAAACTGTGGAGGGGGGCACCGCACACGGCTAAGAGAACTATTGGTGTGCCTTTGGGGTGCCCCCATCCCCGTATATAAAGGAGGGGAGGAGGGGGTGGCCGGCCAAGAGGGACGCGCCATGGGGGGAGTCCTACTAGGACTCCTAGTCCTAGTAGGATTCGCCCCCCCCCCCTATTCCATTCTTCACCGGAGGGAAAATGAAGGAGAGGAAGAGGGAGAGGAAAGGGGGGCCACGCCCGTCCCCCTTGTCCTATTCGGACTCCCTAGGAGGGGGGCATGCGCCACCCCCCTGCGGGCTTCCCTCTCTCTCTCTCCCTTGAGCCCATGTAGGCCCAATACTTCCCCGGGGGGTTCCAGTAACCCTTCGGTACTCCGGTAAAATACCCGAATAACTCGGAACCATTACGATGTCCGAATACTACCTTCCAATATATGAATCTTTACCTCTCGACCATTTGGAGGCTCCTCGTCATGTCCGTGATCTCATTCGGGACTCCGAACAAACTTCGGTCACCAAAACACATAACTCATAATACAAATCGTCATCGAACGTTAAGCGTGTGGACCCTACGAGCTCGAGAACTATGTAGACCTGACCGAGACACATCTATGGTCAATAACCAATAGTGGAACCTAGATGCTCATATTGGTTCCTACATATTCTATGAAGATCTTTATCGGTTAAACCGCAATAACAACATACGTTATTCCCTTTGTCATCGGTATGTTACTTGCCCGAGATTCAGTCATCGGTATCATCATACCTAGTTCAATCTCGTTACTGGCAAGTCTCTTTGCTCTTTCTGTAATACATCATCCCGCAACTAACTCATTAGTCACATTGCTTGCAAGGCTTATAGTGATGTCCATTACCGAGAGGTCCCAGAGATACCTCTCCGATACTCGGAGTGACAAATCCTACTCTTGATCTATGCCAGCCCAACAAACACCTTCGGAGACACCTATAGAGCATATTTATAATTGTCTAGTTATGTTGTGACTTTTGATAGCACACAAGGTGTTCCTATGGTATTCGGGAGTTGCATAATCTCATAGTTAGACGAATATGTATAAGTCATGAAGAAAGCAATAGCAATAAAACTTAACGATAATTATGCTAAGCTATCAGATGGGTCCTGTGTGACGCCTCGAGACCGATGTGCTAGGTGCCCTCCAGTTATTCGTTGTTGTTGCCCTGTCATTTTCTTGCGTGTTGCATCTTATCATGTCATCATGTGCATTGCATTATCATGTTTTCAAAACTTGCATCCGTCCGGGTTCCCCTGTTCTTTACGTTGTCCGTTCTGAGCCTAGAAACACTTGCACGCGCCCGCGGCACCTCCAAATTAGTATTTTATAAGTGGCTGACAAATGTTCTCGGAATGGGTTGAAAGTTGGCGTGTGGTCTTGTTATAGTGTAGATAGACCGCCTGTCAAGTTTCATCGCATTCGGAGTTCGTTTGATAGCCCAACCGTTAAACTATAGCGGCATTATAGCCGGGCAAACGTCGGATGTTTTCGGTCTCCGGAAACAGTTGTCGGGCTGCACTCCACTCCTCTCATCTCAGCCCAACCTCTCTTCATAGCCCACTAGCCCACCTATCTAACGCCCTCCGCTCCGGGTCGTCCGATCGAGATCGAACGGCTCCGAAACGGCCTCAAACCCCCTAACCCTAGCCCCCCTTACCTTATATAGACCCCCTCCATCCCATTTTGGGCCTTCTCCTTCCTCCTCCTCGAATTCCGCGCCCCCAATCATCAGCCAGCCGCCTCCCACCTCCTCTGCCTCGTTTTCCACGCCGGCCACCAGATCCGCCGCCACTTGGCGCGCAGAAGCCGGCAGCGCCGCCACCTAAGCCGCCGCTTCCTCCAACCGCGACGTGCCACGTCGCCAGCCCCAACACCCCGCGCCGTGGCCCGCCTAGGCCCAGGTCGACCGGCTCAGGGTCTAACCGGGCCCGAAGCCACGCCCCACCCCCGAGGCTCCCCGCCTCCACTCCACGCCTCCCCGCCGGACTCCTTCGGCGCATCAGATCCAGCGCGCCGGCCTCGCATCACCGGCCACCGGAGTGCCCTCGCCGGCGAACCCCAGGCCAGTGCCCCATCGCCGTCTCCTTCTCCTCTCCTTTTTCCTTCCTCTCGCTCTCCCGAGCTAATCTCTCTCTGCCTCCCAATCTGCAGTTCGTCAGGGGACCGCCGGAGTTCGCCGCTGCCACCCCAAGTCGCCGTCGCCCCTCCTCCGGCTGGATCCGGACCCCTCTACACCGGATCCATCCATCCCTGCACGGATCCGCCGCTCCACGTTCTTCTCCGCTCCTCCTTGCCGGCAAGTTCGCCGGAGTGCCCGCGACCATGGCCTCTGCGCCGATCGCACGCACCTGGGCTGCCTCACCTTCGCCTGTTGACCGCGTCGAACGAGCTCGATCCACCAGCGCTCGCGCCTGGGCCACCTCTGCTCCGGCCCAGCGGCTCCCCTCCGTCGCGCGAGGCCCAGCGCCAGATCGCAACACGGCCTGCCAGCGCCCAGGCCCACTCCCCCCGGCCTACCTCTCCAGCCGCAGTGCCTAAGGCCCGACCTGCTCCCTTCCAGATCCAGCACGGCCCATGGGTGAGCCGCCCCCTCTCCTGTGCACCTTGGCCCCAGCAATTTTGTCCTGCTTCTGTTTTTTTTCCTTTCAGCGTTTTTCTTTTTTTCCAAAGGAGACCTGTTTTGCAGAAAAGTCCCTAGAGTTCATGCATTTAATAACTCATGAACCGTGCATCGGATTAAAATTATTTATATATGAAACTTGCTCAGAATTTTGTCTAGTTTAATAATATGTCACTTTCACGCATGTTTAAAATGTCTAAAATGATGTTTGTTTAAATTTGCTCCTATGTCATGCTAAAATGATTTAATTCATAACTTTTCAACCGTAGCTCGGTTTCTAATAAACTTTATATGTAATTGGGGTAGAAAAATGCCTAGTTTAACATGGTGGCTTCATTTTGCATGCTTAACAACTCTAAAATTATGTTTAGGGCAGAACAGTACCAAACCTACTATATGCATATGAGGAGTTTCCGGAATTGTTGTTCGTTGCTTCCGGCCTCATTTAAACTTGACTAGATAGGTAGTTTTACTTTGCTTCACCCTCTTGCCATGTCTACACAACATTTAATTTTGTTGAGTACATAAACGAGAGAAAACTAAATAAGGCATGTGGTGTTCCGTCGATATGCAACTCGTTGCATATTGAGCCCCACTTAACTTGTAGTGTTGTTTGTGCATTTTGCCATGCCTCTTTAAACCGGACATGCATCATACTTGTTTGCGCATCGTACCATGCTTATGTGATGATTGTTTACTATGTTGTTTGCTTTCTTTCCGGTGTACTTCTTCTCGATAATCCGGTAACGTCGCGTTTGTGAGGACTCGTCCGTCTATGTTCGTTTGTCTTCTTCATGGACTCGTTCTTCTTCCTTGCAGGATTTCAAGCAAGATGACCATACCCTCGAAATCACTACTATCTTTCCTAGTTGCTCGCTCTTTTTCTATGCCTATGCTGCGATACCTACCACTTGCTTGTCATGCCTCCCGTATTGTTGGACCAAGCCTCTAACCCACCTTGTCCTAGCAAACCGTTGTTTGGCTATGTTACCGCTTTGCTCAGCCCCTCTTATAGCGTTGTTAGTTGTAGGCGAAGATTGAAGTTTTGTTCCTTGTTGGAACATGGAGATCGTTCCTTGTTGGAACATGTTTACTTGTTGGGATATCACTATATATATTATTTAATTAATGCATCTATATACTTGGTAAAGGGTGGAAGGCTCGGCCTTATGCCTGGTGTTTTGTTCCACTCTTGCCGCCCTAGTTTCCGTCATATCGGTGTTATGTTCCCGGATTTTGCGTTCCTTACGCGGTTGGGCTATAATGGGAACCCCTTGACAATTTGCCTTAAGTAAAGCTCTTCCAGCAATGCCCAACATTGGTTTTACCATTCGCCACCTAGCCTTTTT
>NC_041382.1:330335256-330378461 GCF_002162155.2 Triticum dicoccoides
GTCAGCTGCCGGTGACCACCAGGGGCAACTCTGGGCTGGCCTACCCGTACCTAAGACAATCTGAGTGTGCCCTGAGAAAGAGATATGTGCAGCTCCTATCGGGATTTGTCGGCACATTCGGGCGGTGTTGTTGGTTTAGTTTTACCCTGTCGAAATGTCTTGTTGTACCGGGATACCGAGTCTGATCGGAATGTCTCGGGAGGAGGTCTAATCCTTCGTTGACCGTGAGAGCTTGTGATGGGCTAAGTTGGGACACCCCTGCAGGGTTTTGAACTTTCGAAAGTCGTGCCCTCGGTTATGGGCAGATGGGAATTTGTTAATGTCTGGTTGTAGACAACTTAAACCTTAATTTAATTAAAATGAAGCAACCGCGTGTGTTACCGTGATGGTCTCTTTCCGGCGGAGTCCGGGAAGTGAACACGGTGTTGGAGTTATGCTTGACGTAGGTTGTTTAGGATCACTTCTTGATCATTACTTTTATCGAGCGAGCTTTGCCTTCTCTTCTCGCTCTCATTTGCGTATGTTAGCCACCATATATGCTAGTCGCTTGCTGCAGCTCCACCTCATACCTTTTACCTTACCCATAAGCTTAAATAGTCTTGATCGCGAGGGTGTGAGATTGCTGAGTCCCTGTGGCTCACAGATACTTCCAAAACCAGTTTGCAGGTGCCGATGATGCCATGCCAGGTGACGCAACCAAGCTCAGGAGGAGCTCGATGAAGATCTTGTCCTTTGTGTTGTTTCGTTCTAGTTGATCAGTAGTGGAGCCCAGTTGGGGTCGATCGG
This sequence comes from Triticum dicoccoides, assembly GCF_002162155.2. Lineage (NCBI taxonomy): Eukaryota > Viridiplantae > Streptophyta > Magnoliopsida > Poales > Poaceae > Triticum > Triticum dicoccoides. The sequence goes on from NC_041382.1 coordinate 330,336,043, forward strand.
GGACCTTTGTCGCATTTGGGGTTCTTCTTTTATTTTGGCTCCATAGTCGGGCCCTGATTGTATTTGGATGATGTAATGCTTTATTCATGTATTTGTGTGAAGTGGCGATTGTAAGCCAACTCTGTATCTCTTTCCCTTATGTATTACATGGGTTGTGTGAAGATTACCTCACTTGCGACATTGCTTTCAATGCGGTTATGCCTCTAAGTCGTGCTTCGACACGTGGGAGATATAGCCGCATCGAGGGCGTTACAAGTTGGTATCAGAGCCTTCCCCGACCTTAGGAGCCCCATTGCTTGATCGTTTTTAGCGGCCGAGTTGTGTCTAGAAAAAAAGTTTTGAGTCATTTAGGAATTATATATCGGAGAGTTTAGGAATTTTTTTTACTTCCCAGTCTCTTCATCGCTCTGGTAAGGCATCCTGACGTAGAGTTTTGACTCTTCTCTTCTCAAATTTCACTAAAAAAAATTTAGGATCACGCGGGTATCTTGGAATCGTTCCGATGGTTTTATGACGAGAACATTGTCTTGGTGCCTCCTGTCAGGGGTTTTGTGTAAGTGTCCCGGGGAGTTGAGCTCCAAGGTGTTGTCGTCATAATTTTATCATTGCAGTTCTGGAATACCTGAGTTTAGTACGCCGACATCGAAAATCTCTTTTATGCAGTTCGTTGGTGAGATAACCTCGACGCCACCCAGTACTGGGGTGGGAGTTCGGGAGTATCGCCATAACTTGTATAACGGATGCTTTTCGAAGGTTGAGGTAGATGATTTCCGAAGGTTTCTTGGTTATGTGTTGAAGGATGGATACAGCTGGGGGTAGGATTTGCTAGTTTGGGTGAGATATTATGCTTCCCCTGTATCCCCAACACCTGATTGCATAACCGGAAAATTTCAGGAGTTTCATAGGTGGGAATCAAGTAGCTCTTAGGATATCTTTCCGACGGATGTATGATATGAAATTGGGTTCGACGCCTAGTGGTCCGCCTATTCATGGTCGGTTTTACAGTGGTCTCGTTGTGTCTTAAAGAGTCCTTGGCTATGCCGACTCGGGGACGCTTCGTATGTCATGTGCACTGCCTTGTACATGATGGTGTTGTACGATCGATCCCGTGTAGGCCCCACCACGAAAACTTCGGACGAAATCTCTATCATATGTTTGTTCCGGCTTATTTTGCAAGCCAACCCTTTGTTTTGTTTTAAGTTGTGGTATTCGAATTGCTTCAATGTCAAGTGTTGATTCCATACCTTTTCCAAATGGTGTTCTCATATTCCTATGTGAATACTAATCCTTCTCGATCAATGAGTTTGTCATGTCAATCCTTTTCACCGGTGTGTTTCTCTTCAAGTGGATCCGATCACTTCAACAACCGCAAGATCAAGTATCAGTTCTTCTCAACGGTGTTTGTTTCATTCGTCTCCAAGTTGCCTTTGTTTTCCCGCCCACCCTCCCTTTTTCTTCAAGGACTCAGATTTCTTAATCAAGTATCCATCTTATTGATGTGATGGCTCTCCATTCTTTTCTTTCAATGTTCTTATCCGGTGATTCTCATGAAGATACTAACGGAGCTTCTAGTTCATCATTCTTCTTTCTTTTATCTTCTCCGGTGGTTTCAAGTCAAGCTTTGGTGCTGATCATATCCTTTTTCCTCGTTTCAAATACCTTCTCATGCCGGTGCACTTCTTAATCATCCACTTCTCGCTATTCATTTGTTCCGGAGTGCTCAAGATATCTCGAAGATTCGTGTTTTCCACTCTGCATTCATTCAAGATCTTTCGAGGTTGTTATCTCATTCAAGTCATTTAATTCAACCGGTGCAACATATTTCAAGTAATCATTCCAAATGTGTTTATTTTGAGTGGGCCCTATCCCACAGGTCTTTTCCCAGGATCTTACCTGACTCTTCTAATTTTCTGGAGTTATTCTCAAATTCTTTTCTAAAGTTTGACGTAAGAATGAATTATCATCAGTCAAATGTCTTTCTCCAAGATCTTTTAAAATTATTTTCATCGTTGGCTCAACCTTTACATTCTTCATTCCGGAGTGCCTCAATAATTCTTGGTGGTGTTCTCATCGTCATTCTCAACATTTGAAGACCGAAAAAGATTTTCCTCTAAATCTTGCTCCTTTCTCTTCAAGATTCGTGATTCTAGCTTGTTGCCATCCTCTCGTAATTGTTTTGATCGTGAGTATTCTTTCACCTATCCGGAGCATTTCAAGAGTATTTCAGTTTGTTTTATCCGGAGCCCATCATCTCAGACGTATTCATTCTCGGCCTTCAGCTATGGTTCTCCAAATCTTACCGGTGCATCGTTCAAGTGATCTCTAATCAGTCGTGATTCCTTCGTTCTCATGGATCTAAACTCTCTCATGTATCTTCGTTCATTTGCTAATTCTTACCGGTGATTCACCCCTTTTACTTCGTTCGTTTTCAATTCTTACCGGTGGCTCGTTCAAGAGTTCTCTTCCTTGGTTATTTATCAATTCATTCGTTCTTTACAATCCCACCGGTGGTTCGTTGAAGACCTTCTCAAGTTGGCGCCATATCTATCCAAATCCTTTCTTCAAGAATAAGCTGTATGCAATCCGTTTGCTCGTCATCAATTTAATTGGTGAAGGATAAGCATAACGTAATTCTTATTCTTGTTTCGTCGAGTGAATTCAATTCCTTATTCTGGAGGTTAATCAAATTCTCGATTCCAGGTGTCTGATCTTTCTTTTCCGGAGATCCAAGCTCTCTCAATTATCTCGTCGTGAAGCTCCATCTAAATCATTACAAGGTTTCACCTTGTGTTTTCTACTCCTATTTCTTTTCGTTATCTTTTGTTTACCGGAGTTCTTCATGAAGGTTCTACATGATGGTTCATTAAGGACTTAATCCATTATCAAAGCGTTCATCATGATTCTTTTCACAGAAGCTCAAGCATTCTTCATCTTGTAATCCGGAGTGCAATTCTTTCACGCATATCTTTTGAGGTGGTGTTATGTCATTCTTGATAATTTCCCTTCGTGCTTCGTGTTTCACAAGTTATCAAGATGAGGTATTTAAATACACCAATCTCTTCTTTGGAGTTATCTTGGGTTATATTTCACCTAAAGCCTTCCCTAAGGTTTGTTGCTATCTATGGTGCTTATAAATGACCCAAGTTCTTCATTTATCCTCCCGGTGATATAGTTTCGCGTCTCCTTGTTCATATCAATCCAATTCTTTTCCCGTGAGTGGAAGGTTATCACCTCTAGTTTCGAGATGTTTTTCTATAAGCCCACTACAAGCTTACTCTTTTCGTTGTTAGTTTTCCAACAATTCCGTTCAACCCTTCTCCTAAAGATGCCTTTTCAAGCTCTTTTGTGGCAGAAGTTGGCATTTTCTTCTCCATTCTTTTATTTCAATTATCTATCTTCTATTCTTTTGTTCCGGGGGCATTGTCATGTTGCTCTTTTCAACTCATCATCTCGTTTTGTCAAAGATCATCTTCTTTTCGTGCTTATCCATTTAACCAGAGTGGTGTGCCCTTTTTCTCAAGTTCTTTTCGCCTTATCAAGCCTTGCATCTCGTTTCAACCGGAGTGCTATCTGAGATCTTTCTCACCCCTTGTTCGATTCATTCAATAGTTTCGGAGGCAGTGTGTTGTGATTTCATCAAGTATCTTCTCATATTACCAAGTTCTTATTCAATTCCTTTTATTTTCAATCGGAGTGCTGCCCGAAGTTGTTCTCCCTTGTTCCTCTTTTCTAACGGAGTGTTTTCAACTTCTTTCATCTCCTTTGCATTCTTTTCTTGATATGGCTTAACCTTTTCAAGGTTCTTTGGTTTCACTCGTTCGTCAAAGAAGTAACTTAGTTTTACCTCTTCTCTTTCTCTTCCGTTGTCCCTCCGGTGCCATTCTAGATCTCGGGACGAGATCCTCTCATAGTGGTGGAGTGTTGTGACGCCCCGAGACCGATGTGCCAGGTGCCCTCCAGTTATTCGTTGTTGTTGCCCTGTCATTTGCTTGCGTGTTGCATCTTATCATGTCATCATGTGCATTGCATTATCATGTTTTCAAAACTTGCATCCGTCCGGGTTCCCCCGTTCTTTCCGTTGTCCGTTCTGAGCCCAGAAACACTTGCACGCACCCGCGGCACCTCCGAATTAGTATTTTATAAGTGGCCGACAAATGTTCTCGGAATGGGTTGAAAGTTGGCGTGTGGTCTTGTTATAGTGTAGATAGACCGCCTGTCAAGTTTCATCGCATTCGGAGTTCGTTTGATAGCCCAACCGTTAAACTATAGCGGCATTATAGCCGGGCAAACGTCGGACGTTTTCGGTCTCCGGAAACAGTTGCCGGGTTGCACTCCTCTCCTCTCATCTCAGCCCAACCTCTCTTCACAGCCCACTAGCCCACCTATCTAACCCCCTCCGCTCCGGGTCGTCCGATCGAGATCGAACGGCTCTGAAACGGCCTCAAACCCCCTAACCCTAGCCCCCTTACCTTATATAGACCCCCTCCATGCCATTTTGGGCCTTCTCCTTCCTCCTCCTCGAATTCCGCGCTCCCAATCATCAGCCAGCCGCCTCCCACCTCCTCTGCCTCGTTTTCCGCGCCGGCCACCAGATCCGCCGCCACTTGGCGCGCAGAAGCCGGCAGCGCCACCACCTAAGCCGCCGCTTCCTCCAACCGCGACGTGCCACGTCGCCAGCCCCAACACCCCGCGCCGCGGCCCGCCTAGGCCCAGGTCAACCGGCTCAGGGTCGAACCGGGCCCGAAGCCACGCCCCACCCCCGAGGCTCCCCGCCTCCACTCCACGCCTCCCCGCCGGACTCCTTCGGCGCATTAGATCCAGCGCGCCGGCCTCGCATCACCGGCCACCGGAGTGCCCTCGCCGGCGAACCCCAGGCCAGTGCCCCATCGCCGTCTCCTTCTCCTCTCCTTTTTCCTTCCTCTCGCTCTCCCGAGCTAATCTCTCTCTGCCTCCCAATCTGCAGTTCGTTAGGGGACCGCCAGAGTTCGCCGCTGCCACCCCAAGTTGCCGTCGCCCCTCCTCCGGCTCGATCCGGACCCCTCTGCACCGGAACCATCCATCCCAGCACAGATCCGCCGCTCCACGTTCTTCTCCGCTCCTCCTTGCTGGCAAGTTCGCCGGAGTGCCCGCGACCATGGCCTCTGCGCCGACCGCACGCACCTGGGCTGCCTCACCTTCGCCTGTTGACCATGTCGAACGAGCTCGATCCACCAGCGCCCGGGCCTGGGCCACCTCTGCTCCGGCCCAGCGGCTCCCCTCCGTCGCACGAGGCCCAGCGCCAGATCGCAACACGGCCTGCCAGCGCCCATGCCCACTCCCCCCGGCGTACCTCTCCAGCCGCAGCGCCTAAGGCCCGACCTGCTCCCTTCCAGATCCAGCACGGCCCATGGGTGAGCTGCCCCCTCTCCTGTGCACCTTGGGCCCAGCAATTTTGGCCTGCTTCTGTTTTTTTTCCTTTCAGCGTTTTTCTTTTTTTCCAGAGGAGACCTGTTTTGCAGAAAAGTCCCTAGAGTTCATGCATTTAATAACTCATGAACCGTGCATCGGATTAAAATTATTTATATATGAAACTTGCTCAGAATTTTGTCTAGTTTAATAATATGTCACTTTCATGCATGTGTAAAATGTCTAAAATGATGTTTGTTTAAATTTGCTCCTATGTCATGCTAAAATGATTTAATTCATAACTTTTCAACCGTAGCTCGGTTTCTAATAAACTTTATATGTAATTGGGGTAGAAAAATGCCTAGTTTAACATGGTGGCTTCATTTTGCATGCTTAGCAACTCTAAAATTATGTTTAGGGCAGAACAGTACCAAACCTACTATATGCATATGAGGAGTTTCTGGAATTGTTGTTCGTTGCTTCCGGCCTCATTTAAACTTGACTAGATAGGTAGTTTTACTTTGCTTCACCCTCTTGCCATGTTTACACAACATTTAATTCTGTTGAGTACATAAACGAGAGAGAACTAAATAAGGCATGTGGTGTTCCGTCGATATGCAACTCGTTGCATATTGAGCTCCACTTAACTTGTAGTGTTGTTTGTGCATTTTGCCATGCCTCTTTAAACCGGACATGCATCATACTTGTTTGCGCATCGTAACATTCTTATGTGATGATTGTTTACTATGTTGTTTGCTTTCTTTCCGGTGTACTTCTTCTCGGTAATCCGGTAACATCGCGTTTGTGAGGACTCGTCCGTCTATGTTCGTTTGTCTTCTTCATGGACTCGTTCTTCTTCCTTGCGGGATTTCAGGCAAGATGACCATACCCTCGAAATCACTACTATCTTTGCCTGCTAGTTGCTCGCTCTTTTGCTATGCCTATGTTGCGATACCTACCACTTGCTTGTCATGCCTCCCATATTGTTGGACCAAGCCTCTAAGCCACCTTGTCCTAGCAAACCGTTGTTTGGCTATGTTACCGCTTTGCTCAGCCCCTCTTATAGCGTTGTTAGTTGCAGGCGAAGATTGAAGTTTTGTTCCTTGTTGGAACATGGAGATCGTTCCTTGTTGGAACATGTTTACTTGTTGGGATATCACTATATATCTTATTTAATTAATGCATCTATATACTTGGTAAAGGATGGAAGGCTCGGCCTTATGCCTGGTGTTTTGTTCCACTCTTGCCGCCCTAGTTTCCGTCATATCGGTGTTATGTTCCCGGATTTTGCGTTCCTTACGCGGTTGGGCTATAATGGGAACCCCTTGACAGTTCGCCTTAAGTAAAGATCTTCCAGCAATGCCCAACATTGGTTTTACCATTCGCCACCTAGCCTTTTTTCCCTTGGGTTTCGCGGACTCAAGGGTCATCATTATTTACCCCCCCAGGCCAGTGCTCCTCTGAGTGTTGGTCCAACCTGTCAGCTACCGGTGACCACCAGGGGCAACTCTGGGCTGGCCTACCCGTACCTACGACAATCTGAGTGTGCCCTGAGAAAGAGATATGTGCAGCTCCTATCGGGATTTGTCGGCACATTCAGGCGGTGTTGCTGGTTTAGTTTTACCCTGTCGAAATGTCTTGTTGTACCGGGATACCAAGTATGATCGGAATGTCTCGGGAGGAGGTATATTCCTTCATTGACCGTGAGAGCTTGTGATGGGCTAAGTTGGGACACCCCTGCAGGGTTTTTGAACTTTCGAAAGTCGTGCCCGCGGTTATGGGCAGATGGGAATTTGTTAATGTCCTGTTGTAGACAACTTAAACCTTAATTTAATTAAAATGAATCAACCGCGTGTGTTACCGTGATGGTCTCTTTCCGGCGGAGTCTGGGAAGTGAACACAGTGTTGGAGTTATGCTTGACGTAGGTTGTTTAGGATCAATTCTTGATCATTACTTTTATCGACCGTGCTTTGCCTTCTCTTCTCGCTCTCATTTGCGTATGTTAGCCACCATATATGCTAGTCGCTTGCTGCAGCTCCACCTCATACCTTTTACCTTACCCATAAGCTTAAATAGTCTTGATCGCGAGGGTGTGAGATTGTTGAGTCCCTGTGGCTCACAGGTACTTCCAAAACCAGTTTGCAGGTGCCGATGATGCCATGCCAGGTGACGCAACCAAGCTCAGGAGGAGCTCGATGAAGATCTTATCCTTTGTGTTGTTTCGTTCTAGTTGATCAGTAGTGGAGCCCAGTTGGGGTCGATCGGGGACCTTTGTCGCATTTGGGGTTCTTCTTTTATTTTGGCTCCGTAGTCGGGCCCTGATTGTATTTGGATGATGTAATGCTTTATTCATGTATTTGTGTGAAGTGGCGATTGTAAGCCAACTATGTATCTCTTTCCCTTATGTATTACATGGGTTGTGTGAAGATTACTCACTTGCGACATTGCTTTCAATGCGGTTATGCCTCTAAGTCGTGCTTCGACACGTGGGAGATATAGCCGCATCGAGGGTGTTACATCCTGTCCATAACATCATTCTCTAATGATGTGATCCCATTCATCAAATGACAACACATGTCTATGGTCAGGAAACTCAACCATCTTTGATTAATGAGCTAGTCAAGTAGAGGCATACTAGGGACACTCTGTTTTGTCTATGTGTTCACACATGTACTAAGTTTCCGGTTAATACAATTCTAGCATGAATAATAAAAATTTATCATGATATAAGGAAATATAAATAACAACTTTATTATTTCCTCTATGGCATATTTCCTTCAGTATCCCACTTGCACTAGAGCAATAATCTAGATTACATAATAATGATTCTAACACCCATGGAGTCTTGGTGTTGATCATGTTTTTCTCGTGGAAGAGGCTTAGTCAACTGGTCTGTAACATTCAAATTTGTATGTATCTTGCAAATCTCTATGCCTCCCTCCCTGTACTTGATCGCTGATGGAATTGAAGCGTCTCTTGATGTGTTTGGTTCTCTTGTGAAATCTGGATTCCTTCGCCAAGGCAATTGCTCCAGTATTGTCACAAAAGATTTTCATTGGACCTGATGCACTAGGTATTACACCGAGATCAGATACGAACTCCTTTATCCAGACTCCTTCATTTGCTGCTTCTGAAGCAGCTATGTACTCCGCTTCACACGTAGATCCCGCCATGACGCTCTGCTTGGGACTGCACGAACTTACAGCTCCACCATTCAATATAAATACGTATTCGGTTTGTGACTTAGAGTCATCCGGATCAGTGTCAAAGCTTGCATCGACATAACCATTTATGACAAGCTCTTTGTCACCACCATAAACGAGAAACATATCCTTAGTCCTTTTCAGGTATTTTAGGATATTCTTGACCGTTGTCCAGTGATCCACTCCCGGGTTACTTTGGTACCTCCCTGCTAAACTTATAGCAAGGCACACATCTGGTCTGGTACATAGCATTGCATACATGATAGAACCTATGGCTGAGGCATAGGGAATGACTTTCATTTTCTCTCTATCTTCTGAAGTGGTTGGGCATTGAGTCTAACTCAACTTCACACCTTGTAACACAGGCAAGAACCCTTTCTTTGACTGTTCTATTTTGAACTTCTTCAAAACTTTATCAAGGTATGTGCTTTGTGAAAGTCCAATTAAGCGTCTTGATCTATCTCTATAGATCTTAATGCCCAACATATAAGCAGCTTCACCGAGGTATTTCATTGAAAAATCCTCATTCAAGTATCCTTTTATGCTATCCAGAAATTGTGTATTATTTCCAATCAACAATATGTCATCCACATATAGTATTAGAAATGCTACAGAGCTCCCACTCACTTTCTTGTAAATACAGGCTTCTCCAAAAGTCTGTATAAAACCATATGCTTTGATCACACTATCAAAGCATATATTCCAACTCCGAGAGGCCTGCACCAGTCCATAAATGGATCGCTAGAGCTTGCACACTTTGTTAGCACCTTTAGGATCGACAAAACCTTCTAGTTGCATCATATACAACTCTTTTTTAAGAAATCCATTAAGGAATGAAGTTTTGACATCCACTTGCCAAATTTCATAATCATAAAATGTGGCAATTGCTAACATGATTCGGACAGACTTAAGCATCGTTGCGGTTGATAAGGTCTCATCATAGTCAACTCCTTGAACTTGTCGAAAACCTTTCGCAACAAGTCGAGCTTTGTAGATAGTAACATTACCGTCAGCGTCAGTCTTCTTCTTGAAGATCCATTTATTCTCTATGGCTTGCCGATCATCGGGCAAGTCAACCAAAGTCCACATTTTGTTCTCATACATGGATCCCATCTTAGATTTCATGGTCTTAAGCCCTTTCACAGAATGTAGGCTCATCATCGCTTCCTCATAGTTCGTAGGTTCATCATGGTCTAGTAACATGACTTCCAGAACAGGATTATTGTACCACTCTGGTGCGGATATACTCTGGTTGACCTACGAGGTTCGATAGTAACTTGATCTGAAGTTTCATGATCATCATCATTAGCTTCCTCACCAATTGGTGCAGGAATCACTAAAACTGATTTCTGTGATGAACTACTTTCCAATTCAGGAGAAGGTACAATTACCTCATCAAGTTCTACTTTCCTCCCACTCACTTCTTTCAAGAGAAACTCCTTCTCTAGATAGGATCCATTCTTAGCAACGAATATCTTGCTTTCAGGTCTGTGATAGAAGGTGTACCCAACAGTTTCCTTTGGGTATCCTATGAAGACGCATTTCTCCAATTTGGGTTCGAGCTTATCAGGTTTAAGCTTTTTCACATAAGCATCACAACCCCAAACTTTAAGAAATGACAACTTAGGCTTCTTGCCAAACCACAGTTTATATGGTGTCGTCTCAACGGATTTAGATGGTGCCCTATTTAATGTGAATGCAGCCGTCTCTAAAGCATAACCCCATAACGATAGTGGTAAATCGGTAAGCGACATCATAGATCGCGCCGTATCTAATAAAGTACAGTTACGACGTTCAGACACATCATTACGCTATGGTGTTCCAGGTGGCGTGAGTTGCGAAACTATTCCACATTGTTTCAAATGAAGACCAAACTCATAACTCAAATATTCACCTCCACGATCAAATCATAGAAACTTTATTTTCTTGTTACGATGATTTTCCACTTCACTCTGAAATTCTTTGAACTTTTCAAATGTTTTAGACTTGTGTTTCACTAAGTAGATATACCCATATAGGCTCAAATCATCTGTGAAGGTCAGGAAATAACGATACCCACCGCGAGCTTCAACACTCATCGGACCGCATACATCAGTATCTATTATTTCCAATAAGTCAGTGGCTCGCTCCATTGTTCTGGAGAACGGAGTCTTAGTCATCTTGCCCATGAGGCATGGTTCGCAAGTATCAAGTGATTCATAATCAAGTGATTCCAAAATCCCAACAGCATGGAGTTGCTTCATGTGCTTTACACCAATATGACTTAAATGGCAGTGCCACAAATAAGCTGCACTATCATTATTAACTTTGCATCTTTTGGTTTCAATATTATCAATATGTGTATCACTACGATCGAGATTCAAAAATAGACCACTCATCAAGGTGCATGAGCATAAAAGATATTACTCATATAAATAGAACAACCATTATTCTCCGATTTAAATGAATAACCGTCTCGCATCAAACAAGATCCAGATATAATGTTCATGCTCAACACTAGCACCAAATAACAATTATTCAGGTCTAAAACTAATCCCAAAGGTAGATGTAGAGGTAATGTGCCGACGGTGATTGTCGGTGTCAAAACCGGCGGATCTCGGGTAGGGGGTCCCGAACTGTGCATCTAAGGCGGATGGTAACAGGAGGCAGGGGACACGATGTTTACCCAGGTTCGGGCCCTCTTGAAGGAGGTAATACCCTACGTCCTGCTTGATTGTTCTTGATGATATGAGTATTACAAGAGTTGATCTACCACGAGATCGTAGAGGCTAAACCCTAGAAGCTAGCCTATGGTATGATTGTCTGTTGTCCTACGGACTAAACCCTCCGGTTTATATAGACACCGGAGGGGGCTAGGGTTACACAGAGTCGGTTACAAGGGAGGAGATCTACATATCCATATTGCCTAGCTTGCCTTCCCCTCCAAGGAAAGTCCCATCCGGACACAGGACGAAGTCTTCAATCTTGTATCTTCATAGCCCAACAGTCCGACCAAAGGATATAGTCCGGCTGTCCGGAGACCCCCTAATCCAGGACTCCCTCGGTAGCCCCTGAACCAGGCTTCAATGACGATGAGTCCGGCGCGCAATTTTGTCTTCGGCATTGCAAGGCAGGTTCCTCCTCCGAATACTCCATGGAAGATTTTGAACACAGGGATAGTGTCCGGCCCTGCAAAAATAATTTCCACATACCACCGTAGAGAGAATAATATTTCCACAAATCTAATCTGCTGGCGCATTTTGAAAGCACGACGTTACGTCATGGCCCGGTCATTATTCGAATCGTTTTTTCCAACCAGCACCGCACATATCGTGAGGCATTTTTCTTGACACGTTTTGTCGAAGCAGAGATCATGTCCCCTTATTACGGGATTCTCATCAATACGGACGTGGGTAACCCACTCGTGCCCGTTGGTATGACTCCTTGATTTTAGGCGAGTCCAAAATGGCCGCGAGGAGGACGCTTGGCATTAACTCTTTCTATAAAGAGGCTAAGACCTGTCCCTTTTTCCTCTCGCACTCAATCGAATCCTTCCCCCACCTTGAGTTCCAACACCCCAGGCTCAGGTCAGGAGCTTCGGACCTTCAATCATGTCCAGATCCAACCTCCAAGGTTGGTGGATGCCTTCTCTATCACAGAGGAGGACATCAAGAAGCTAAGAGAGGCCAGATATCTGACCGCCGAAATTTCGCACAGGCTGCCCGCCCGAGGGCAGGTCATCCCCACTCCCGAACCCAATGAGAGTGTTCTGTTCGTCTCTCACTTCCTCCGAGGATTAGGCCTCGCTCTGGATCCCTTTGTTAGGGGACTCATGTTCTATTATGGGCTGGATTTCCACGATCTGGCCCTGGATTCCCTCCTTCACATCTCGCCGTTCATCGTCGTGTGTGAGGCCTTCCTCCGCATTACCCCTCACTTTGGCCTGTGGCTCAAGACCTTCAATGTGAAGCCGAAGATGATCGAGGGGTGGCACGCAGAGTGCGGAGGTGCCGTAATAAGCAAAAGCGCTGACGCTCCATGGCCAGAGGGTTCCTTCCCAGAGGTGTCTAGTTTGTGGCAGCGGGAGTGGTTTTATATCACAGCTCCCCGAAGTGCCAAGTGGGCAGCCGTCCCTATCTTTCGCTCGGCCCCCCCACCACAACTGACGTCATGGATCAGTGAGGGGCTAAACTGGGGTCCGGTAAAGGACGTGCCAATATTGCAGAGCCGCATCCGATATCTCATTGAGAGAGACGTCAACCTGGTCATGGTGATGCAGGTCATGCTAGTTCGCCAGGTCCTGCCTTGCAAACGTAGACCTCTCCGTTTGTGGGAGTTCAACCCGGAGGGACCACGAATCATTCAGCACTTCCTCGGCATGACGCTCGAGGAGATGTACAAGTAGTTCTTCGGATCACAAATAAAGTGTCCAGACACCACCAAGGATGTGGGTCTGAGCTGTAATCGCCTGGATACCCAAGTAAGTAATCCCATGGCCGAACACACTGTTTCTCTTATTCATCATAACATCATTCTGAAAAGTCGCTCTTTGACTAGGACTAGATAACAAAGGCGAAGATGATCAGGTGTCCGGCCCCGCTTCCAGAGGGCTTGGCCAATCCAGTACTAGACAGAATGCTAGAGCCGGCGCCTTATCAGGTGCCCTCAAAGGAAGATAAAGGGGGGGATAAGGAGGCCAAAAGCGGGCCTCACTCACTACTTGTCCCAACCGGGGGAATGAGCGCCTCCGCGAAGGAGGATAACCAGGGAGAAGAAATCTGACATTCCCTCTCCCCGAGGAAGGAAGAGGACCACCTCTGAAGATCCGGAAACGGATGTTTCCAAACAAGGGAAGAAATCTTCGCCAGAGGGTCCTGCCCCGGGGGGTACCCTTGCCGCACAGTGTCGGCAAGGGAATCAGCCCAGCTGTAAGTAATCGAGAAGTACTTAGTAGTGAAAATATCCTACCTTACTTCTGAAGACAATAACTGAAGCTTACATCTTGTAGTTCGGATCGTAGCCCTTCTCGACAGAGTTCGTCTTCGGGGGATCTTCTTCCGGAGATGATGGAGAGCGAAACGCCTCCCCCTGCCACCTCGCCTCATGAGGCGGGAGACCCTGAAGTGTCGTCGTGGAGGGTTTCTCCTGATTCGCCAAGCCCAGGGTGTAATCCATTGGCCACCCGGATTCCTCAGTATTCGGCTCCTAAAGAGAGCAACAGAAAGAGTCCGGAACCGTATAGTGTGCTGTCAGACGTACTGAAGGATCTTCTGGAGCAAGCAGCCATCTCAGAAGCGCATCGTACGCTAATGAGTATGGTAGTTGGAAGGATTTCATCCGCTGAAAGCGGATTGCATGAAGCTTTTATGAGTATGCTGAAAGGCTTTGAGGTACGTGAAATAGTGTATGTTTTTTATGGTACCACACACGTTAGGTGTGCCCTATGCAGATAGTAGCCCCTTAGACTCTGGTGGTCGTCGAAAACGGCGGAAAACAGAGTATCATAGTCCCAGGTAATAACCAGACCGCCTTTATGTGCAGGTGGCTGAAGCTCCGGTGGCTAGCCGGACTGATGGGTTTGCCGAGCTAAAGCGGCAACTTGATGCGGCAGATGCCGACATCGTGTTTGTCAACAAGCGGCTTGACGAGGCACAGGTTAAGTGATTTCTCCGGTGATCAACACATAGTAAGAGGAGCATGATGCCAGTATCTTTAATATGTTGTGACTGTAGATGGAGCTGCCACCGTGGAGACCCTTCGGGCGGAACTTGCCCGAGCCAAGGAGCAAGCGAGAAATAGCGATGTGGCCGCTCTAAAGGCGGTCGAAGAGCTAACGGCCGAACAGGCCGCACATTGCCAGAGCAAGGAAAGAATGGCCAAGATGGCCGTTGAGTTGAAAGACGCCGCCTACCGTTACTAGCTTCTTGAAGAAGAAAACCGTGCGAAGGCGACGGACCTAGAGAAGGCCACGGTAGCATCAAGGAAGCCCGTTCCAAAATACGAGCGGCGAAGGAGGAGCTGCATCAAGCTGGAGATATCACAGCTGGGAAGCCCTTTTTGTTGCGGACTAAGTTCGGAGATCCGGAGTATGCACCTCTTGATCAACTATGGAGTTATGTGGACGCCTACGTGGATTTGGCGGCAAGTGCTGCTGATGCGGCCGAGTACTTCAAGGATCAAAAAGATCGCGAAGTGGAAAAGTTGTTCTGGTCACAGTTCCATGCTCTAGTGCGTACGCTGCTGTTGAATGAGCAAATGGCCGAGTGAGCCGAGATCCATAGGTTGTCCGGACTTGCCATGAGGTCTGTTGTGGATCATCTGTGGCTGGGAGGGCCAAGGCCGAATAGTTACTTTAGTTTAGTACAACGATTCCTTGGTGCCGTGCCGCACATCGATGCTATGAAGAGGTCGGCGTGCATAGAGGGTGCGCGGATGGCCTTTGCCCGTGTCAAGACATACTGGGCGGAGATGGAGGCCGCCACTGTTGCAACACAGGGTTCGGCCGTGGGCCGAGTGGCTGCCGAGCACTACTTTGAAGAAGTTCTTGAAGGCGCTCGTTCGATAGAGGCTCAGTGCTCGAAGAATATTATATTCTAGTGACATGTACTCCCATTGTAAAAACAATGTTTTATTGAGCTATCAAGCCTATATTTATACTTTTGCCTGAAAGTATTATGATGCCTCATGTGCGGCCGTTATGTAGATATGTATATAATCTGAAAGTTTGCAGTCGTCGGCTTCTGCCCCCACGCATATAATGCGGGGGTGTTCGCAAAAATCTGTATTCACACTTGATCCAACATCTTGGTCCATTAAGGAGGTGGTAGCGCAGCGAACGAGGCAATGCGACTATATTGCTTTAACACTTTCACTTAGCCATAGGAATTTGACTGTGGGGCTACTATATAGCCCCTGGTACTTCTTCGCTCGTCCGAATACGGGGCGCATATGTACATGACCAGGAAACGGCTCTTCGTTAATGCAGAGGAATCCCGAAGATTCCGTTGAGTCATCGAGTGGCTGACTAGTCTCCCGCCTTATCATGACAGTCAGTTTTCGGCTTTCTCTACTGAGGTGCTCATCCGGATGAACCAGGGCACAATCGCAGTAGTTCTCCCAGTGCTACCTTAGCCGATATAGCGGAACGTAAGGTACCAAAACGTGGGAGCCGGGCAAACCCAACATTTGATGAAAGACATGATTCGGAGCTGATGCACATAAGGCCAAACTCGCGACGCCGAAGACTCCCTAAGGTATTCGGTTTTTATAACATATGTCGGGTTGAACGAGGCCCTTAATAATAAACCCTGGATGTCCAGGTACGTGCAATATCCTGACGTGGCCACATGCCAATACGTCGGCATCCTTCTTGGTTGTGTTGAGTATCCGGAGGATGTGAACAACAAGAGACAGTAAAAAAGGTTTACGCAGGGTCTTAATCTAAAAAGAAACCTTTGAGCGGGTCCCTGATGCACGTCTGCGCCTGTGTCTCCGTTGTGCCGTGTCCTGGATGAGTGTAGCACGATTGTCATGTGTAAAAGAGAAGAACTTAGGTGAAAGTTGTCGTGCCAAAAAATTGGTTATTATCAATAAACCATTAGAATTCAAGATAAGTCATGTTGAGCCGGACTAGCCCTGATTACACGCGGGGAGCCCCTGGTACCGTCTAGGAGGGCTTGATCATCAAAGCAATCTCATGTATACGTAGTGGTGCACCGGACTCGTCTAATCGTGTCCGTGGTCTTGACGACCTGTCATTTTTTCTGGTTGGTGAGGCCGTCTAGTGCTCTGCGGCTAAAGCCACCGCACATTCTTCCGCGCGTACAGCACGCTCAGTATTTCCGCTAACTGTGATGGTGCCACGTGGACCGGGCATCTTAAGCTTGAGAGAAGCGTAATGCGTGATTACATTAAAACGAGCGAAAGCCGCTCTTCCGAGTAGTGCCTGATAGCCACTTCGGAATGGAGCGATGTAGAAAGTTAACCTTTCGCTTTGGAAGTTGTCGGAAGAACCGAATACAACCTCTAGTAGTAGAGAGCCCGTGCAGTGGGCCTCTAGGCCTGGTATTACTCCCTTGAAGGTAGTAGTACTGTGGCTTATTTTTGTCGGGTCTATCCCCATTTTGCGGATTCTGTCCTGATATATCAGATTTAGACCACTGCCGCCGTCCATGAGGACTCGTGTGAGATGGTATCCGTTTATTATTGGGTCTAACACCAAGGCAGCCAATCCTTCGTGCCGGATGCTTGTTGCGTGATCCCCGCGATCAAAAGTGATCGGGCAGGCCAACCAGGGGTTGAACCTAGGGATGACGGGCTCTATGGCGCATGTGTCTCGGAGTGCATGTTTGCTTCTCCTCTTCGTCACATGGATCATGTTGACTGTTTTAACCTCTGGTGGGAATTTTTTCTGTCCTCAAGTGCTTTGCTAGCGAGGCTCGTCCTCGTCTTCTCTTGGTGTCTCCCCCCCTTGTGTTCGGCGTTTAGCTTACCTGCCTGCTTGAAGACCCAGCATTCTCTGTGGGTGTGATTTGCAGGTTTATCGGGGTGCCATGAATCTGACATAGTTTGTCAAGAATCTTGTTTAGGCCAAACGGTCCGTCTCTGTTGCCTTTGAAAGGCTTTTTCCGCTGGCCTGGCCGAGAGCCCCTGAATTCAGCGTTTACCGCCGTATTATCTGGGCTATCTTCTTTATTTCGACGCTTGTTTTTATTGCGTCGTGGTTTTCCATTGCGATCCCTGACTTCGGATGTGCTTGGGTCGCTGGTGCTACTGTGTGCTAACCAGCTGTCTTCGCCCGCGCAAAAGCGGGTCATGAGACTTGTTAGAGCTGCCATTGTTCTTGGTTTTTCTTGCCCGAGGTGCCTGGCGAGCCATTCGTCTCGGACGCTGTGTTTGAAAGATGCTTAGGCTTCGGCGTCCGGACAGTCGACGATTTTGGTTCTTCTTGGTGAGAAACCTGTTCCAAAGCTTTTGGGGGTACTCACCGGACTGTTGAATTATATGACTTAAATCGTCTACATCCGGAGGTCGGACATAGGTCCCTTGAAAATTAGCCCGAAAAGCATCCTCGAGCTCCTCCCAACTTCCAATTGAGTTTTCGGGGAGGCTTTTCAGCCAGTGCCGAGCTGGTCCTTTAAGCTTGAGGGGCAAGTATTTAATGGCATGGAGATTGTCTCCGCGAGCCATATGGATATGGAGGATAAAGTCCTCAATCCAGACCCCAGGGTTTGTGGTCCCGCCGTACGCCTCTATGTTCACTGGTTTGAATCCTTCTGGGAATTCGTGGTCCAGCACCTCATCAATGAAACATAGGGGGTGTGCGGCACCCCTGTACTTGGATGTACCAAGGCGTTCGGACGGTTGTGGTATTTCATTTTGATTTTGTGCCGGAGCACGCTTCCTAGATCCATAGATGGATCCGGTCATACCGGATTTTTGGCGCAAGTCCTCACGTACATCGTGTGTTGACTTATGTGTGTATTTGTTATCCGCTCTATTGCGGTCACAAGGTTGTGGATCCGGCCGGTTGGCCGTTTCATTTTTTAGCTGTGTGGGCTCTAAGGCCTCGTCATCGAATTCAGGTAACAGCTTGCGCTTTGGATAGCTCTTTGTGTGGTAACTTCCACCGTACTTTGCTTCGTTGTCGAGCACTTTGTTCCACCTGCTGTTGAGTGTATTTTGTGCGGCCCTAAGCCTTTGCTTCTGCTTCTTCAGACTCCTCGCTATGGCAATAAGCCTTCCGCGGAGGTTCTCTTGCTCCAAGTGCGTTTCCAGGATGATGTGTGCATCTTCGTCCGGACTGTTTTCCTCCCCGGAGGGGGTTTGATGAGGTTTATACTCGGCATCACCGTGTTCGCACGTTGGATCCGCACTATGTTCGCCGCTTGCAGCCTCATCGTGCTCTGCCGCCGGGGCAATGTGATCGTCGTTTCCTCTGGAGTTGACTGGAGTGTTATTTTCTCTTGCGCTGTTATCGCTGTTTTTGCTATGGCGGGACTTAGAGCGGCGCCGCTGACGTCGGCGCTTGGGTTGCTTCTTGGAGGGGCCATCCTCCGCTGTCTCTTCGCCATTGCCTTCTTTGGGTGTATCCACCATGTATATGTCATGTGATGAAGTGGCTGTCCGGCGGCCTGTGGGCGCTGGTTCCTGTTCGTCTCCTGCATCTTCGTCCATGTCGTCGATGTCGTCGGAGTCGAAGTTGAGCATGTCGGTTAACTCATCGACAGTGGCTACTAAGTGGGTGGTGGGCGGGCAGCGGATTTCTTCGTCGTCCGTATCCCATTCTAGCTGGACATAGTTCGGCCAGGGTTCTCCTGACAAGGAGAGAGACTTTAATGAATTTACCACATCGCCGAGAGGCGAGTGCTGAAAGATATCCGCGAAGGTGAACTCCATGATCGTCGCCCAGTCGGATTCGATGGGCACAGATGTGGGTGGCTCGGAGTCCGTGGCCGGGGACGAATCCAGTGGTTTGGCGACACGGTTCTCGTAAGGGGTGAAGTCAGTATACGGCTCCATCGCCACTGAGAGTGCGGCCTCCATGGCGGGGTCTATCCCTCCGTCCTTGGATGCCGCAATTTGCTCTGGATTGAAGGCCGGAGTAGTTGCAGATGCGATCTCCCTAACACTGTCCCATGGAAGAGTTACGCCGTGCTCGTCGTGACTGTGCGGCGCACCTGACACGGGCTCGAATCAGTCGAAGATCAAGTCTCCGCGGATGTCGCCAGTGTAGTTTAAGTTTCCGAATTTAACCTGATGGCCAGGGGCGTAGCTCTCGATCTGCTCTAGATGGCCAAGCGAATTGGCCCACAGTGCGAAGCCACCGAATACAAAGATCTGTCCGGGGAGGTAAACCTCACCCTAGACTGCATCGCTACCGATGATCGAAGGAGCCATCAAGCCTTATGGTGATGACATAGTGGAACTCTCAATGAAAGCACCAATGTCGGTGTCAAAACCGGCAGATCTCAGGTAGGGGGTCCCAAACTGTGCATCTAAGGCGGATGGTAACAGGAGGCAGGGGACCCGATGTTTACACAGGTTCGGGCCCTCTTGAAGGAGGTAATACCCTACGTCCTCCTTGATTGTTCTTGATGATATGAGTATTACAAGAGTTGATCTACCATGAGATCGTAGAGGCTAAACCCTAGAAGCTAGCCTATGGTATGATCGTCTGTTGTCCTACGGACTAAACCCTCCGGTTTATATAGACACCGGAGGGGGCTAGGGTTACACATAGTCGGTTACAAGGGAGGAGATCTACATATCCGTATTGCCTAGCTTGCCTTCCACGCCAAGGAAAGTCCCATCCGGACACGGGACGAAGTCTTCAATCTTGTATCTTCATAGCCCAACAGTCCGGCCAAAGGTTATAGTCCGGCTGTCCGGAGACTCCCTAATTCAGGACTCCCTTAGTGATCACATCGACCTTGGAACCATTTCTGACGCACATCATCACCACGTCCTTAGCCAATCTTCGTTTAATCCATAGCCCCTATTTCGAGTTGCAAATATGAGCAACAGAACCAGTATCAAATACACAGACGCTACTAGGAGCATTAGTAAGGTACACATCAATACATGTATATCAAATATACCTTTCACTTTGCCATCCTTCTTATCCGCCAAATACTTGGGGCAGTTCCGTTTCCAGTGACCAGTCCCTTTGCACTAGAAGCACTCAGTTTCAGGCTTAGGTCCAGACTTGGGTTTCTTCCCTTGAGCAACAACTTGCTTTCTATTCTTCTTGAAGTTCCCCTTCTTCCCTTTGCCCTTTTTCTTGAAACTAGTGGTCTTGTTAACCCTCAACACTTGATGCTCCATCTTGATTTCTACCTCTGCGGCCTTTAGCATCCGAAGAGCTCGGGAATTGTCTTTTCCATCCCTTGCATATTATAGTTCATCACGAAGCCTTTATAGCTTGGTGGCAGTGATTCAAGAACTCTGTCAATGACACTATCATCAGGAAGATTAACTCCCAGCTGAGTCAAGTGGTTATGGTACCCAGACATTCTGAGTGTGTGTTCACTGACAGGGTTGTTCTCCTCCATCTTGCAGCTATAGAATTTGTTGGAGACTTCATATCTCTCCACTTGGGCATTTGCTTGAAATATTAACTTCAACTCCTGGAACATCTCATATGCTGCATGACATGCAAAACTTCTTTGAAGTCCTGATTCTAAGACGTAAAGCATGGCACACTGAACTATCGAGTAGTGATCCGCTTTAGTATGCCATACGTTCATAACGTCCAGAGTTTCTCCTGCAGCGGGTCTTGCACCTAGCGGTGCTTCCAGGACGTAATTCTTCTGTGCAGCAATGAGGATTATCCTCGAGTTACGGACCCAGTCTGTGTAGTTGCTACCATCATCTTTCAACTTAGCTTTCTCTAGGAATGGATTAAAATTCAAGGGAACGGTAGCACGGGCCATTGATCTACAACAACATAGATATGCAAGAAAACTATCAGGACTAAGTTCATGATAAATTAAAGTTCAATTAATCATATTACTTAAGAACTCCCACTTATATAGACATCCCTCTAGTCATCTAAATGATCACGTGATCCATATCAACTAAACCATGTCCGATCATCACGTGAGATGGAGTTGTTTTCAATGGTGAACATCACTATGTTGATCATATCTACTATATGATTCATGTTCCACCTTTCGTTCTCATTGTTTCGAGTCCATACCTGCATATGCTAGGCTCGTCAAGTTTAACCCAAGTATTCTACATGTGCAAAACTGGCTTGCACCCGTTGTATGTGAATGTAGAGCTTATCACACCCGATCATCACGTGGTGTCTCGGCACGACGAACTGTAGCAACGGTGCATACTCGGGCAGAACACTTATACCTTGAAATTTAGTGAGGGATCATCTTATAATGCTACTGACGTACTAAGCAAAATAAGATGCATAAAAGATAAACATCACATGCAATCAAAATATGTGACATGATATGGCCATCATCATCTTGTGCCTTTGATCTCCATCTCCAAAGCACCGTCATGATCTCCATCATCACTGGCTTGACACATTGATCTCCATCGTAGCATCGTTGTTTTATCGCCAACTATTGCTTCTATGACTATCGCTATCACTTAGTGATAAAGTAAAGCAATTACATGGAGATTGCATTTCATACAATAAAGCAACAACCATAAGGCTCCTGCCAGTTACCGACAACTTTTACAAAACATGATCATCTCATACAACAATTTATATCTCATCACATCTTGACCATATCACATCACAACATGCCCTGCAAAAACAAGTTAGACGTCCTCTACTTTGTTGTTGCAAGTTTTACGTGGGTACTACGGGCTTCTAGCAAGAACCATTCTTACCTACATATCAAAACCACAATGATTTTTCGTCAAGTGTGTTGTTTTAACCTTCAACAAGGACATGCCGTAGTTAAATTCGATTCAACTAAAGTTAGAGAAACAGACACCCACCAGCCACCTGTGTGCAAAAGCACGTCGGTAGAAGCGGTCTCATGAACGTGGTCATGCAATGTTGGTATGGGTCACTTCATCCAACAATACCATTGAATCAAAATAATATGTTGGTGGTAAGCAGTGTGACTATTATCGCCCACAACTATTTGTGTTCTACTCGTGCATATCATCTACGCATAGACCTGGCTCTGATGCCACTGTTGGGGAATGTAGCATGCAATTTTAAAAAATTCCTACGATGACACAAGATCTATCTAGGAGATGCATAGCAATGAGAGGGGGACAGTGTGTCTACGTACCCTCGTAGACCAAAAGCGGAAGCGTTAGGTTAACGCGGTTGATGTAGTCGAATGTCTTCATGATCCAACCGATCTTAGCACCGAATGTACGGCACCTCCGAGTTCAGCACACGTTCAGTTCGATGACGTCCCTCGAACTCTTGATCCAGTAGAGGGTCTAAGAAGAGTTCCGTCAACACGACGGCATGGTGACGGTGATGGTGATATGATCCGCGCAGGGCTTCGCCTAAGCACTACGACGCTATAACCGGAGGAGTAAACTGTGGAGGCGGGTACCGCACACGGCTAAGAGAACTATTGGTTTTCCTTTGGGGTGCCCCCACCCCCGTATATAAATGGGGGGAGGATGGGGTGGCCGGCTAAGAGGGGCGCGCCATGGGGGGAGTCCCACTAGGACTCCTTGTCCTAGTAGGATTCGCCCCCCTTTCCTTTCTTCACCGGAGGGAAAAGGAAGGAGAGGGTTGCTACCTCTTGAGCATGCATTGGTTTTCCCTTGAAGAGGAAAGGGTGATGCAGCAAAGTAGCATAAGTATTCCCGTCAGTTTTTTAGAACCAAGGTATCAATCCAGTAGGAGATAACACGCAAGTCACCTAGTTCTTGCACAAGCAAATAAGAACCTTGCAACCAATGCGATAAAGGGGTTGTCAATCCCTTCACGGCCACTTGCAGAAGTGAGATCTGATAAAGATAATAAGATAAATATTTTTGGTATTTTTGTTGTATATATAGGAAAGTAAAGATTGCAAAATAAATAGTAAACTAGAACTGTAGATCGGAAACTTATATGATGTAAAGTAGACCCGGGGGCCATAGGTTTCATTAGTGGCTTCTCTCAAGATAACATATATTACGGTGGGTGAACAAATTACTGCCGAGCAATTGATAGAAAAGCGCATAGTTATGAGAATATCTAGGCATGATCATAAACATAGGCATCACGTCTGTGTCAAGTAGACCGAAACGATTATGCATCTACTACTATTACTCCACACATCGACCGCTATCCAGCATGCATCTAGAGTATTAAGTTCATAAGAACAGAATAACGCATTAGGCAAGATGACATGATGTAGAGGGATAAACTCAAGCAATATGATATAAACCCCATCATTTTATCCTCGATGGAAACAATACAATACGTGTTGGTTCCCTTTCTGTCACTAGGATCAAGCACCGCATGATTGAACCCAAAGCTAAGCACTTCTCCCATTGCAAGAAAGATCAATCTAGTAGGCCAAACTAAACCAAAAATTCGAAGAGACTTGCAAAGATATCAAATCATGCATATAAGAATTCAGAGAAGAATCAAATATTGTTCATAGATAATCTTGATCATAAACCCACGATTCATCGGATCTCGGCAAACACACCGCAAATAGTATTACATCGAATAGATCTCCAAGAACATCGAGGAGAACTTTGTATTGAGAACCAAAGAGAGAGAAGAAGCCATCTAGCTAATAACTATGGACCCGAAGGTCTGTGGTAAACTACCCACACATCATCGGAGACGCTGTGTTGTTGATGTAGAAGCCCTCCGTGATCGAATCCCCCTCCGGCGGATCACCGGAAAAGGTCCCCAGATGGGATCTCATGGGTATAGAAGGTTGCGGCGGTGGAAAAGTGGTTTCGTGGCTCCCCTGAATGTTTTCAGGGTATAAGAGTATATATAGGGGAAAGAAGTAGATCGGTGGAGATCCGTGGGGCCCACGAGGGTGGGGGCACGCCGCCCTACCTCATAGCCGCCTCGTTGCTTCCTTGACCTCGACTCCAAGTCTCATGGATTGTGTTTGTTCCAAAAAAGATCCTCGTGAAGGTTTCATTCCGTTTGATATTCCTTTTCTGCGAAACACTGAAATAGGCAAGAAAACAACAATTTGCACTTGGCCTTCGGTTAATAGGTTAGTCCCAAAAATAATATAAAAGTGCATATTAAAGCACATTAAACATCCAAAACATATAATATAATAGCATGGAACAATAAAAAATTATAGATACATTAGAGACGTATCAAGCATCCCCAAGCTTAATTCCTGCTCGTCCTCGAGTAGGTAAATGATAAAAACAGAATTTTTGATGTGGAATGCTACCTAACATAATTTTCAATGTAATTTTCTTTATTGTGGCATGAATATTCTGATCCAAAAGATTCAAGACAAAAGTTTAATATTGACATAAAAACAATAATACTTCAAGCATACTAACCAAGCAATTATGTCTTCTCAAAATAACATGGCCAAAGAAAGCTATCCCTACAAAATCATATAGTCTGGCTATGCTCTATCTTCATCACACAAAATATTTAAATCATGCACAACCCCGATGACAAGCCAAGCAATTTTTTAATACTTTTGATGTTCTCAAAAAATTTCAATCTGCACACAATACATGAGCGTGAGCCATGGATATAGCACTATAGGTGAAATAGAATGGTGGTTGTGGAGAAGACAAAATGGAGAAGATAGTGTCACATCAACTAGGCGTATCAACGAGCTATGGAGATGCCCATCAATAGAGATTAATGTGAGTGAGTAGGGATTGCCATGCAACGGATGCACTAGAGCTATAAGTGTATGAAATCTCAACAAGAAACTAACTGGGTGTGCATCCAACTTGCTTGCTCACGAAGACCTAGGGCATTTTGAGGAAGCCCATCATTGGAACATACAAGCCAAGTTCTATAATGAAAAATTCCCACTAGTATATGAAAGTGACAACATAAGAGACTCTCTATCATGTAGATCATGGTGCTACTTTGAAGCACAAGTGTGGAAAAATGATAGTAGCATTGCCCCTTCTATCTTTTTCTCTCATTTTTTGTTTGGGCCTTTTTTTCTTTTTTATGGCCTATTTTTTTCGTCCGGAGTCTCATCCTAGCTTGTGGGGGAATCATAGTCTCCATCATCCTTTCCTCACATGGGAAAATGCTCTAATAATGAAAATCATCACACTTTTATTACTTACAACTCAAGAATTACAACTCGATACTTAGAACAAAATATGACTCTATGTGAATGCCTCCAGCAGTGTACCGAGATGTGCAATGAATCAATTGTGACATGTATGAAAAATTACGAATGGTGGCTTTGCCACAAATACGATGTCAACTACATGATCATGCAAAGCAATATGACAATGATGGAGCGTGTCATAATAAACGAAACAGTGGAAAGTTGCATGGCAATATATCTCGGAATGGCTATGGAAATGCCATAATAGGTAGGCATGGTGGTTGTTTTGAGGAAGGTGAATGGTGGGTTTATTGTACCGACGAAAGTTGCACGGTAGTAGAGAGGCTAGCAATGGTGGAAGGGTGAGAGTGCGTATAATCCATGGACTCAACATTAGTCATAAAGAACTCACATAGTTATTGCAAAAATCTATTAGTTATCGAAACGAAGTATTACACGCATGCTCCTAGGGGATAGATTGGCAGGAAAAGACCATCGCTCGTCCCCGACCGCCACTCATAAGGAAGACAATCAAAAAACAAATCATGCTCCGACTTCGTCACATAACGGTTCACCATACGTGCATGCTGCGGGAATCACAAACTTTAACACAAGTATCTCTCAAATTCACAACTACTCAACTAGCATGACTCTAATATCACCATCTTCATATCTCAAAACAATCATAAAGAATCAAACTTCTCATATTATTCAATGCACTCTATATGAAAGTTTTTATTATACCCATCTTGGATGCCTATCATATTAGGACTAATTTTATAGCCAAAGCAAATTACCATGATGTTCTAAAAGACTCTCAAAATAATATAAGTGAAGCATGAGAAATCAATAATATCTATAAAATAAAACCACCACCGTGCTCTAAAAAGTATAAGTGAAGCACTAGAGCAAAATTTATCTAGCTCAAAAGATATAAGTGAAGCACATAGAGTATTCTAATAAATTCCGATTCATGTGTGTCTCTCCAAAAGGTGTGTACATCAAGTATGATTATGGTAAACTAAAAAGCAAAGACTCAAATCATACCAGACGCTCCAAGCAAAACACATATCATGTGGTGAATAAAAATATAGCCTCAAGTAAAGTTACCGATAGACGAAGATGAAACAGGGGATGCATTCCGGGGCATGCCCAAGCTTAGGATTTTGGGTGTCCTTTAATTTTACCTTGGGGGTGCCTTGGGAATCCCCAAGCTTAGGCTATTTCCACTCCTTGTTCCAAAATCCATCAAATCTTTACCCAAAAACTTGAAAACTTCACAACACAAAACTCAACAGAAAATCTCATGAGCTCCGTTAGTATAAGAAAACAAACCACCACTTTAAGGTAGTGTAATTAACTCATTATTTATTTATATTGGTGTTAAACCAACTGTATTCCAACTTATCTATGGTTCATACCCTCCGATACTAGCCATAGATTCATCAAAATAAGCAAACAACACACAAAAAACAGAATCTGTCAAAAACAGAACAGTCTGTAGAAATATGTAGGTTTCGAATACTTCTGTAACTCCCAAAATCCTGAGAAATTAGGAAGTCCTAAATAATTTGTATATTGAGCTACTGCAGTTGGAATTGGTATTTTATATCTCTCTCATAAAAAATGAAAATTATTCTCATGAGCGCATACTTTCTGTTTTTTCAGCAAGATCAAATAACAATCATCCAAGAAGATTATAAAGGCTTTACTTGGCACAAACACTAATTAAAATATAAGAAACACAATCATAACAGAAGATATATGATTTATTTATTACTAAACAGGAACAAAAAGCAAGGAACAAAAATAAAATTGGGTTGCCTCCCAACAAGCGCTATCGTTTAACGCCCCTAGCTAGGCATAAAGGTAAGAATAGATCTAGGTATTGTCATCTTTGGTATGCAATCCATATGTGCCTCTCATAATAGATTCATAAGGTAATTTAATTTTCTTTGTAGGAAAAGAGTTGTTGTAGGAATTACCATAATTGTTAGAGGAATTACTAGGAAACGGCCTGGAATTAAAATTTCCTCTATACGCGTTGTTACCAAAATTGTTCCTACCAACAAAATTCACATCCATAGATTCAATATTATTCTCAATCAAAGTGGACAAAGGCATATCATTAGGATCAGAAGAAACACTCTTATTAGCAAACAATTTCATAAGTTCATCCATCTTTCCACTCAAAACATTAATCTCTTCTATCGCATGAACCTTTTTACTAGTGGATCTTTCGGTATTCCATTGAGAATAATTAACCATAATATTTTCTAGGAGTTTAGTAGCTTATCCTAAAGTGATTTCCATAAAAGTGCCTCCCGTGGCAGAATCTAAAAGATTTCTAGAAGCAAAATTCAATCCAGCATAAAATTGTTGTATAATCATACATAAATTGAAACCATGTGTAGGGCATTTATGTATCATTAATTTCATCCTCTGCCAAGCTTGTGCAACATGCTCATGATCAAGTTTCTTAAAATTCATAATATTGTTTCTAAGAGAGATGATCTTAGAGGGAGGAAAATACATAGAGATAAAAGCATCTTTGCACTTATTCCATGAATCACTACTATTTTTAGGCAAAGAAGAGAACGAAGTTTTAGCACGATCTCTAAGCAAAAACGGAAATAGCTTCAATTTAACAATATCATTATCCACATCTTTCTTCCTTTGCGTATCACACAAATCAACGAAGCTATTTAGATCGGTAGCGGCGTCTTCACTAGGAAGGCTAGAAAATTGATCTTTCATAACAAGATTCAACAAAGCGGTATTGATTTCACAAGATTCAGCATCGATAGTAGGAGCAATTGGAGTGCTAATGAAATCATTATTGTTGGTACTAGAAAAGTCACATAATTTAGTATTATCTTGAGCCATCGTGACAAACAATCAGTCCAACACACAAGCAAACAAGAGGCAAGCGAAAAGAAACGAACGGAAAAGGGCGAATAAAATGGCAAAGGTGAAGTGGGGGAGAGAAAAACGAGTGGCAGATGGCAAATAGTGTAATGCGAGGGATAAGAGTTTGTGATGGGTACTTGGTATGTCTTGACTTGAGCGTAGATCTCCCAGGTAACGGCACCAGAAATCCTTCTTGCTACCTCTTGAGCATGAGTTGGTTTTCCCTTGAAGAGCAAAGGGTGATGCAACAAAGTAGTGTAAGTATTTCCCTCAGTTTTTGAGAACCAAGGTATCAATCCAGTAGGAGACTACATGCTAGTCGCCTAGTACATGCACAAACAAATAAGAATCTTGTAGCCAATGCGATAAATGGGTTGTCAATCCCTTCACGGCCACTTGCAAAAGTGAGATCTGATAAAGATAATAAGATAAATATTTTTGGTATTTTTGTTGTATAGATTGGAAAGTAAAGATTGCAAAATAAATAGTAAACTAGAATTGTAGATCAGAAACTTATATGATGTAAAGTAGATTGGAAAGTAAAGATTGCAAAATAAATAGTAAACTAGAATTGTAGATCAGAAACTTATATGATGTAAAGTAGACCCCGGGGCCATAGGTTTCACTAGTGGCTAATCTCAAGATAGCATATATTATTGTGGGTCAACAAATTACTGCCGAGCAATTGATAGAAAAGCGCATAGTTAGGAGAATATCTAGGCATGATCATAAAGATAGGCATCACGCCCGTGTCAAGTAGACCGAAACGATTCTGCATCTACTACTATTACTCCACACATCGACCGCTATCTAGCATGCATCTAGAGTATTAAGTTCATAAGAAAGAGTAACAATTTGGCAAGATGACATGATGTAGAGGGATAAACTCAAGCAATATGATATAAACCCCATCTTTTTATCCTCGATGGCAATAATACAATACGTGTCGGTTCCCTTTCTGTCACTGGGATCAAGCACCGCTAGATTGAACCCAAAGCTAACCACTTCTCCCATTGCAAGAAAGATCAATCTAGTAGGCCAAACTAAACCGAAAATTTGAAGAGACCTACAAAGATATCTAATCATGCATATAAGAATTCAGAGAAGAATCAAATATTGTTCATAGATAATCTTGATCATAAACCCACAATTCATCGAATCTCGGCAAACACACCGCAAAAAGTATTACATTTAGTAGATCTCCAAGAACATTGAAAAGAACTTTGTATTGAGAACCAAAGAGAGAGAAGAAGCCATCTAGCTAATAACTATGGACCTGAAGGTCTATGGTAAACTACTCACACATCATCGGAGAGGCTATGGTCTTGATGTAGAAGCCCCCTGTGATCGAATTCCCCTCCGGCAGATCGCCGGAAAAGGTCCCCAGATGGGTCTCACAGGTACAGAAGGTTGCGGCGGTCGAAAAGTGGTTTGGTGGCTCCCCTGGATGTTTTCAGGGTATAATAGTATATATAGGCGAAAGAAGTAGCCCGGTGGAGCTCCGTGGGGCCGACGAGGGTGGGGGCGTGCCTACCCCCTAGGCGCGCCGCCCTACCTCATGGCCGCCTCGTTGCTTCCTTGACCTCCACTCCAAGTCTCCTGGTTTGCGTTTCTTCCAAAAAAGATCCTCGCGAAGGTTTCGTTCCGTTTGGATTCCGTTTGATATTCCTTTTCTGCGAAACACTGAAAAAGGCAAGAAAACAACAATTTGTATTGGGCCTTCGGTTAATAGGTTAGTCCCAAAAAATAACTTAAAAGTGCATATTAAAGCCCATTAAACATCCAAAACAGATAATATAATAGCATGGAACAATCAAAAACTATAGATACGTTGGAGACGTATCAAGGGAGAGGGAGAGGAAAGGGGGGCTGCGCCCCCTCCTCCTTGTCCTACTTGGACTCCCTAGGAAGGGTCCATGCCACCCTCCGCGGGCTTCCCTCTCTCTCCCTTAGGCCCATGTAGGCCCAATACTTCCTCGGGGGGTTTCGGTAACCCCTCGGTACTCCAATAAAATACACGAATCACTCAGAACCATTCCGATGTCCGAATAATACCTTCCAATATATGAATCTTTACCTCTCGACCATTTCGAGACTCCTCGTCATGTGCGTGCATCCGGGACTCCAAACAAACTTTGGTCACCAAAACACATAACTCATAATACAAATCATCAACGAACGTTAAGCGTGCGGACCCTACGGGTTCGAGAACTATGTAGACATGACTGAGACACATCTCCGGTCAATAACCAACAGCGGAACCTGGATGCTCTTATTGGTTCGTACATATTCTACGAAGATCTTTATCGGTCAAACCGCAATTACAACATACGTTATTCCCTTTGTCATCGGTATGTTACTTACCCAAGATTCGATCGTGGGTATCATCATACCTAGTTCAATATCGTTACTGGCAAGTCTCTTTACTTGTTCCGTAATACATCATCACGCAACTAACTCATCAATACTCGGAGTGACAAATCCTAATATTGATCTATGCCAACCAAACAAACACCTTCGGAGACACCTATAGAGCTTCTTTATAATCACAGAGTTACGTTGTGACATTTGATAGCACACAAGGTGTTCCTCTGGTATTCGGGAGTTGCATAATCTCATAGTTAGAGGAATATGTATAAGTCATGAAGAAAGCAATAGCAATAAAACTTAACGATCATTATGCTAAGCTAACGGATGGATCTTGTCCATCACATCATTCTATAATGATGTGATCCCATTCATCAAATGACAACACATGTCTATGGTCCGGAAACTCAACCATCTTTGATTAACGAGCTAGTCAAGTAAAGGCATACTGGGGACACTCTGTTTTGTCTATGTATCCACACTTGTACTAAGTTTCCGGTTAATACAATTCTAGCATGAATAATAAACATTTATCATGATATAAGGAAATATAAATAACAACTTTATTATTGCATCTAGTGCATATTTCCTTCACATGCCTAGTAGTAGGAGCACTGTGTAAGTTCAAGTGGTTGCCGTGTTTCGAACTCCTCTGTCGTAAGAGTGGAAACGCTTGCTGTAATCATTTTTTTCTTCAGAAAAATAGTGGACATGCTTACCGTGTGGATCCTCCTCGACGGTCGTCGGGAACCTTGCTACTCACTTTCGCCGACGTGTGGGATAGCCATCATTGGGGTCCACTAGCCATGCACTAAATTACTCCGTAGTAGAGTGCCCAACTGCACGGTAGACTACCCCGATTGAAGTTCCGTAGTAATGCCCAATGAGCCATCAAAACACAAAACCCCCTCCTTTCCAGAAGTAAGTTGGACGGATGAAGCAACCATCATTTCACTCATCTCCCGCAGCTTCCTCTCTTGAAGAAAACCCCAACTCGCTTATCCCTCATTTCTTCAAGAAAACCCCGACCCGCTTCTGCCATTGTTCTTCTCTCCCAAATAAGGAAATGTGAGCGCATCAATGGTGTTGATTCTGGCCAAGGCCCGGTCTTGCAACCCCGAGACTAATCTTATAACTCCCTCTCTATTCTTCTTTTGGGTTTGTTATTATGGTTTCTTTTCTTTTATTTCTATTTGACAGTTTCTTGATGGACGTTGGAGCACCGGCCGAAGTGATGTCTATGGCTCTGGCCAAAATCGTCGAGGCTCCTGGTACGAAGAAGCGCAACCACCCCGCCAAGACTACCGCAGACAAGCACAAAGCCATCGCCCTATCCAAGCCCCCCTCTCCGGGATCCCTCATTAAGCAAGTACAGGTAATATCTCTTCTTGACGATCTTTTTCTCTATCTTGATCTTGTTTTTTCATCTAACGCGCAGTACTAGTACTAGTAGTACAACTTTCTGGGTGATCTTGCATGTGATTTTTGTGTTCCAAATGACGGTTCTAAATTCCTCTTTTGACCAAAACATGAGAGAGGTTGACACTGATTTCTTATAGATTACTGTCAACTACTTTATGAAAATCAATGCTACCTTTTAAGAGGGTATATTTTCCTTAGTAACTTGTGTCATTGATATTGCAAGTAATCCCTCTGCTCTCATGCCTTTGAAGACATGTTATAGTGTGTTTGTTCACTCATTTCTGTGTGTATATGTAGTCATATATGGAGTAAAATATCAAAAATCATCTTATATTTCTGAATGGAGATAGTAATAAAATATTTGGTTTTTCTTTGAGGTAGAACTAGGTCCACGGTGGAGATGAAGTTCTCAATGTCATGCCGTGTGAACTGGAAGATCTGAGGATGAGTTCTACTACTAAACTATCCAGCTATTGTGTCCTTGTCGCCATGTGTACTGAACTAGTGTTTTCGTGTAGCATTGTTGTCAGGCATGTTCCCGAGGCTGTACTTGACCACAACAATTTCCTGTCTGTGCCTTCAATTACGAAGGGTGTGGTTCTTGTAAAGCTTTCCAAAAAATCTGATGCGGCTTGTCTTGATCGTCATGTTTATGAGTGGAAAGACCACTCTGTTAGGCTCTCCAAGGTTGACGAGATGGTGATGGTGCAGGTAGACATCTCTCACGAAGTCCATGGCCTAGTCAGTTACGCGGGGTTCATCCCGTAGGTCGGTGGCAAGAAATAGTCTGCAGAGTTTAATTTGTGCAACTTTGCTTGTCTGTAGTAAGTACTATTGTTTAGTACTTGATTTGTGTGTGTGAACCCTGTATTGTTTAGTACTACCGCTTTTGGTGTGTGGTGAGTCCTGAGAACAGTCTATGTTAATGTCTGTCCACTCAATTCAGTCTGTATATTTTGAAGTATCCAGATCATCTTTTTTGTGAGGATGGTTTATCAATTATGGTTACACTCCAATATCTGTATGCATTGCAGGGTTTATCGCACCCACCAGGATTTCCAGTCCCATGGATGTTCGGTCCATACGATTTGTCATGACCTTTGGATTGTCCTGCTTGTGGGAGTAGGTGGGGGCCCTGCATGCCACGCGTAGTTTGACAATCAATCTTCTGTTTAGTACTTCAACATAGCGATTTCCTAGTAAGGATTCACTCGTGTCACATCAAGTAAATCTTATTGTTTATTGTCTAAATCTTATTGATTTAATGTCATGTTTTCTTACTTTTGCTGCAAATTTACGATGCAGGTTTTGCCATGTGACATTCATCACAGAATAAACCGTTTGGTTTGCTCTACGATGGTTATTTTTGCCGGTTTCACTTCTTCTGTCGTGTCAGTAACGAAGGCACTGTCCATCACTTATATTACTGGAAAGAATTGGATCAGTCTGTTGTCTGAGTACAAGTTGAATATGTGACGCCCGGGAAAATTCGGCTACAGTAATCCCAGGTAAATGATGCCATGTCACCCTAATTACAAAGATCAATTTCCCCTGGATAAAATTCAAACCCAAATTCAAACTTAATTAGCAAGTGAAATTATCACTTCTTCAAACATTAAAATAAAAATGTAGGTTTGGTTGCAAATTTTCACTAACTATTTTTCATACATAAAACAACATTACTTGACTCACCTAGTGGTTCCTAGGAAAATTATAAAGAGGTCCCACGTCAACTAAAATAGGCTTTTAAAATAAACAAATATATAATTAAGTCCATTTGACCTCAAAATATTTTGGACCACTCCTAGTTATGGCCTAGTATTTAAGTGCCAAGTTGCTTACTAAACTAAGATCATTGGATAGTAAGATAAATTACAAAACCAAAAAAAGGAGAAAAGGGAATTCCCTGGGGCACTGGGCCTAAGTGCACAGTGCATCGGCCCAGCTCCTGCTACAGGCTGGCCCGGCCTAACCTGGCCGGCCTTTTCCTCAACCTCTCGCCGAGGGGAAGGTCGAGCCTTGCTCGCACGCCGTCCACGCGGTGGATGTAGCGCTGTCGGACATCCCGCGGTCGTGGTGATGGATAAGATGAGCCCCCGCTGCCCTTCAATCCCCTCTGAACCCTATTCCCCGCGTTCGCCTCCCCCACGCATCTCCCTCCCGATCCCGAGCCCACCGGAGCAAAGCCGCCGTCGTGCCATTGTCGTACATGTCCTCTGAAGCCCTCCAGCGCCGCACACTGTTGTCTAGGAGCAGCACCATCGACCTCTACATGGACTACATCACCGGATTGGACGAGAACGCCACTGCAATCGACGCATCGTCCACCTATTCACCCACGGCCGCCAATGATATTGCCGCTCGATCCCTCATCTCCGGTCTGTTCCCGGCCACCTCGAGCTCACTTTCGGCACCGTGGTGAGCCCCTCCTCCGGTTGCCCCTTTTCTCCGGCTCGATCTGTGCCCGTAGTGTCCGCCTCGCGAGGTTCGTTCGCCATGGCTGCCCCGAAGCTCTGCGTATGCGTACGCATACTTACTGCTGCTCTCTACCGCGACTGTCTGTTGCTGCTCTGTACTGCTACGGCCGCTACTAATCCTGCCGCCACCGTTGGCCGCGGCTCGCGCCTACAGCTTGTGATGTCCCGTGCTGCCGCCGCCCTGGAATCGCGCCATGTCGGAGCCCGCCTCTGCGAGATGGCGCGCCGCCCGTTCGCGCAGCCCGACACCCGCGCATGGCCTCACCGCTGCTCGTCCGACTCCGCCACCGCTGCTCCTCTTGCCCTCTGCTCGCCCTGCTGCTCCTCCTTCTTGTGGTTCTATTCTGCTTCGCTTTGCTGCTACTCTTTTTACTGCTGCTTGCTGCTGCAGCCGGCTGCTGCTAATGCTTGGGCATGGCGTGTGTGTGCACAACGTGCATAGCCGGATGTGCCTTTGGCCGGCCCTTTGTAGTTGTGAGATGTGTGTGTGTGGGTGTGTGTGGGTGTGTGTGCAGCGTGTGTGTGTGTGTGGCCGGCTGTGTCTCTCGATGTGATCGGCCCTATTTAGGTTAGTAGCTAATGAGTAATTAGACTAATTAGTACTACTTTGGATAATTGCTAGCCTATGACATGTGGCCCCTATGTTAATTTAACCCTTACATTTTAGTTTATCCATCAATTAAATTATGTGTCAATGGCATGTAGGCCACATCCTCCCTTTTGACTAGTCAGTTTGACTTGGTCAAATTCGGATTAGATTAAATAAAAATATTCCAGAAATTATAGAAAATACTATGAACTTTGAAAAATCATATTAAATAATCTGTAACTCGGATGAAATACTTTGTACATGAAAGTTGCTTAAAACGACGAGGCGAATCCGAATACACAGTCCATTCGTCCGCCATGCATCCCTAACATAGCGAACCTGCAACCTTCCCCCTTCGGTCCGTCTGTCCGAAAACATGAAACATTGGGAATACTTTTCCGAAAGATTCCCCCCTTCGCCGGTATCGCCTACTACTGCGTTAGATCACCCTAGCACCGCGTATTGCCATGTTATCATTTGTGTTGCTTTGATTGCTCTATTATTTATTTGTGTTCCCCTCCATTATTTCTTTCTGGTAGACCTCTAGACCGTCGTTGATACCCCCATGATCGACTACATCGACGACGACCCCTCCTTCTTGCCAGAGCAACCAGGCAAGCCGCCCCTTTTATCACCAGATATCGCCTATTCCTTCTCTCTACTGCTTGCATTAGAGTAGTGTAGCATGTTACTACTTTTCGTTAATCATATTCTGTTGCATAGCTTGTCATTGTTGCCACAGTTGTTACCCTTATATGCAATCCTAAATGCTTAGTACAGGATGCTAGATTATCATCAGTGGCCCTACATTCTTGTCCATCTTCCATGCTTTACTACCGGGTCGTGATCACTCGGGAGCTGATCACGAGTATATACTTACATACATATTATATGATACTTGTGGTGACTAAAGTCGGGTCGGCTCGTAGAGTACGCGCAAGTGATTCCGATGTGGGGGCTAAAGGGGCAGGTGGCTCCATCCAGTTAGTGGTGGGCCTGAGTTCCCGACGGCCCCCAACTGTTACTTTGTGGCGGAGCAACAGGGCAGCTTGAGACCACCTAGGAGAGAGGTAGGCCTGGCCCTGGTCGGCTTCCGCGGTTACATCAATTAACACGCTTAACAAGATCTTGGTATTTGATCTGAGTCTGGCCATTGGCCTATACGCACTAATGCAACTTTCTTTGTAATGAAGGTTGCTAGGTCTGCTCACCGGCTGCCCTCGCAACATGCAGGTGTGCAATGGGCGATGGGCCCAGACCCCTGCACGCATAGGATTTAGACCGGCGTGCTGACCTCTCTGTTGTGCCTAGGTGGGGCTGTGACGTGTTGATCTTCTGAGGCCTGGCATGAACCAGGAAAGTGTGTACGTCCAAAGGGGATCAAGCGTGTTGGGAAATGTGGTGCACCCCTCCAGGGAAGTTTATCTATTTGAATAGCCGTGTCCCTCGGTAAAAGGACGACTCGGAGTTGTACCTTGACCTTATGACAACTAGAACCAGATACTTAATGAAACACATCCTTCCAAGTGCCAGACACAACCCGGTGATCACTCTCTCACAGGGCGACGTGGAGAGGATCGCCGGGTAGGATTATGCTATACGATGCTACTTGGTGAACTTACCATCTACTCTCTTCTATATGCTTCAAGATGGAGGCTGCCAGAAGCGTAGTCTTCGATAGGACTAGCTATCCCCCTCTTATTCTGGCATTCTGCAGTTCATTCCACATATACTACCCTTTTCATTGATACCAATGCATATGTAGTGTAGATCCTTGCTTGCGAGTACTTTGGATGAGTACTCACAGTTGCTTTCCTACTTCTTTTCCCCCTTTTCCTCGTTACTACGATCATATGATGGAGTCCAGGAGCCAGAGGATCCCGAGGATGATTCTACGTGGAGTTCGACTTCGAGGAGTAGTTAGGAGGTCCCAGGTAGGAGGCCTCGCCTTTTCGATCGTTGCTACTTTTGTGCTAGCCTTCTTAAGGCAAACTTGTTTAACCTTATGGTTGTACTCAGATATTATTTGCTTCCGCTGACTTGTGTATTTGAGCTTATGTATTCGAGCCCTCGAGGCCCCTGGCTTGTAATATAAAGCTTGTATTATTTTAGTTTGTGTCTAGAGTTGTGTTGTGATATCTTCTCGTGAGTCCTTGATCCCGGTCGTACACATTTGCGCGTATGATTAGTGTACAATCAGATCGAGGGAGTCACATGTCGATATCAGAGCCGACTGCCTGTAGGAATCCCCCTTCCACACTCCTTGGCCAAAGTTGAGTCTAGTCATTACAAAACTTGTACTAACATGGTTGTGTGGCTTATGGGAACACGTCGCCATTTGGGTGGTATTAGGATCTTTTTATTCCTCGTCTATACTCTGGGACTCTAATCTCTCTTCTAATCGGGTTAAAAGATTTTGCTAACTCTAACTCTAGATTCTCGTAATTACTTCCTTCCGGAGAGCCCTTATTAAAGATGACCGCATGCTGCACCAGAACATTCAGAAGATACTCTCTGATGTTATCCCGAGAGCTTGTGCTCACTGCGTTTGCAATTCCCTTCCACCGTCAAACCCTATAGATAACTACATGCACTTTCCATTCTTACATTAGTCCCCAGTTGCTCTTGTTATTACAAGATACCCCAAAATACTCGTTGTTGTTCCGAGAATCCTTGTGCCTACTGCCTTGCAGTTACTTGTCACCTGAACACACCTATAAATTAATCCTCACACACACTGAGGATTTGTTTCTCCCCAATTGTTCATGTGTTTCACCA
Organism: Triticum dicoccoides; assembly: GCF_002162155.2. Classification (NCBI taxonomy): domain Eukaryota; kingdom Viridiplantae; phylum Streptophyta; class Magnoliopsida; order Poales; family Poaceae; genus Triticum; species Triticum dicoccoides. Next base: position 330,373,875 of record NC_041382.1, read on the forward strand.
AAGTCTTTGAAATACTATTTGATCTTCCAAAAATCCTCAGCAGTTTATTGCTCTTGAAATTCTTGCTTGCTTGCATTATGGTTAATCCCATAAGTATAGTAATCTTATAGGCATCCTTTGCCACTATCATTTTGGGCCCATTGATTCAATAAGTGCGAATGCTTGCAATCCTCAACCAGATCCTAGAATTCATCCTTTCGGCTCAGACGCCATTTTTAAACATGAGCTGGATCTCGACCAACCAAATTGCCATCGATTGTACCCCTAAGGCTATTCAAATTGTCCATCCCTAATCAGAGCATTGCTTCTGATCCCTTGTCTTGGAATTCATAATTCCTTTGCATCTGTGCTTTGAGTTAGTCAGTTGTTTCTATAATATGATATCCTTGCATTCTTTCTTCCTCTGGTTGAGTACCGATACTCACATCAGATCCCTTATGGACCACCAAATCCTTTGTTGGATTTTGTCCGACACCGTCCTTCATATTCATTAAACTTATGAGCCTTTCATCGGATACATAATTTCTTTGGTAAAATTGTATCCCCTAGTTTTGTCAACCATGCCCTACTCCCCAGCTTGAGTTGATCGCTCCTGAAGTTTGTGGTATATGTTCTAAGAAGCCCGGATGGGTTGAACCTATGCCTTCCTTAATCTGTGTGAACCCAAAAGTTTTCACGGGTCATACTCCTCTGGTAATTCACCAGGTAGGTTTTGACACTGAAATCATTTTTATCGAGAGCAGTGAATGAAAGGTTATGCATTGAAGAAGTGGGAGTCGACCTTGAACTTTGTGTTCATCCACATGGACACGATGTGGATCTTATCATTAAAGCTTCTCTTAAATTAATTATTCCCTTGGTATAAGTTCTTATATCTGGGACCCGACCTTTTTGCCATCGTGGTTCCAACCATGTTCTCCTTTAAATTCCATTTCTCAGACAAGTTATAGTACTTGTCTTCTGTAGATCAATACATCTCTGCAACCTCTATATTGACCTTCCTTGAGTATTACCCTCCGTTACCTCAAGAATATCAAAGAAATGTGTTGCTTCCTATGAGTCTTCATCTAGTATTGCTTCTCATCGATTTCTGATTTCCCTCGAGTTCTAAGTTATTATTCAACCGAGAACACCGATAACTAAATCAAGTTCGCACCGTGATTAAACAACTCTTGATAACCTTCATTACTTACGAATTTGAACTTGATCATGTAAGTCCTAGCCTACTCACACGAAAGTAATCAAGTGGCAGATGTTCTCACTCGTATTGGCGCTAAGCGCGACTGTAACACCCTCGATGCGACTATAGCTCCCACGTGTCGAGGCACGACTTAGAGACATAATCGCATTGAAGGCATATGTCGCAAGTAAGGTAATCTTTACAACAACCCATGTAATATAATCATAAAGGGGAGATAACATAGTTGGCTTACACTCGCCACGTCAATCAAGGTACATAAATAACATTACATCATCCAAACACTCATGGCCCGACTACGGCGCCAATATAAAAGATAACCCAACATGCGACACGGTCCCGATCACCCCCAACTGGGCACCACTACTGATCGTCAGGAAAGGAAACATAATAACATTGAGAGTCCTCGTCGAACTCCCACTTGAGCTCGAGCGCGTCACCTGGAGCGGAATCCTCAGGCCCTACATCTGGTGTAATAGTAAACTATGAGCCACAGGGACTCAGCAATCTCGCACCCTCGCGATCAAGACTATTTAAGCTTATAGGTAAGGCAAGGTAAAAGTAAGTGGGGCTGCAGCAAGCGACTAGCATATATGGTGGCTAACCTGTTCGCAAAAGAGAGCAAGAAGAGGAGGCAAAGCGCGAGCGATAAACTAGAGAACAACCTGCGCAAGCATTACTCCAACACCGTGTCCACTTCCCGGACTCCGCCGAGAAGAGGCCATCACGGTAACACACTCAGTTGATTCATTTTAATTAAATTAAGGTTCAAGTTATCTACAACCGGACATTAACAAATTCCCATCTGCCCATAACCGCATGCACGGCTTTCGAAAGTTCAAATCCCTGCAGGGGTGTCCCAACTTAGCCCATGACAAGCTCTCACGGTCAATGAAGGAATAGACCTCCTCCCAAGACGTTCCGATCAGACTCGGTATCTCGGTTCTTCAAGACACTTCGACAGGTTAAAACCAGACCAGCAACACCGCCCGAATGTGCCGACAAATCCCGATAGGAGCTGCACATATCTCGTTCTCAGGGCACACTCAGATGAGACATCCTATGAGTAAAACCAACCCTCAAGTTGCCCTGAGGTGGCCCCGCAGTCTACTCGGTCAGACCAACACTCAGAGGAGCACTGGCCCCGGGGGGGGGGGTTTAAATAAGATGACCCTCGGGCTCCGGAAACCCAAGGGAAAAAGAGGCTAGGTGGAAAATGGCAAAACCAAGGTTGGGCATTGCTGGAAAAGCTTTAATCAAGGCGAACTATCAAGGGGTTCCCATTATAACCCAACCGCGTAAGGAACGCAAAATCCGGGAACATAACACCGATATGATGGAAACTAGGGCGGCAAGAGTGGAACAAAACACTAGGCGAGAGGCCGAGCCTTCCACCCTTTACCAAGTATATAGATGCATTAAGATAACATAGCAATATAATGATATCCCAACAAGGAACAGCCTCCAATCTTCACCTGCAACTAGCAACGCTATAAGAGGGGCTGAGCAAAGCGGTAACATAGCCAATCAACGGTTTGCTAGGACATGGTGGGTTAGAGGTTTGACATGGCAATTTGGGAGGCTTGAAAGCAAAAGGTAGGCATCGTAGCATTGGCATAGCAAAAGAGCGAGCAATCTAGCATAGCAAAGATAGTAGTGATTTCGAGGGTATGATCATCTTGCCTGCAAAGTTGTCAGAGTTGACTGGATCCTCGAAAGCAAACTCAACGGGCTCCTCGTTAGCGAATTCGTCTCCTGGCTCTACCCAAACAAGACAAACAAGCGACAAGGACACAATCAACCACGTGCAAGGATCAACCAATATGATGCAATGATGGTATGCTATGCGGGATGCATATGCAAGAATTGACAAGGGATGCAATGAACCTGGCCTCAACTTGGGAATCCAAGTGTGCCACTGGAAAGATGAGATGAAATCGCTTGAAAACGATATAAAGGACATCGGAATCGGAGTTACGGTTTGGAAATGGCAAGCGATTCAAATATGACACCGGTCTGCGATTTACAGCAAGTAGTCATCTAAATGCAACGAGATGAACATGTTACAGCACCCAAACATGACAAAAAAATACATGGCAGGGATGCATTAAGATGCTTAACAAAAGTCTAGCACTGAGATATGGCCAAATTATTCATTAACAGGTTCAAACAAGCATGGCAAAAATGCATATGGCAAACACATCTCAGACTTAATGAAATTAACACTTGTCTGGAATTTCAGATCAGGTAGCACTCTTCGGAGCAACAAAACTACATGCTACAGGACCTGAACATGGCAAAGTAAAGCATGGCATGGAGCTACTCAAAGAGCTTAACAAAAGTCCCTTAGTAACCTTGAGCCAAATGGGATCAGAAAATACAATTGCAAGCATGTGAACATGGCAAAAACATAATCAGTTTTCAGACTTAGTGAAAACTGGAGCATGCTGAAAACAGATATCAAGTAGGCATGTTTACGAGCTCGATGCACTCACTACGGAGCAAGTCATGACAAACTAAGCATACACCCATCAAAAATACACAAAATACAAGCTAGACATGGCAAGAAATAATAGCATAGCATGCACGGATCAACTACAACATCATCGGTAAAATTGCAAACAAGTTGACAATCTGCCCAGATTCACAAAGTAGCAAAAGTAGAGCTCGATTGACTCAAGCTAGGGTGCTCCATAATTGCAAACAAAGACATGGATAGATAGAGCACTACAAGGTTAACAAAACATCCTTACTGATCATCCTCAAAAGAGGCACGGATCACTAGGAAACAACATGAACATATGACAACATGAGATAAATAGCTCAAGGACTTAGTGGAAATGCTAAGTCCCTGAAATCAGCACTACCAAGTGCCTCACTTTGCAAGCTTGTGCTAGTCACCACACACATCACAAAAATACATGGGTTGCACCCTTGGAAAGATGGCAAAACCCTTAACAAAACATATGTAGAGCTCATGGGCATATCATGCACACAATAATCATGGCAAAAATGACAAATATGCAAATGGAGTAGCAGATCTGACAATAATCTCAAGTAGTCCTCTTCTAACAGCATTTCGGGCATCAAGATGAACTCAAATGAAAATGATGCAATGGAATGAAATGATGTACTCTCTGAGGTGAACATTTTGATATGCTATATGCCCAAATCGGAGCTACGGATGCAAAGTTACGACATGATGAATAGGGCAACATGAGCTAGGGTTTCGGGAGAAAGTCAACCGAGGAGATATTTTCAGATCCAGATCTGGAGTTCGTCGGCACGGATCCCGAGGTTCAACGTCGCCGGAGAGGACGCCGGTGGCCGGACTTGACGCGGGGGCGGCCGGAGACGACGAGGAGGACGGTGGAGGGCGGCGGGGTCGC
>NC_041382.1:330378768-330385907 GCF_002162155.2 Triticum dicoccoides
CGGTTCGGGCCCTCGGGGGCCGGCTGCGGGCCGGGCGGGCCGCGGCGGTGGGAGGAGGCGGCCGGCCACGTGGCGCCTCCTGATTGGCGCGGGCAGCGGCGGTGACTTCGTCCGGCGGCGGCTGGACGTGTCCGGTGGCGGCGGGACGATTTTTAGGTTTTTGGACGAGGGGGATCCGGGGAAGGGGTCTATATATATAGGCATAGAGGGAGCTAGGAGAGTCCAAATGAGGTGCGGTTTTCGGCCACGCGATCGTGATCGAACGCTCTAGATGATGGAGCGGGTTTAGGTGGGTTTTCGGCCAAATTGGAGGGGTGTTGGGCTGCAACACACACGAGGCCTTTTCGGTCCCTCGGTTAACCGTTGGAGTATCAAACGAAGTCCAAATTATACGAAACTTGACAGGTGGTCTACCGGTAGTAAACCAAGGCCGCTTGGCAAGTCTCGGTCAATCCGGAAATGTTTAATCCCCACACACGAAAGAAAGCTAGAAATGACCATCAGAGGAGAACGAAGCGCCGGAATGCAAAACGGACAACGGGGAAAATGCTCGGATGCATGAGATGAACACGTATGCAAATGCAATGCACATGATGACATGATATGAGATGCATGACAACAATAACAACACACGGAGACAAAAACCCGAACCCGAGAAAATAAAATAACTTAACGCCGGAAACGGCAAGAGTTGGAGTACAAATTGGGAAAGTTACATCCGGGGTGTTACAACACTCCACCACTACGAAAGGATCTCGTCCCGAGATCTAGGACTGAAAGAACGCCGGGTACTCAGAACGGAGGTGATCCTCGCGTTCCCAGGTAGCTTCACGGTCGGAATGGTGTGACCACTTGACTTTGAGGAATTTGATTGACTTATTGCGAGTCTTGCGTTCAGTCTCTTCAAGAATAGCAACGGGGTGCTCACGATAGGAGAGATCTTCTTGGAGCTCAATGTCCTCGAAGTAGACGGTGCGGTCAGGAGTCTTGAAGCACTTTCGAAGCTGAGAGACATGGAACACATCATGAACATTTGCAAAGTTTGAAGGAAGCTCGAGTTGATAGGCGAGATCGCCTCTCTTGCTGACAATCTTGAAAGGTCCCACATATCTGGGGGCCAGCTTCCCTTTGATACCGAAGCGACGAGTACCTTTCATAGGAGAGACGTGGAGGTAAACATGATCTCTGATCTCGAAAGCCAAATCACGGTGCTTACTATCATAGTAGCTCTTCTGGCGGGATTGGGCTGCTTTGAGGTTATCTCGAATGACTTTGCACATTTCCTCTACCTCTATGATTAAGTCATTACCCAAAAGCTGACGTTCACCGGTTTCAGACCAGTTGAGAGGGGTACGGCACTTCCTGCCATACAGAATTTCAAATGGGGCCTTGCCCGAACTTGCTTGAAAACTGTTGTTGTAGGAGAATTCAGCATAAGGAAGACAATCCTCCCACTTCATGCCGAAGGAGATCACACAAGCCCTGAGCATATATTCAAGAATCTGGTTGACACGCTCGACTTGACCGCTAGTTTGAGGATGGAAAGTTGTGCTGAAGCGGATGTTGGTGCCCATGGCCTTCTGAAAAGAATCCCAAAACTTGGAGGTAAAGATGCTGCCACGGTCTGAAGAGATCACTTGAGGAACACTGTGGAGAGAGAAAATTCGAGAGGTATAGAGTTCCGCCAATTGAGCTGTAGTGATCGACTCTTTAATAGGCAGAAAATGAGCCACTTTAGTGAGTTTGTCGATGACAACGAATATAGCATCATTGCCACGCTTGGACGTTGGAAACCCAGTCACGAAGTCCATTTCAATGTGGTCAAACTTCCATTCTGGAATGGCAAGAGGTTGGAGGAGACCAGCTGGCCTTTGGTGTTCTGCCTTCACTCTTCTGCAGACATCACATTCATTCACGAATTGAGCAATCTCACGCTTCATTCGAGTCCACCAATAAGTCTGCTTGAGATCCTGATACATCTTCGTACTCTCAGGGTGGATGGAGAGGAGAGAATTGTGAGCCTCGTTCATGATCACTTTACGAAGATCACCTTTGGGTACCACAATACGATCCTCGAAGAAGAGAGTATCCTTGTCATCAAGGCGGTAGCACTTGTACTTGGGTTGACTCTTGGCAATCCCAATCTTCACCTTTTTCACCATTGCATCAAGAAGCTGGGCTTGGCGAATCTGGTCTTCTAAGGTAGGAGAGACTTGAAGATTGGCGAGGAAACCTTGAGGAACAACTTGCAGATTAAGTTTGCGGAAAGCTTCACAAAGCTCGGGTTGATAAGGCTTGAGAATCAGACTGTTGCAATAAGCCTTTCTGCTCAATGCGTCAGCAATCACATTGGCCTTGCCTGGAGTATACTCGATACTCGGATTATACTCTTGAATCATTTCGACCCATCGAGTTTGCCTGAGGTTGAGATTAGGCTGAGTGAAGATGTACTTGAGACTCTTGTGGTCAGTGAAGATGTCCACTTTTCTTCCCAATAGTAGATGTCTCAAAGTCAAAAGAGCATGCACAACTACCGCCAACTCGAGATCATGAGTGGGGTAATTCTTCTCATTAGGTTTCAACTGGCGAGAGGTATAAGAAACACCTTTCTTCTCTTGCATCAACACTGCGCCAAGACCTTGGAGAGAGGCATCACAGAAGACCTCGTACGGTTTGGATTCATCAGGTGGAGTCAGAACTGGAGCAGTGATCAATTTCTCTTTCAAAGTGTTGAAAGCAATGTCACACTCCGGAGACCAAACGTGCTTCTGGAGAAGATTAGAGAGAGGCTTCGCGATCTTAGAAAAGTTTTCAACGAATCTTCGACAATAGCTTGCGAGACCGAGGAAGCTACGGAGTTGCTTCACGTTCTGAGGAGGTTCCCAATTCACAATTGCAGACACCTTCTCAGGATTCACGGCAATGCCCTTGGTAGAGATGATATGACCAAGATAAAGAACCTCATCGAGCCAAAATTCACACTTGGAGAACTTAGCGTAGAACTGATGTTCCCTGAGCTTATCAAGCACCAAACGCAAGTGTTTGGCATGATCTTCCTTGTTCTTCGAGAAAACCAGAATGTCGTCGAGATAGACCAAAACGAAGTCATTGGTGTAGGCGTTGAAGATGAAGTTCATCATGCGAGAGAACGTCGGAGGAGCGTTGACGAGGCCAAAAGACATGACAGTGTATTCATATGACCCATAGCTTGTCCTGAAGGCCGTCTTGGGAATATATTGCTCATGGATTTGAATCTGATGATAACCCATATGGAGATCAAGCTTGGAGAATACTTGGGCACCTTTGAGTTGTTCGAACAGCTCGTTGATGTTGGGAAGTGGGTATTTGTTCTTTATAGTCTTCTTGTTCAATGGACGGTAATCAACACAAAGTCGGCCCGTTCCATCCTTCTTCTTCACAAAAAGAACACCACAACCCCACGGATAAGAACTAGGCCGGATGAGACCCATTTTCTCTTGAATATCGAGTTGCTTCTTCAGCTCCTTCAACTCTTCAGGTCCGAGCTTGTAAGGACACTTGCACACGGGTTCCGTGCCGGGCTCAAGATCAATAACGAATTCAACTGGCCGGTGCGGAGGCATTCCTGGAAGCTCTTCTGGAAAGACGTCTTGATATTCGCAAACGACTGGAATTTGTGAGATGGCATCGAGTTCACCCTTCTCATTGAGAGAAAACAGACGGATGGTATCATCCCGAGCGGCAAAGACAATTACATCCTCAGACGAATGAGTCAATTGAATCTGCCTGGCTGCACAATCAAGATGCGCCTTGTGCTTAGAAAGCCAATCCATCCTGAGAATAAGATCAATATCTGAATTACCAAGAACCACCGGAGAAGAAATAAACTTGTAATCGCCCAACGTGATAGAGATATCGGGAGCAATCAAACTAGAAGTCAAAAGCTTGCCGGGAGAAACAACTTGCATGACTTTGGGCATGATCTCAGTATCAACATTGTGCTTCGATGCAAACAGGCATGACAAGAAAGAATGCGATGCACCAGTATCAAAAAGTACTTTTGCGGGAACATCGTTAACAGGAAGGTTACCCATGATGACATCTGATGAGTCCTCTGTCTGAGCTGTGTTCATCAAGTTGACCTTGGCGTGCTTGGGGTTATGCTTGACCACAGCTGTACTTGCCGATCTGACAGGAGGAGGAGGAGGAAGACGCCTCTGGTTGAAACACTTGTTGGCATAGTGACCCTTCTGTTGGCACTTGTTGCACGTGACCTCTGAAAGCGGACGGTGATACGGAGCACTCGATCTTGGAGCTTGAGACGAAGTCTTGTTCTGAAAGCCAGGGTTGGGTGGGTGGGAAGATCCACTGCCACCTTTGCTCTTCTGCTGATACGGCTGACGGAACAGAGGAGGAGGAAGCCAATACTTCTGCTGCTTGGCCACTTGAGTAGAGGAAGAAGGAGTAACATCTCTGACTCGCTTCTTGGAAGCATCACACCTCAGCTGAGCAGCCTCTTGCTTCAATGCCATGTTGTAGAACTCATCGTACCTCAAGGGCTCAAAGAGAACAAGAGCTAGCTGGATTTCTTCTCTGAGACCACCTCTGAACTGGTATATCATGCTCTTCTCATCAGGTACGTCCTGCTTGGCAAAGCGGGCGAGCTTCTGAAACAACTTGTTGTATTCATAGACAGATAAAGAGCCTTGCTTCAGGTTGCGGAATTCCTCACGCTTGCTTTCAACCACGCTCTGAGGGATATGGTGAGCTCTGAAATCTTGACAGAATTCATCCCAGGTAATAACACGTCCACCTCTGGAGTCCTTGTACTGCTGGAACCATTCTGCAGCTTGATCTTTGAGTTGGAAGGAAGCGAACTTGACAAAGTCCTCAGGCCTGACGTTACTGCACTCGAAATGCTTGCACAGATCCACAAGCCAATCGTCAGCATCGGTTGCCTCAACACAATTGTTGAAAGTCTTTGGCCCGTTAGCAAGGAACTGGTTGAGTGTAGCAGAGTGATTCTGATTATGGCCTTGGTTCCCTTGGTTGCCTTGATTGCGCTCTTAGAGAATTTGCATGATCAGCTGTGTGTTTGCATTGGTTGCGGCCATCACAGCTTGCCATGCCTCCGGAGGAGGTGGAGGTGGTGGCGGATCAAGATTCGGAGTCGTGCGCGTTGGAGGAGCCATCCTGAAGAGGTTGACCACCATTAGCACATTGATAGACAAATATTGAAGCTGAATCCAACGGAATGAAAATTGCAACATATAGTCTTCACATCCGAACAAAATGAACGAATGCATTCCTCTTGAAATGGTCACATATCCATAAATTGAGAAGCCATGTAGAATTAAGGTAGAGAAATAAATCAACAAGGTACGGATCAAGAACGAATAATCGGTAAGAAATCCCAATCTCAAACCAATATCCATGGAAGAAGAACTAGAGCTACTAGAATTCCCACCTATGAAACTCCCGAACCTTTCCGGTTATGCAATCAGGTGTTGGGGATACAGGGGAAGCATAATATCTCACCCAAATCTAGCAAATCCTACATCTGGTTGTATCCATCCTTCAACACATAACCGAGAAAAACTTCGGAAACCATCTACCTCAACCTTCGAAAAGCATCCGTTATACAAGTTATGGCGATACTCCCGAACTCCCGCCCCAGTACTGGGTGGCGTCGAGGTTATCTCACCAACGAACTGCATAAAAGAGATTTTCGATGTTGGCGTACTAAACTCAGGTATTCCAGAACTGCAACGATAAAATTATGACGACAACACCTCAGAGCTCAACTCCCCGGGACACTTCCACAAAACCCCTGACAGGAGGCACCAAGACAATGTTCTCATCATAAAACCATCAGAACGATTCCAAGATACCCGCGTGATCCTAAATTTTTTTAGTGAAATTTGAGAAGAGAAGAGTCAAAACTCTACGTCAAGATGCCTTACCAGAGCGATGAGGAGACTAGGAAGTAAAAAGAATTCCTAACTCTCCGATATATAATTCCTAAATGACTCAAAACATTTTTCTAGACACAACTCGGCTGCTAAAAACGATCAAGCAATGGGGCTCCTAAGGTCGGGGAAGGCTATGATTACCAACTTGTAACACCCTCGATGCGACTATAGCTCCCACGTGTCGAGGCACGACTTAGAGACATAATCGCATTGAAGGTATATGTCGCAAGTAAGGTAATCTTTACAACAACCCATGTAATATAATCATAAAGGGGAGATAACATAGTTGGCTTACACTCGCCACGTTAATCAAGGTACATAAATAACATTACATCATCCAAACACTCATGGCCCGACTATGGCGCCAATATAAAAGATAACCCAACATGCGACACGGTCCCGATCACCCCCAACTGGGCACCACTACTGATCGTCAGGAAAGGAAACATAATAACGTTGAGAGTCCTCGTCGAACTCCCACTTGAGCTCGAGCGCGTCACCTGGAGCGGAATCCTCAGGCCCTGCATCTGGTGTAATAGTAAACTGTGAGCCACAGGGACTCAGCAATCTCGCACCCTCGCGATCAAGACTATTTAAGCTTATAGGTAAGGCAAGGTAAAAGTAAGTGGGGATGCAGCAAGCGACTAGCATATATGGTGGCTAACCTGTTCGCAAAAGAGAGCGAGAAGAGGAGGCAAAGCGTGAGCGAGAAACTAGAGAACAACCTGCGTAAGCATTACTCCAACACCGTGTCCACTTCCCCGACTCCGCCGAGAAGAGGCCATCACGGTAACACACTTAGTTGATTCATTTTAATTAAATTAAGGTTCAAGTTATCTATAACCGGACATTAACAAAATCCCATCTGCCCATAACCGTGGGCACGGCTTTTGAAAGTTCAAATCCCTGCAGGGGTGTCCCAACTTAGCCCATGACAAGCTCTCACGGTCAACGAAGGAATAGACCTCCTCCCAAGACATTCCGATCAGACTCGGTATCTCGGTTCTTCAAGACAGTTTGACAGGTTAAATCCAGACCAGCAACACCGCCCGAATGTGCCGACAAATCCCGATAGGAGCTGCACATATCTCGTTCTCAGGGCACACTCAGATGACACATCCTATGAGTAAAACCAACCCTCAAGTTGTCCCGAGGTGGCCCCGCAGTCTACTCGGTCGGACCAACACT
>NC_041382.1:330386087-330388379 GCF_002162155.2 Triticum dicoccoides
AAGATGACCCTCAGGCTCCGGAAACCCAAGGGAAAAAGAGGCTAGGTGGCAAATGGAAAAACCAAGGTTGGGCATTGCTGGAAAAGCTTTAATCAAGGCGAACTATCAAGGGGTTCCCATTATAACCCAACCGCGTAAGGAACGCAAAATCCGGGAACATAACACCGATATGACAGAAACTAGGACGGCAGGAGTGGAACAAAACACTAGGCGAGAGGCCGAGACTTCCACCCTTTACCAAGTATATAGATGCATTAAGATAACATAGCAATATAATGATATCCCAACAAGTAAATAAATGTTCCAACGAGGAACAGCCTCCAATCTTCACCTGCAACTAGCAATGCTATAAGAGGGGTTGAGCAAAGTGGTAACATAGCCAATCAACGGTTTGCTAGGACATGGTGGGTTAGAGGTTTGACATGGAAATTTGGGAGGCTTGAAAGCAAAAGGTAGGCATCGTAGCATTGGCATAGCAAAAGAGCAAGCAATCTAGCATAGCAAAGATAGTAGTGATTTCGAGGGTATGATCATCTTGCCTGCAAAGTTGTCAGAGTTGACTGGATCCTCGAAAGCAAACTCAACGGGCTCCTCGTTAGCGAATTCGTCTCCCGGCTCTACCCAAACAAGACAAACAAGCGACAAGGACACAATCAACCACGTGCAAGGATCAACCAATATGATACAAGGATGGTATGCTATGCGGGATGCGATGCGGGATGCATATGCAAGAATTGACAAGGGATGCAATGAACCTGGCCTCAACTTGGGAATCCAAGTGTGCCACTGGAAATATGAGATGAAATCGCTTGAAAACGATATAAAGAACGCCGGAATCGGAGTTACGGTTTGGAAATGGCAAGCGATTCAAATATGACACCGGTCTGCGATTTACAGCAAGTAGTCATCTAAATGCAATGAGATGAACATGTTACAGCACCCAAACATGACAAAAAAATACATGGCAGGGATGCATTCAAGATGCTTAACAAAAGTCTAGCACTGAGATACGGCCAAATTTTTCATTAACAGGTTCAAACAAGCATGGCAAAAATGCATATGGCAAACAGATCTCAGACTTAGTGAAATTAACACTTGTCTGGAATTTCAGATCAGGTAGCACTCTTCGGAGCAACAAAACTACATGCTACAGGACCTGAACATGGAAAAGTAAAGCATGGCATGGAGCTACTCAAAGAGCTTAACAAAAGTCCTTAGTGACCTCGAGGCAAAAGGGATCAGAAAATACAATTGCAAGCATGTGAACATGGCAAAAACATAATCAGTTTTCAGACTTAGTGAAAACTGGAGCATGCTGAAAACAGATATCAAGTAGGCATGTTTACGAGCTCGATGCACTCACTACGGAGCAAGTCATGACAAACTAAGCATACACCCATCAAAAATACACAAAATAAAAGCTAGACATGGCAAGAAACAATAGCATAGCATGCACGGATCAACTACAACATCATCGGCAAAATTGCAAACAAGTTGACAATCTACCCAGATTCACAAAGTAGCAAAAGTAGAGCTCGATTGACTCAAGCTAGGGTGCTCCATAATTGCAAACAAAGACATGGATGGATAGAGCACTACAAGGTTAACAAAACATCCTTACTGATCATCCTCAAAAGAGGCACGGATCACTAGAAAACAACATGAACATATGACAACATGAGATAAACAGCTCAAGGACTTAGTGGAAATGCTAAGTCCCTGAAATCAGCACTACCAAGTGCCTCACTTTGCAAGATCGTGCTAGTCACCACACACATTTCAAAAATACATGGGTTGCACCCTTGGAAAGATGGCAAAACCCTTAACAAAACATATGTAGAGCTCATGGGCATATCATGCACACAATAATCATGGCAAAAATGACAAATATGCAAATGGAGTAGCAGATCTGACAATAATCTCAAGTAGCCCTCTTCTAACAGCATTTAGGGCATCAAGATGAACTCAAATGAAAATGATGCAATGGAATGAAATGATGTACTCTCTGAGATGAACATTTTGATATGCTATATGCCCAAATCGGAGCTACGGATGCAAAGTTACGGCATGATGAACAGGGCAACATGAGCTAGGGTTTCGGGAGAAAGTCAACCGAGGAGATATTTTCAGATCCAGATCTGGAGTTCGTCGGCACGGATCCCGAGGTTCTACATCGCCGGAGAGGACGCCGGTGGCCGGACTTGACGCGGGGGCGGCCGGAGACGACGAGGAGGACGGCGGAGGGCGGCGGGGTCGCCGGAGCTCGGTCGCCGGCGCGTGGCGGCGCCGGCC
>NC_041382.1:330388836-330398705 GCF_002162155.2 Triticum dicoccoides
CGGCGGGAGGTAGGAGAAGGGCGGCGGAGCGCGGGCGCCGGTTCGGGCCTCGGGGGCCGGCTGCGGGCCGGGCGGGCCGCGGCGGTGGGAGGAGGCGGCCGGCCACGTGGCGCCTCCTGATTGGCGCGGGCGGCAGCGGTGACTTCGTCCGGCGGCGGCCGGACGTGTCCGGGGGCGGCGGGACGATTTTTAGGTTTTTGGACGAGGGGGATCCGGGGAAGGTGTCTATATATAGGCATAGAGGGAGCTAGGAGAGTCCAAATGAGGTGCGGTTTTCGGCCACGCGATCGTGATCGAACGCTCTAGATGATGGAGCAGGTTTAGGTGGGTTTTGGGCCAAATTGGTGGGTGTTGGGCTGTAACAGACACGAGGCCTTTTCGGTCCCTCGGTTAACCGTTGGAGTATCAAACGAAGTCCAAATGATACGAAACTTGACAGGCGGTCTACCGGTAGTAAACCAAGGCCGCTTGGCAAGTCTCGGTCCAATCCGGAAATGTTTAATCCCCACACACGAAAGAAAGCAAGAAATGACCACCGGAGGAGAACGAAGCGCCGGAATGCAAAACGGACAACGGGGAAAATGCTCGGATGCATGAGATGAACACGTATGCAAATGCAATGCACATGATGACATGATATGAGATGCATGACAACGATAACAACACACGGAGACAAAAACCCGAACCCGAGAAAATAAAATAACTTAACGCCGGAAACGGCAAGAGTTTGAGTACAAATTGGGAAAGTTACATCCAGGGTGTTACAGCGACCCTGTCCCACCTAATATCTTCCTGGAAAGGCTCTTTAAGCCATCCGTGGTGTGGCAGGGGGGAAACGGCAACGCTAATCTGAACTCAAACATAAACCCAGATCCCGGAAACATCGATATAACACCATCGGCACATCTCATCATGGAAGTCATTGCCCCATGGACCGAACCCTTCCTGGCCTACCTTAATAGGAAAGAGCTTCCTGAGGACCAGAATGAGGCCCGCTGCATTGTCCAGCGCTCGAAGGCCTACAAGGTTCATGATGGAGAGCTCCACAAGAAAAGCGCCACCGCAGTCCTTCAACGATGTATATCCGAGGAAGAGGGGTGGCAGCTCTTGGGTGAAATTCATGTCGGACTCGGCGGGCACCACGCCACAGCTCGGGCCCTTGTTAGCAAGGCTTTCCGTACAGGGTTTTACTTGCCGACGGCCCGAGCAGATGCACAGGACCTTGTCCAACATTGCGTTGGATGCCAACTCTTTGCCAATCAAAGCCATATGCCCCCACTGTCCTATAAACAATCCCCATCCCATGGCCTTTCGCGGTCTGGGGACTTGACATGGTCGGACCCCTTAAAGGGGAAGCCATAAGAAAAATATCTGCTAGTTATGGTGGACAAATTCACTAAATGGATAGAGGCTAAACCGGTCAAAACGGCTGAGTCTGACCCGGTGATAGACTTCATATCCGATGTTGTGCACCGTTATGGTGTCCCACACAACATCATCACTGACAACGGCTCCAATTTCACAGCCGATGAGGTAAAAACCTGGTGCACTAATCTGGGTATTAAACTAGATTCGCCTCTGTCTACCACCCACAAACCAACGGTCAAGTCGAATGCACCAACGGTCTTATTATGAGCGGCATCAAGCCCAGGCTAGTGCGGTCCTTAAAAGAATCAGACAAGCACTGGGTTGAGGAGCTCGACTCCGTACTCTGGGGGCTGCGGACCACGCCCAACTGTACTACCGGGTACACACCTTTCTTCATGGTGTATGGTGCAGAGGCTGTATTGCCCTGCGATATTATTCACGACTCACCTAGAGTGCGTATGTACGAAGAGAGAGAAGCCGAGCTCGATCGGCAGGACAACCTAGATGCCCTGGAGGAGGAATGCGATGTCGCAAAAGCCCGTTCAGCAGTTTACCAACAACAGGCTCAAAGATATCAAAGTAGAGAAGTACATGCCAAGACTTACAATGTTGGTGAACTCCTTCTACGGCTCCCGGAGAAGAAAAAGGACAAACTCAAGCCCAAATGGGAGGGTCCCTTCATAACTGACAAAGTTCTCACCGGAGGAGCGTACCGTCTTCGCAATGCATCAGACAATCACCTCGAGTCGAACCCCTGGAACGCGGCCAAACTCTGGAGATTCTACGCCTAGCACTACACCCCTTGTTCGTCTCCTCCTCCCTTGTAGTTCCCATTATTTTTCCTCTCTTTTCCGATTACTTTCTTCTTTTTTCGCTTTAAAGCTTTGATGCGGCTAGACCGCACACCGTTGGCACATACATCTTTCAACATGTACGCCACTTGTACGTGGGGGCTTCTCGGACAGAAGTTCTTGTCATTCCTTGAGCATCAAGCTCCTGACATATGAGCTTTTTCATATGTACCTTTTCTTTGCCATTATATGCTTCGATATGACTTAAGTTTTGGCCAAGCTAGGTTGCCTGGCTCCTGTGCTTATGACCTACGTTCCCGTTAGTTCGGCTAGGGCATAAAGGGGCACCTCTGCGATTGTTACTGCCAGGTCATCCGGACGTGTACCTCAGACTAGGTGAAGCCAAAAGCTAGTGTTCTTAAGGGAATATTCGGTCGGTGAATTAAAGATGTTTTTTACACTCACTCCGTTGTGCACCCCCAGAAGTTATACAAACCGTGGTGCTCACACCACAATTCAGACATGCGCATTAAACGCATACACACCCAGGGAAAGGAACCCTTAACGGAACTATTCTCTCTCAAAGATGTTTCTTACGATATAAATGTAATATAACATAGCTAGCCGGATAAAACTTGTCTATTCAAGCAACTATGACCCCTACGCCTAGTTTTCCAGGCATACCCCAGCCTATTCGGCTGCGACGGTATTCGGAAACACTCCGCACCTTTGGGACCGGAGGTTGAAGCGAAAAGGTCTGCCATGACTAATTTTATATAATTCGGCTAGTTGAGGAAAGTACATAGTCACTTGGACTCGAACACCTCCTCTTCTATACCTTCCAACAGGCAATCTAACTTACAATCCTGCTAGGAGTATTTGGCGGTCACCTCTACTTGGTTATACACTAAACTTACGGGAATTTCTTCCCCATTCGACCCTAGTGGCCCGACACGAGCCATGTGATTAGGATCCAGCTTGGTATATCGCGTCTTCACCATGGCCCAGGCCTCTCACGTGCCCTCCCAGCATGCCGATATCTTCCACAACCGGATGCGCCGCCGTGCCCCCTTGAACAGCTCTACCAACTCCTCCATGCTTCCTGGAGGGGGGTCGGATGGCCATAAAGCCTTGGCCACACTTCGCATCGCCTGCCGAGCTTTCTCGTGCAACCGCGATAGCCCTTGCAGCAGATCACTCGATGATCCAGACACCTCCTCTTCAGGGCGGTTCGTCAAAACACCTCCAATTACAGCTTAATCAGCTAAAGTTACCTCCAAAGCTGTTATAAAACAACAGTGGACACATACTGAATATGCCGCCTCGCAGCTTCTTGTTCTCCTTCACGGAGTCAGCTAGCTGAGCTCGCACATCTTTCAGTTCTTCGCCCAGTTTGGCGTTTGAGTCCTAGAGTTTCTTATTCTCTTGGACGACCTTTGTCAATACACGCTCGCCCGCTGCTAGTTGCTTTTTGGCTCCGCGTTCTTCGTTTCCAGCGACGTCCAGCTGCTCTTGTACTTGGTCTAACAGCCGAACACAAAGATTAACACCCGGATCCGCACTGTCAGCGTATCATTCTGTATTTTCGATACAAGGAAACATTACCGGGAGATGCCTTGTATTTCTCCAGTTCGGCATTGGCAACAAGCAGCCGACGCTGACACTTTTCCAGCTCCTAAGCTAGCTGGGTGTTCTTCTCTGTAAGCACCTGGTAACACATTTATCCTTAAATCAGTTGTTTCAACTCCTTTGAGTCTCGGGGGGCTACTGGTTATCATAGTCAGACAAAATAAATTTACCTGCACGTCTTTGAAATGTTGCTTTGTGGCCCTATTAATCCCATGTCGAGCAACTCGGATATACGCATCGGCTGAGTTGAAGGCGTTAAACAACTCCTCTGAAAAGCCAGGGTCCTGTAAAATGGCCCGGCAGCGCTGATGATTCATCACACTTTCCACTTCCGAGTTGGTAACGGATACACCATGCGAGTCCTCGGCTGGAGGACAGTCCGGCTTCGCCTCTATATCAGCCCTCGCCTTTAAGGTAGGATTTGAATCCTGGCTGCGGGAAGTACGGCTGCTCGAACCTCCGGATATAGTCCGACACATCTTTCTCCTGACACATGGATAATAGGAAGGTCACTGTTGGGCGTGACTGCTTAGGTGCAGGTTGGCGGATTCATACCTCTTCGATGAAGGCACGACCGTATCTTTGTTTGCCTTACTCTTGGAAGGCTCGCCCGGCGTGGGGGACGCACTCTTTGGAGGTACCCTGGGAGTAGTACGGCGCGCCGAACCCTTCCCCTTTGGATGTCACATCCCTAGTTCTGGTATGATCTAGACTAGCTAGTCAGGTGTGCATCATGTTTAAATTTCATTTAAAATTGAAATGGGGATTTGTGAAACCCTTAGAAATCATTTCTGGAAATAACCCAGATAAAAATTGCTCCAAAAAGGTCCAAGAAAATGTTCATGTTACTCTCTGAAAATATTTGTCAGAGTTAAAATTCAAACCAATATTTTTAGGAGCTCATAGATATTTATTCTGGGCATTTGGAATTAATTCAATAACTATTTGAATTGGATTTATATTTATTATATATATAAATATATGTTCAATGATTCTGAAAATTGTTGTGTGACTTTGTATAAGTCCACTTAGTTGACACAATTATTTTCATGAAGTTTAAAATTGATTTAGTATTTTACTAAATCAGAAACAAATGTCAGGAAATAGAAAATAGAAATAAAAGACAGAGGAGAGAGATACGGCTTACCTGGCGCTCACCTGACATGGCCCAGCACGGCCCAGCCCACCAGAGCAAGGCGCCAGTCATCTCCTTCCTTGCCAGGAGGACGACGACGTGGAGCATGCACAGGAGGCGAAGCCACCTCCTGCTTCCACCTCCTGCTGCCTCCCCCGTCCTCACTCGAGCCCCACGGAGACGCCCGCAACCCCCTGGTCACTCTCCCCCTCTCTCCCGTGCCTATCCCTCGTCTATCCCCCTTCCCCAAGCACCACCGAGTGAAGCTCGTCGCCGCTGCTCACCGTCGCCATAGCTACTGCCCACGCCGAGCCCCGTTGCCGTGTCCCACTGGTCCGCCGTCGAGCACCGCCTCACCAAGACGAAGGTCACATCGCCGGACTCCCTGTGACGACGCCTCCGAGCTCGTCACCGCCGCATCTGCCGCCGGACTTCACCCGTCGATCTGCGTCGTCCAGTGCCTCCCCGAGCTCAACGATGACGCCGTTAGAATCTCTGTGAGCCCCGCCGTCATCTCCCCCTTCTCCCCTGGTCGCGGTCGCCCTCTACGCCGTAGCCCCACCATGGCCGAGAGCTTCTCACCGCCGTGCTCGTCCCTGCTGTCGCTAGCAAGCCCTAACGACCAAACCGAGCTCGCAGACTTCTTCCACGTGCTGCGTAGATGCCTCTGCGCTGCTCAGCTCCCTCGCCCGCGAGCTCTAGCCCTCCCAGCCGCAACCACCGAGCTCCGGCCGCCGCTTTTGCCATCGCCACCGTCGATTCGGTGGCCTCGCAACCTGCTGCTACCTTCGCTAGATGCGCACGGGCAAGGGCAACCCCTGGTGCCCTCAGTTGCCGCTGCCGTGGCCGCTAGGGTGGACGCCGCCGCACTTGTGTGCTCGCTGGCGCTGAACTCCGGTGAGATGACATGGCCCGTCATTAGCAGCTAATAGCCCCACTAATTAACCCCTCCAGTGACATCGACATATGGGCCCCATGCCCTTAATTAACCATAGTATAGTTTCTGATTAGTTTTAACTAATAACAGTGGCCCCACAAGTCAGAGTTGACGTGCTGACATGGCCGTTGACCGGACCCACCTGTCTGTGTCACTAACTGATTCCGAGTCGATGACACATGGGTCCCACTGTCAGGTTTGACTCTGGTTAGGCGTTGTTGACCTGCTGAGGTCAGCATGACCTAATGCTGAGGCAATAAGTCTTTTTCTGGATTAAACTTAATTCAGAAAATTCCAGAAATTAGTATAAACTTCAAAAATTCATAGAAATTCAACCGTAACTCCAAATGAAATAAGTTATATATGAAAAATTATCAAAAAAATCCAAAGAATCTGAATATGGCATTTTCATGCATGTTTGAACAAGTTAACATCACTGAATAGGAAAATTCATGATTATGGAATAAATGGTAATTGGTTTTGGAGTTGGAATTTGCTATAGGTTTGAATTCCACTTCAATGAATATGACTAACTGTTGCACTAGGTCAATTCAGTACCTTAATATGACATATCATTCATATGTATGTGCATTGCATTGATTGCGGTTCCTTTTGTGTTTGCCGGTGGTTGTTCCCTCTCGATAGACGTTCGTTCCGACGATGAGTTTGATGACACCGATGAAGAGTTATATCATCTTCAGAAGTGCCAGGCAAGCAGAACCCCCTTGTTCATTCTGATACAATCCCACTCTCTCGCTCCTGCTCTCTTTTACTGCATTAGGACAACAACATTTCAACTGTTACATGCTGCGGTAGCTGAACCCCTTTCCTCTGCATGACCTGTCATTGCCACAGTAAATAGATGAAACCCACTAGCATGAGTAGGAATTGTTTGAGCCTTGATGTGCCTACTCATTCATGCTTGTTGTCATGCCTGCTACTGCTTAGAGTTGAGTCAAGTCTGATTCATCGGGAATGAATTGGAATGTGGTGAACATGTCCTACTGTGTGTGAGCTAAGTGTGTGAACACGATTTGGTAAAGGTAGCGGTGAGAGGCCATGTAGGAGTACATGGTGGGTTGTCTCATTGCAGCCGTCCTCAGGAACTGAGTTCTGTGTTTGTGATCCATGAACAATTACTACCACACATTGGGTTCCGGTAACTCGACCCCTCTCGACTTATTAATCAACTCGATCTCTGTCCAGGAGTTGCAACTAGTTTCTGGTGTTTGTAGGTAGTATTAGTAGTCTACCAAGTGGCACCCGGTACAGGTGGGCTTGGGACAGACTAGGCACAGTGGCACGGTGGCACGGTGTAACAAGTGGCACCCGGATGGTGGGCTTGGGAACCCTACACACATCGTTTGGGGCTGTGAGCGACACCCCGGCCGGATCTCCTTGCGGATGGAACCCGAATAGGCGATAAACCTGGACTAGAGACTTGTTAGTTAGTCAGGTCGTGGCCGACTCCCTCGCCCGACTTCCACTTGAAGGTTGCCGAGGTACATGATGTGTACATGGCGATAAGTGGCGAGAGCGTGTGTGAAGAAGTACACCCCTGCAGGGTTATCATTATCTATTCGAATAGCCGAATTCCTCGGATATGGAAACTTGGACCCCTTGTACAGTTCATAGACAAGTGAAAGTGGATACTCTAAAACTTGCAAGATAAGCGTGAGTGCTATGGATGGCGTTCTCGCAGGGAGACGGGAGCGGATCCATAGTGGAGTATTGATATCGTGAATTTGTGGACTCGTGTGCGCCACCTCAACAGAGTTACTTGCAGTCGTAGTTCAGGTTAGCCACTGAGTCAAAGCTGGCTTGCTGCAGTTAAACTCCACCACACTCTTTGTTGATACTGATGCATATGTAGTTAGTTCTGATGTAAGTCTTGCTGGGTACATTTGTACTCACGTTTGCTTATTTTATGTTTTGCAGAGAGACTTCAGTCTCGCTAGTAGTTCCAAGTGGACTTCGACGTTTAGCTTGTTAACTCAGCTACGATCTTGTACCCTTGGGAGGGTCTTGTAGATAGTCAGGCTTCTGAGCCTTCTTCATTTGTAGTTGTATGTACTCAGACAAGTTAAGCTTCCGCATGTGTTTTGACTTGTATGCTCTGAATGTTGGGTCATGAGACCCATGTTTGTAATATCTCGCTCCTCGAAGCCTAATGAATAAATACTTGAGTCGTAGAGTTATGTTGTGATGCCATGTTGTATTTACACATATCGAGCATATTGTGAGTATGATTGAAATGCTTGGTATGTGTGGGATCCGACAACCTAGTTGTTTATCCTTGGTAGCCTCTCTTATGGGGAAATGTAGTCTTGTGCTTCCATGAGCCATAGTAGTCCACTACAGCCCGGTTCACCGGAGTCCTGCTAGCCGAGCACTACTGCTCCGGAGCACTTGACTGGCCGGCATGTGATTCACTTCGTTCCCGTGTCTGTCCCTTTGGGGAAATGTCATGCGGTGACATCTGGAGTCCTGCCTAGCCTGCTACAACCCGGGTTCCCGGAGTCCTGTTAGCCCAGTGCTACAACCCGGATTCGCACGCTGCTGACCGACATGCTCGATGTTGATTCATGTATGCCTGTTCCCGTAAGTTAGTGCCACTTTGGGTTCACGACTAGTCATGTCGGCCCGGGTTCTCTGTCATATGGATGCTAGCGACACTATCATATACGTGAGCCAAAAGGCGCAAATGGTCCCGGGCCATGGTAAGGCGACACCCGTGGGAATACCGTGCGTGAGGCCGCAAAGTGATATGAGGTGTTACCGGCTAGATCGATGTGACTTGGAATCGGGGTCCTGACAGCTTTGGTATCAGAGCTTGACTGCCTGTAGGATTACCAAGCCAAGCTGGTCGAAGTCGTGTCTAGAAATGCTTTAGTTATATAAGGGAATTGATTGTGGATGGGAACATAAGGCTCTTTTTACTCCTTTACCTTATATAACACCCTCGATGCGACTATGGCTCCCACGTGTCGAGGCACGACTTAGAGACATAATCGCATTGAAGGCATATGTCGCAAGTAATGTAATCTTTACAACATCCCATGTAATATAATAATAAAGGGGAGATAACATAGTTGGCTTACACTCGCCACGTCAATCAAGTACATAAATAACATACATCATTCAAACACTCATGGCCCGACTACGGCGCCAAAATAAAAGATAACCCAACATGCGACACGGTCCCGATCACCCCCAACTGGGCACCACTACTGATCGTCAGGAAAGGAAACATAGTAACATTGAGAGTCCTCGTCGAACTCCCACTTGAGCTCGAGCGCATCACCTAGAGCGGAATCATCAGGCCCTGCATCTAGTGTAATAGTAATCTGTGAGCCACAGGGACTCAAAAATCTCGCACCCTCGCGATCAAGACTATTTAAGCTTATAGGTAAGGCAAGGTAAATATATATGTGGAGCTGCAGCAAGCGACTAGCATATGTGGTGGCTAACTTATTCGCAAAAGAGAGCGAGAAGAGGAGGCAAAGCGCAAGCGAGAATCTAGAGAGCAACCTGCGCAAACATTACTCCAACACCGTGTCCACTTCCCGAACTCCGCCGAGAAGAGCCATCATGGTAACACACTCGCTTGATTCATTTTAATTAAGTTAAGGTTCAAGTTATCTACAACCGAACATTAACAAATTCCCATCTGCCCATAACCGCGGGCACGGCTTTCGAAAGTTCAAATCCCAGCAAGGGAGTCCCAACTTAGCCCATGACAAGCTCTCACGGTCAACGAAGGAATAGACCTTCTCCCGAGACGTTCCGATCAGACTCGGTATCTCGGTTTTTCTAGACACTTCGACAGGTTAAAACAAGACCAGCAACACCGCCCGAATGTGCCGACAAATCCCGATAGGAGCTGCACATATCTCTTTCTCGGCGCACACTCAGATGAGACATCCTACGAGTAAAACCAACCCTCAAGTTGCCCCAAGGTGGCCCCACAGTCTACTCGGTCGGACCAACACTCAGAGGAGCACTGGCC
>NC_041382.1:330398901-330421068 GCF_002162155.2 Triticum dicoccoides
GAGGCTAGGTGGCAAATGGTAAAACCAAGGTTGGGCATTGCTGGAAAATCTTTAATCAAGGCGAGCTATCAAGGGGTTCCCATTATAACCCAACCGCGTAAGGAACGCAAAATCCGGGAACATAACACCGATATGACGGAAACTAGGGTGGCAAGAGTGGAACAAAACACTAGGTGAGAGGCCGAGCCTTCCACCCTTTACCAAGTATATAGATGCATTAAGATAACATAGCAATATAATGATATCCCAACAAGTAAATAAATGTTCCAACAAGGAACAGCCTCCAATCTTCACCTGCAACTAGCAACGCTATAAGAGGGGCTGAGCAAAGCGGTAACATAGCCAAACAACGGTTTGCTAGGATATGGTGGGTTAGAGGTTTGACATGGCAATTTGGGAGGCTTGAAAGCAAATGGTAGGCATCGTAGCATTGGCATAGCAAAAGAGCAAGCAATCTAGCATAGCAAAGATAGTAGTGATTTCGAGGGTATGATCATCTTGCCTGCAAAGTTGTCAGAGTTGACTGGATCCTCGAAAGCAAACTCAACGGGCTCCTTGTTAGCGAACTCGTCTCCCAGCTCTACCCAAACAAGACAAACAAGCAACAAGGACACAATCAACCACGTGCAAAGCTCAAACAATATGATGCAAATATGATATGCTATGCGGGATGCAATGCGGGATGCATATGCAAGATTTGACAAAGGGATGCATGAACCTGGCCTCAACTTGGAAATCCAAGTGTGCCACTGGAAATATGAGATGAAATCTCTTGAAAACGATATAAAGAACGCCAGAATCGGAGTTACGGTTTGGAAATGGCAAGCGATTCAAATATGACACCGGTCTGCGATTTACAGCAAGTAGCCATCTAAATGCAATGAGATGAACATGCTACAGCACCCAAACTTGACAAAAAAAATACATGGCAGGGATGAATTCAAGATGCTTAACAAAAGTCTAGCACTGACCTAAGGCCAATTCATCCATTAACAGGTTCAAACAAGCATGGCAAAAATGCATATGGCAAACAGATTTCAGACAGTGAAATTAACACTTGTCTGGAATTTCAGATCAGGTAGCACTCTTCGGAGCAACAAAACTACATGCTACTGGACCTGAACATGGCAAAGTAAAGCATGGCATGGAGCTACTCAAATAGCTTAACAAAAGTCCCTTAGTGACATTGAGCCAAAAGGGATCAGAAAATACAATTGCAAGCATGTGAACATGGCAAAAACATAATCAGATCACACACTTAGTGAAAACTGGAGCATGCTGAAAATAGATATCAAGTAGGCATGTTTACGAGCTCGATGCACTCACTACGGAGCAAGTCATGACAATATAAGCTTACATCTATCAAGAACACATAAAATGCAAGCTAGACATGGCAAGAACAATAGCATAGCATGCACGGATCAACTACAACATCATCGGCAAAATTGCAAACAAGTTGACAATCTGCCCAGATTCACAAAGTAGCAAAAGTAGAGCTCGATTGACTCAAGCTAGAGTGCTCCATAATTACAAACAAAGACATGGATGGATAGATCACTACAAGATTAACAAAACATCCTTACTGATCATCCTCAAAAGAGGCACGGATCACTCGGAATCAACAAGAACATATGGCAATATGAGATAAACAGCTCAAGGACTTAGTGGAATTACTAAGTCCCTGAAATCAGCACTACCAAGTGCCTCACTTTGCAAGCTCTTGCTAGTCACCACACACATCACAAAAATACATGGGTTTCACCTATAGAGAGATGGCAAAACCCTTAACAAAACATATGTAGAGCTCATGGGCATATCATGCACACAATAATCATGGCAAAAATGACAAATATGCAAATGGAGTAGCAGATCTGACAATTATCTCAAGTAGCCTCTTCTAACAGCATTTCGGGCATCAAGATGAACTCAAATGAAAATGATGCAATGGAATGAAATGATGTACGCTCTGAGATGAGCATTTTGATATGCTATATGGCAAAAACGGAGCTACGGATGCGGAGATACGACACGATGAACAGGAGCACTTGAACTGCAGACTTAGGAAAAATTGAGAGGTCAACCCCTAGGGTTTCAGATCCAGATCGGATCTCGCCGGGGCACGGACGCCGAGGTTCGCTGGCCGGACTTGACGGGCTCGCCGGCGAGGACTTGGAGCGCGCCGGGACATCGTGGACGTCGAGGAAGAGGGAGGAGGACGACCGGGCGGTGGTGACGATGACGGTGGCCGGCGTTGGCGGGGTTCGCCACGGCGGAACCCCAGCCGGATCTCGCGCCGACGAGGAGGTGCGGCGCCAGCGAATGGCGGAAGCGGCGGACGGAGCCGAGGAGGGAGGCGGCGCGGCGCGGGGACTCCGGGCGCGGGCAGCGACGCACCTTCGGGTCGGGGAGGGCCTCGCCTGGGCCCTGCGGGCCGGAGCGCGGGTGGCAGCGCGGGGATGTGGGCGCGGCACGCGGGCGAATGGGTGGCTGCCATGTGGCGCGGACACGGCGGCGGACACGTCCGTCGGTGGAAATTTTTATCCGGCGGCTCGCGAGGTGTGGATCTAGGGTTAGGGGAAGGGGAGACCCGGGATTTCTCGAGGAGGGCCTATTTATAGGCATAGAGGGAGCTAGGAGAGTCCAAATGAGGTGCGGTTTTCGGCCACGCGATCTTGATCGAACACTCTAGGTGATGGAGAAAGGTTTAGGTGGGTTTTGGGCCAAATTGGAGGGGTGTTGGGCTACAACACACACGAGGCCTTTTCGGTCCCTCGGTTAACCGTTGGAGTATCAAACGAAGTCCAAATGATACGAAACTTGATAGGCGGTCTACCGGTAGTAAACCAAGGCCGCTTGGCAAGTCTCGGTACAATCCGGAAATGTTTAATCCCCACACACGAAAGAAAGCTAGAAATGACCACCGGAGGAGAACGAAGCGCCGGAATGCAAAACGGACAACGGGGAAAATGCTCGAATGCATGAGATGAACATGTATGCAAATGCAATCCACATGATGACATGATATGAGATGCATGACGACGATAACAACACACGGAGACAAAGACCCGAACCCGAGTAAATAAAATAACTTAACACCAGAAACGGCAAGAGTTGGAGTACAAATTGGGAAAGTTACATCCGGGGTGTTACACCTTATGCCCTTCTGCTCTGAGTCAACCTCCTCTTTTCTACGGGGGTTAAGAACTAGGCTTCTCTTCTATCTCTCAGGATGACATGTTACTAAACCGTAGTTGCCTAGGATTGTTGAGTTCAAGCCTCAGTTCAGTTCCTACTACTTCCATATGTTCATAGCTGGCCTCAGAACCTTGATATTGTGATGTTGAGTGGTTATGCCACCATTTTTTGCAGGATGTCTCAAATCATTTTGAGCATTTACAGCCGTTATGCTGTCCGAGTCATCCCAGGTTTCTAAATAGTCCGATGCACTTGCAAATCTTCCCTCCATGTTCCCGTTGTATTTTTGGGCCAGATTAAGCACACTAATCGGTGTGTTGAGGTACTCCGTTGCCTTGACATGTATGTTGGAGTTAGTATTATGACCCTAGGTGTCCTCGAGAATTTAGCAACGCTTCCGTATCCCTAGTGTGATGATTCTGGCCATCATTCTTGAAAGCATCCCGTGATGCCATTTAGTAGTAGGTATTCTACTCCTGGGTTTTGAACCCGAGATTCACCCTACTTCATGTTGTTAGTATTTGCTAGTTCCCTTAAGATATTAATAACCTTGTGATAGTCCTCGAGGTCTATGGTATTTCCTTCTTCCAAATACCATGAACCATTAAGGCAGAAGTTCTTTGAACCAAAAGATCACCATTAGAGTACTCATGAGGAGTTCTCCATTCATAATTGTGATTCCGCCAGTTCTACCTTTCTGCATGGGTTATCCGGAAGAAATATGTTGAACTTATTCGACATACTAATCTATGCATCCACAACTCAGAAAGTTATATGTTCCTTTGAGTTGTCCCCCTTTAGTTATATTCTGACCTTCATCTATCAATTGATAGTCAAGAGTATGTGAGCATTCGTTCATCGGTGCCTATCATTCCCGTGGTCCGTCAAACCATTCTAGTTCAGAATGACTAGGAGAAACAAACTCCAGTACCTCATCCATTTCTAGGATTGGGTCAAATCAGTTGTATTTCGCAGATCAAATGCAATCAAGCTATTAGTCTGTTCTACCCTGTAGTATTGTCCACTTTATGTCAGGAATGTCATGAGAATTGCACCTTACCTTATGAATTCTTGATGTAGTGATACTTCTCGCCATCATTATTCATTCCTCGGTGTCGTGCTATCGCAACCAGAATACCGACAAGTGAATCGTGATGTGTGAAATCAATACTCCTAGCAACCCTTTGCTTGGAGTTAATGGACATTAATATCATTCTTAGTGTGCTGATTATTGAATAATCACCCTAAGGTTGATCGTGCTACCTAGTCCTTATTTCCTGGTGCACTCTTCGATCAATGGGTTAGGATTTTGCCAAACCCTTGCTCTTTTGATCATATCGTCTTGCCCTGAAAAGCAAGATTGATCTCGAGCTTAGTATCATGTCGGTGGTTCATGATTTTCCGAATATCTTCTCGGAAGTATTACCAGGTTGTCACCTGACCACTATGTGGAGTTCGTGATCAAGTTGGTTTCTTGCAAACCAGCCATTCTCCAAGAATCTGTGTCGGTTACCCCCCTTGAGCTAGTTGGTTAAGCTAAACAATAACTTGGAGAGTTGGAAGATAAAAGCTTGCCAGCTTAGTTTGTATCAAGGGATATATTTGCGTGTGTTGAAGATAGATGATATCTTCATCGATTGGTCCCTGTGATCAGTTGTTGGACCTATTGTCGTATCAAAACTTTGATTTGAGTATGGGCTATCATCAAATCAAATCAGAACCAATGATGTTCATAATGTTGTATTACTCATGGTTGATCCCTCGAGCATACACCATTATATCTTTTGGGTCTGACCAATGCTATCACTTGTTTACATAATTATGGAATTCTATCTCCATGGAAACCTGGATGAATTGTTGTTGAGCCCATCAGCAACACTGCTACCTTCTCCATGATTCGTGTTGAACATCCAGCTAGTGCTGGAAACTTGTGTAAGCATTTCTTCGTGTTTCGTTCATGAAGCATATGTTTGGATGAAATTAGTGACTTCCTCTAAGTTCACATGCAATCGATGCAAGTTGCTGCCGTGAATTCGAAAAAGTTTGTTTTGCTTCCTCTGGAATCATCCCAAGTCAGTCATGCACGTGCGAAGTATTCTATGGTTTGATAGACTGATCATCTTCATTCCATATGAATTTCCTAGCACACCAAGCCACTGATTGATTTGTTCAAGGAGAAGAAGTTTCTTCCTAAGAGCTAGTCCGGACTTATGTAAGGACTTCGATATCCTCGATGATGGTTCCTCACCTGAACTTCGGTAGTGTTTTACTATAAGACCACCGAGTGATCATGCTTGTGTTGGACAGTGTGTTCACATGTATGTAGCAGAACCATCTCATGTTTTGGAGCTTGCTATTGTAGTTCATTTCCCGAGAATCTCGCAACGTCATCGCGTCGATTTGTGTTGCAAACTTTCATTTCTCTTTCTAGACTTGATGAGTCTGGAATGTCCTGACACCAACCAGATCTGAATCTCAGGCAGATATGATGGTTGGAACATTCCCAACATTTGCATTTTGTTCCCAACTGGCACCCCATTGTGCCAATTTCCTATGGGTTGTCCTTCTCAGCAATTCCTGTCAAGGATCATCTTCAAAAGTGGACTTACCATGGGTCCCATCCATTTCTGATGATAAGCTAAAGATCATCCATTGCGTTGTCTTCAACAAGGTAGTCCACATCATCCATCCTAGTCGGAGTATGATATTCTTTCGAACCCCTTCCAACGATCGATTGTGATTACCTCAGGCTGGTATAAAGAGTTTCAATGATCTTTGTATCAAAAGTAATTCTTTTTGCCACTGAAGGGAAATGCTCTACGAGTCACCTTTCCCTAAGGTGTCCCGTTATGGAATCATGGCAATTATTTCATCGCTATCTTGAAACCATTCACCATCCTACTCCATCGTGGAATTGTTGCCTACCAAATTGAACCTCTGTCATCTGTTTCTTCCATCTCTCTCGATGTGTGTTTTGTGTCTCAACTCGAGAGATGTTTCAACGTCTCACTCCATGAGTTGATCTTGAGTTGCTCGATCTTGAGAAGATCGATTCCTGTAAAGTTTCTTTCTGTCGTCACTGTGTTGGACAAAGATCTCAAAAGCAAGGATGTCAAGATCAACATGATGCAAGCAATCCAAGTTCTTATGAAGTGCAATTGGATCATGAAGATTGTAATAGTTCGAGTCCCCTCTTCCTTTTACCCTACGCTAGAACCTCGGGACGAGATTCTTGTTTAGTGGGGGTGAGTTGTCACATCCCTAATTCTGGTATGATCTAGACTAGCTAGTCAGGTGTGCATCATGTTTAAATTTCATTTAAAATTGAAATGGGGATTTGTGAAACCCTTAGAAATCATTTTTGGAAATAACCCAGATAAAAATTGCTCCAAAAAGGTCCAAGAAAATGTTCATGTTACTCTCTGAAAATATTGGTCAGAGTTAAAATTCAAACCAATATTTTTAGGAGCTCATAGATATTTATTCTCAGCATTTGGAATTAATTCAATAACATTTGAATTGGATTTATATTTATTATATATATAAATATATGTTCAATAATTCTGAAAATTGTTGTGTGACTTTGTATAAGTCCACTTAGTTGACACAATTATTTTCATGAAGTTTAAAATTGATTTAGTATTTTACTAAATCAGAAACAAATGTCAGAAAATAGAAAATAGAAATAAAAGACACAGGAGAGAGATACGACTTACCTGGCGCCCACCTGACATGGCCCAGCACGGCCCAGCCCACCAGAGCCAGGCGCCAGTCGTCTCCTTCCTTGCTAGGAGGACAACGGCGTGGCGCACACACAGGAGGCGAAGCCACCTCCTGCTGCCTCCCGCGTCCTCACTCGAGCGCCACGGAGACGCCCGCAACCCCCTGGTCATTCTCCCCCTCTCTCCCGTGCCTATACCTCATCTGTCCCCCTTCCTTGAGCACCACCGACTGAAGCTCGTCGCCGCCGCTCACCGTCGCCGTAGCTACTGCCCACGCCGAGCCCCGTTGCCGTGTCCCACTGGTCCGCCGTCGAGCATCTCCTCACCAAGACGAAGGTCACATCGCCGGACTCCCTATGACGACGCCTCCGAGCTCGTCACCGCCGCATCTGCCACCGGACTTCACCCGTCGATCTGCGTCGTCCAGTGCCTCCCCGAGCTCAACGACGGCGCCGTTCGAATCTCTGTGAGCCCCGCCGTCATCTCCCCCTTGTCCCCTGGTCGCGGTCGCCCTCTACGCCGTAGCCCCGCCATGGCCGAGAGCTTCTCGCCGCCGTGCTCGTCCCTGCTGTCGCTAGCAAGCCCTAACGACCAAACCAAGCTCGCAGACTTCTTCCACGTGCTGCGTAGATGCCTCTGCGCTGCTCAGCTCCCTCGCCCGCGAGCTCTAGCCCTCCCAGCCGCAACCATCGAGCTCCGGCCGCCGCTTTTGCCATCGCCGCCGTCGATTCCGGTGGCCTCGCAACATGTTGCTGCCTCCGCTAGATGTGCACGGGCAAGGGCAACCCCCTGGTGCCCTCAGTTGCCGCTGCCGTGGCCACTAGGGTGGACGCCGCCACGCTTGTGTGCTCGCCGGCACTGAACTCCGGTGAGATGACGTGGCCCGTCATTAGCAGCTAACAGCCCCACTAATTAACCCCTCCAATGACACCGACATATGGGCCCCACGCCCTTAATTAACCATAGTATAGTTTCTGATTAGTTTTAACTAATAATAGTGGCCCCACAAGTCAGAGTTGACGTGCTGATGTGGCCGTTGACCGGACCCACCTGTCTGTGTCACTAACTGATACTGAGTCGATGACACATGGGTCCCACTGTCATGTTTGACTCTGGTTAGGCGTTGTTGACCTGGTAAGGTCAGCATGACCTAATGCTGATGCAATAAGTCTTTTTCTGGATTAAACTTAATTCAGAAAATTCCAGAAATTAGTATAAACTTCTAAAATTCATAGAAATTCAACCGTGACTCCAAATGAAATAAGTTATATATGAAAAATTATCAGAAAAATCCAAAGAATCTGAATATGGTATTTTCATGCATGTTTGAACAAGTTAACCTCACTGAATAGGACAATTCTTGATTATCTAATAAATGGTAATTGGTTTTGGAGTTGGAATTTGCTATAGGTTTGAATTCCACTTCAATGAATATGACTAACTATTGCACTAGGTCAATTCAGTACCTTAATATGACATATCATTCATATGTATGTGCATTGCATTGATTGCGGTTCCTTTTGTGTTTGCCGGTGGTTGTTCCCTCTCGATAAACGTTCGTTCCGACGAAGAGTTTGATGACACCGATGAAGAGTTATATCATCGAAGTGCCAGGGAAGCAGAACCCCCTTGTTCATTCCGATACAATCCCACTCTCTCGTTCCTGCTCTCTTTTACTACATTAGGACAACAACATTTCAACTGTTACATGCTGAGGTAGCTGAACCCCTTTCCTCTGCATGACCTGTCATTGCCATAGTAAATAGATGAAACCCACTAGCATGAGTAGGAATTGTTTGAGACCTGATGTGCCTACTCATTCATGCTTGTTGTCATGCCTACTACTGCTTAGAGTTGAGTCAGGTCTGATTCATTGGGAATGAATTGGAATGTGGTGAACATGTCCTACTATGTGTGAGCTAAGTGTGTGAACACGATTTTGTAAAGGTAGCGGTGAGAGGCCAGGTAGGAGTACATGGTGGGTTGTCTCATTGCAGCCGTCCTCAAGAATTGAGTTCTGTGTTTGTGATCCATGAACAGTTACTACCACACATTGGGTTCCGGTAACTCGACCCCTCTCGACTTATTAATCAACTCGATCTCTGTCCAGGAGTTGCAACTAGTTTCTGGTGTTTTTAGGTAGTGTTAGTAGTCTACCAAGTGGCACCCGGTATAGGTGGGCTCGGGACAGACTAGGCACAATGGCATGGTGTACCAAGTGGCACCCGGATGGTGGGCTTGGGAACCCTGCACACATCGTTTGGGGCCGTGAGCGACACCTCGGCCGGATCTCCTTGCGGATGGAACCCGAATAGGCGATAAACCTGGACTAGAGACTTGTTGGTTAGTCAGGTCATTGCCGACTCCCTCGCCCGGCTTCCGCTTGAAGGTTGCCGAGGTACATGACGTGTACAAGGTGATAAGTGGCGACAACGTGTGTGAAGAAGTACACCCCTGCAGGGTTATCATTATCTATTCGAATAGCCGGATTCCTCGGATATGAAAACTTGGACCCCTTGTACAGTTCATAGACAAGTGAAAGTGGATACTCTAAAACTCGCAAGATAAGCATGAGTGCTATGGATGGCGTTCTCGCAGGGAGACGGGAGCGGATCCATAGTGGAGTATTGATATGGTGAATTTGTGGACTCGTGTGCGCCACCTCAAAAGAGTTACTTGCAGTCATAGTTCAAGTTAGCCACTGAGTCAAAGCTGGCTTGCTGTAGTTAAACTCCACCACCCCCTTTGTTGATACCGATGCATATGTAGTTAGTTCTGATGTAAGTCTTGCTAGGTACATTTGTACTCACGTTTGCTTATTTTATGTTTTGCAGAGAGACTTCAGTCTCGCTAGTAGTTCCAAGTGGACTTCGACGTTTAGCTTGTTACCTCAGCTACGATCTTGTACCCTTGGGAGGGTCTTGTAGATAGTCAGGCTTCTGAGCCTTCTTCATTTGTAGTTGTCTGTACTCAGACAAGTTAAGCTTCCGCATGTGTTTTGATTTGTATGCTCTGAATGTTGGGTCATGAGACCCATGTTTGTAATATCTCGCTCCTCGGAGCCTAATGAATAAATACTTGAGTCGTAGAGTTATGTTGTGATGCCATGTTGTATTTACACATATCGAGCATATTGTGTGTATGATTGAAATGCTTGGTATGTGTGGGATCCGACAACCTAGTTGTTTATCCTTGGTAGCCTCTCTTATGGGGAAATGTAGTCTTGTGCTTCCATGAGCCATAGTAGTCCGCTACAACCCGGTTCACCGGAGTCCTGCTAGCCCAGCACTAATGCTCCGGAGCACTTGACTGGCCGGCATGTGATTCACTTCGTTCCTGTGTCTGTCCCTTCGGGGAAATGTCACGCGGTGACATCCGGAGTCCTGCCTAGCCTACTACAACCCGGGTTCCCGGAGTCCTGTTAGCCCAGTGCTACAGCCCGGATTCGCACGCTGCTGACCGACATGCTCGATGTTGATTCATGTATGCATGTTCCCGTAAGTTAGTGCCACTTTGGGTTCACGACTAGTCATGTCGGCCCGGGTTCTCTGTCATATGGATGCTAGCGACACTATCATATACGTGAGCCAAAAGGCGCAAACGGTCCTGGGCCATGGTAAGGCGACACCCGTGGGAATACCGTGCGTGAGGCCGCAAAGTGATATGAGGTGTTACCGGCTAGATCGATGTGACTTGGAATCGGGGTCCTGACATTGGAGCACAAGACGGTGCGGTGGGTAAGAAGGAAGGATAAATCTCTTTTTAAATAAGGTGCATTCGGATCACTTATGTGTGAAGCTGGAAGAAGACCGGGGTAGTCGGCGATGCTGGCCACCTCTGTGCCATCGTAGCTCGTCTGGTAAAACACCCCCTCCGCAAGCACCACAAATATCTCTGGATCCTCTTTAAACCTGGGATCAAGCTCCCAGTTGTGATCCTCCGGATGTGGGGCAGGACTATAAAATCCCTCCGTGACTTTTTCACCAGTGCTGTCATAGGCAGACAAAGTTAAAAAGTTTATCAAAGGTAATCTGGAGAGGGAAGGAGGAAAAATAGAGGGGTCGGGCCTTACCCAGTTGGGAGGGTTGTACATAGAATACCCATCTCTGACTTTGATGCAGAGAAATTCCTTTTCCTCCCCTTTGAACAGTTCGACTAATGTTTTAGCCAAAGCGGCAGGGGTATCCGGACCTTTCTGGCCGCAGCGAGAGGCGTCATCCTCCCCATTGAAGTGCCACATTGGAAGCCCTCTGTATTGGAGTGGTTGAACCCCTTGCGTTATGGAAATCGCCATAACCTCAATTATTGTGAGTCCGGATTGAGTGAGCTCTTTCATCCTCCTCATCAGCTGATGAACCTCGGTGCCATCTTCCTCTTCGAGACTCCGAGGACGCCAACTATGGTGTTTCTTCAGTGGGACGTGATACGTCTCCAACGTATCTATAATTTTTGATTGTTCCATGCTATTATATTATCAACCTTGGATGTTTTATATGCATTTATGTGCATTTATATGCTATTTTATATGATTTTTGGGACTAACCTATTAACCTAGAGCCCAGTGCCAGTTTCTGTTTTTTCCTTGTTTTAGAGTATCGCAGAAAAGGAAAATCAAACGGAGTCCAATTGACCTGAAACTACGGAACTTATTTTTCGACCAGAAGAAGCCCACGGAGTATCGGAGTTGGACCAGGAGAGTCCTGGGCTGCCCACAAGGGTGGAGGGCGCGCCCACCCCCCTGGGCGTGCCCCCTGCCCTGTGGACAGTCCGGAGGTCCACCGACGTACTTCTTCCTCCCATATATACCCATATACCCTAAATACTTTGGGGAGCACAATAGATCGGGAGTTCCGCCGCCAGAAGCCTCCGTAGCCACCGAAAACCAATCTAGACCCGTTCTGGCACCCTGCTGGAGGGGCAATCCCTCTCTGGTGGCCATCTTCATCATCCCAGTGCTCTCCATGACGAGGAGGGAGTAGTTCTCCCTCGGGGCTAAGGATATGTATCAGTAGCTATGTGTTTGATCTCTCTCTCTCTCTCTCTCGTGTTCTTGAGGTGGCACGATCTTGATGTATCACGAGCTTTGCTATTATAGTTGGATCTTATGATGTTTCTCCCCCTCTACTCTCTTGTAATGGATTGAGTTTTCCCTTTGAAGTTATCTTATCGGATTGAGTCTTTAAGGTTTTGAGAACACTTGATGTATGTCTTGCGTGGGATACTTGTGGGAACAATGGGGTATTCTATGATCCACTTGATGTATGTTTTGGTGATCAACTCGCGGGTTCCGTGACCTTGGGAATCTATGCATAGGGGTCGGCACACGTTTTCGTCTTCACTCTCCGGTTGAAACTTTGGGGCACTGTTTGAGGTTCTTTGTGTTGGTTGAATAGATGAATCTGAGATTGTGTGATGCATATCGTATAATCATACCCACAGATACTTGAGGTGACATTGGGGTATCTAGGTGACATTAGGGTTTTGGTTGATTTGTGTCTTAAGGTTTTATTCTAGTATGAACTCCATTGGCCAGTGCCTTCTTACATTGTCCGTCGAGAAGATGGGCCTGGGCTCAGGCCCATGACCGAGTCCACGAACAGCCCATGGTCCAACGTCTCGGACAGTGGCACTTTCAGTAAGCAACTCATTAATTAATCCGAGATTACCATTCTTGACCGGCAAAAATAAGCTTTGGCTCGGCTCATTCCCGCAACTCGCAGCGCGCGCGCGCCGTGACGAGGCAAGGCGGGGCATGGCGGAGGAGGAGCACGCTTGTAGATCTCCTATTCACAAGCTCCCAATAGAAAGTGGTGGAGCATCCCTTATAAAGAGGTCTCAGTCTTCTTACTGTAGCAGTATGGTACTGAATTTCCCACACTTCCCACCACTGGCCGTACACATTAATGGGCCTTAGAGATTAACTAGGGATTATTGTCTTATATGGGCCTAAGCCCATCCATAATCCAATAGAACATGCATGTACATACTAGTTGATCGGTCTCTCTGCAAGGATGAACCATGGCCGAGAAAGGAGCAACACATGTAACGTAGCAGTTGAGGCAGTCATGTATAAATCATGTACACGTACGTACAACCACGCTGCAAGAAAGTGAATACGGCTACGTATGTACATAAGGGCAGGCTCTTGAATGCATACATCGATGGCGTCCTGTTCATCGGCAGCCAACCGGCTGGGTCGGAACGTAGGAAACCGGTCATGTTCATCGGGAGGCAAGCGACTGGGTCGAAATGCATCTTGTTCATCAGGAGCCAACTGACTTGGACGGAACAGCCTAAACCGGGTCCTATTAATATACTCGGGGTCTTGCGTCCCGCAAAACAGAGGAAATTGAGTTATCTTCGATCGCCTACGGTCGAAATGGGGTCCAGTTCATCGGGAGGGGTCTTGTGTACCGCAAAATGGAAGAAACAGACTTCTCTCCAACCGTCTACAGTCGAAACAGGGTCCTGTTCATTGGGAGGGGTCTAGCATACCGAAAAACGGAGGAAACAGAATTCTCTCAACTGCTTACGGTCGAAACGGGGTCCTGTTCATCGAAGGGGTGTGTGGCGTACCACAAAACAGGACTCCACGGGCTGATGTTCATCCACCGTCGACTTCATCCAGCCTCTACCAGCCACAGTTCATCCACGGGATACTGTTCATCCAGCCTCCACGGGGTCCTGTTCATCCACCCCAACCGGCTAGGTGTGTGGCGTCCTCCTCGAGGTGTTTTTCATCCAGCCCAACCGCGTACTACCACGAGTTCCTGCTCATCCAGTGGCAACCACATACTACCATGGGTCTTGTTTATCCAACAGCAACCGCCTACACACAGCTGGGGTCCTGTTCATCCAACCCCCACCGAGAACTGTTCATCCATAGCCAACCCAACCATCTCGACCCACCACGTCTCGACTCGTTCTACGTATCACGTGCATGGCAGCAACGGGCACTGTTCATCCAGAGGCAACCCAACCGGCTAGCTATGTCTCGCACGGGGATTCGATCGGCTCAAGTAAGCAACAACATCGATTGTTCGAGTTCAGTTAGCAGCGAAGGAGTTGGTCGGGTTCAGTTAGGAGTGAAGGGATCGATCGAACGACTTCAGTACGTAGCAACACGTGATCGCTCAGGTTAAGTAAGTGAATGCCTCTCGCTTGGGTTCAGTTATAGTGACACGACTCACACCACGCGCGTGTACGAGAGAAAAGCGCAAACCATAGTGCATTGCTCGGCCCTTACCAACCCACCATAACCGGGAACTCCATGAAAATTTCCTCGCCCTCACTTCTACCACGATTTTTTATGTCATGGACAGCCCAAATAATGTCATGCAGGTGCATCCCCGGCCCGCCCAGGATGAAAAGCCCATTTTCTGTCATGATTTTTTCTCATAGAAGTAGGAGCCCACCACATTTATGATGATACGTAGTTTTGTTACAATTCTCGTCGTAGAAGTGTCATAACCATGACATATTTTTCGTTCGGGCCAAAATGACACGGATGTGTCTTTTTCTGTAGTGCCTCCCCCTCGAGCTCGGACACGAGCGCTTACGCGCATCCCCATCGTAGTTGTAGCTCCATCGCCGCCGCACCTTGCTGCTGTCGGATATGGGGTTCCGGCAAACCCTTAAGGTTCAAACACTGGGGTGCGCGTGAAGTCTTTCCCTCCTACCGATCTATGCTCTAGCTCGCTAAGATCTTGTGGATTATACTGGTTTGGGCCACCATTGTGGTGTAATACCCTACTCCAGTGTGGTGGTGGTGGATTGCCTCTTGGGCTGATGATGAACAATACAAGGGGAAGAACAACCTCCTGAGGTTGAGGTGTTCTTGTGCGTATGAACTTGTGGTGTGTAGATTCCCACAAGCTAAGATGAGATGAGATCCGATCCGATCCAATCTGATCCGATCCCCCATTATGGTGGTGGCTAGTCCTATTTATAGAGGCCCTGGTCCTCTTCCCAAATATTGAGCGGGAAGGGAGCCAACAATGGCGGGCTAATTTGAAGGGGACAGCTAGTACAAGCTATCCTGACAAAATCAGTCTTCGCCTGTGAAAGGCTCTGGTGGTGACGCCTTCTTGGGCTCCACGATGACCTCCATCTTGCAGTCCATGGTCTTGGTCTTGTTGCACCGAAATGGCAACCTTTGCCTAATGCCTCGATACTCCGCGGCTGCGCTTGCCTCCTTTGCACCAAAGGGGAAACAAGGACGCTGCCCGCACTGGCGCCCGCCTGGTGTCGATCATCATGGCTCACGTCACGAGAGTCTCGTGAGGTTCGCCTCGCATTGATATCTCCGCCCCTCGCGAGCCTGCCTGACTAGGCTGCTCGGGAGGAGGTCTTGCGTCGTCCACCTCGCAGGGCTTGGACCCTCGCGAGGGTCTTGGATGCTTTGTTGATGAAGATGGGCCGTACGGCCTGCTGCTTGGCCATGCTGCGGGCCGCAGGCAGGCAAGTCTGGGGACCCCCATTCCCAGAACGCCGACAGTAGCCCCCGGTGCCAAGGTGCGCTCGGGCTTGGCTTCATGGCGAAGCCAAGGTTCAAGTTCGGAGTACCACGGGCCCCAGAAGCCTGCAGCCTCGGTCAACGCGTGGCGGTTGATTGGACGTGGGTGTCTCGCGCTTCCCCATGTTGCCTTGGCAACTGCATAACTTGACAAGGCGCTGCGACATGCAAGGGAAACCATCATTACCTGCGATCGTGGGAGGTGCTGGTTGGCCTTCTTCCGCTATAAATGGGGAGGGGGCGGAGCCCCCGTCGCCCATCTCTTCCTCGCTTGCTTGCTTCTTCCTCCTTGCTCTATTGCTTGCTCCAATGGCGCCTATCAGAAGGTTCTCCGCCGAAGAGAAGGGGAAAGCCCCCCCGGGATGTTCCGGAGCCATTCCCGCCGAAGAAGAGGTCAATCCATCGCCGCGATGAAGCGGCGATGCTGGTGGTGACGAGGCCTTGGTGCGAGCGGCCTCCACCGGGGTACCCGCTACCCTTGTACGCCCAAGCCGAGGGCTCGGGAGGACGAAGTGACAAGCAACGCCGCATCCGGGGTCGCCACACCATGACGACGCGTGCCGTCCACGCTGCGGACTCCTCGCGTGAGTTGGTGCTGTGGGCGCCGACGCCTCCGAGCTCCTGGATCCGCTTCCCTCGGTTCTTCTCCGACGTGATGCCACCGAGGGGGCCTCTCAAGCTCTGGCTGTAGCACGCCAACTTCAGCGCTCCGGCGACCGGAGCGAAGACTGAAGCGGTCCCCACTGGCAAGATCTTCATGACTCGCGGCTGGGGCGAGGTCGTGCGGGTCTGCCGTGCGCGGGGCGCCCTCGTGATCCACTTCGAGTACGACGGCGCCTCCACGCTCTCGTTCAAGGTCTTCGACACCGAGGGCCGCCGCCTAGAGTGCTGCTCCGGAGAGGAGCGTGAGGCTGATACGCGCTCCGCTCGTGACCACTCCAGCAGCTCTCTTGAACTCTACGAGACTCCGGAGACGAGCGACGACAGCTACATGCCCCGAGCTCTCGCCGCGCTCGGAGCAGGGCTACGACATTCGGCCGCCGCCGCTGATCTGGATGGGGCTGGCGTCAGCCTCACGTGGTTGTGGCCCACTGTTGATGATGGCGTCCGCCACGGCAGGGGGTAGATAGGATTCCCCTTAGTATCATCTTTTGTTTCCTGCAAAGAATCATGAATCACCCCGTGGGGGCATGTAAGGATCTGCAATGCCTTTGTGCTTATCTTCCTTATTATGAAGATTTAATGAACGCGTGTCCCGTTAAGGCTCGGTCTTCCTTTCTTTCATCGCGATAGCTTGTTGCTCTACGCTGACGGGTCCCGGTCCCAAGGCGGCTACAGCCGTCGCTGGTATGCCAGGTCGCGATGCCGTGATCAAGGCCAGGAGGTGCACGGCCCAAGGTCCAGTAAGAGCCCCTGAGGCGCGATGCTCAGGAGGTCCCCCTTAGCGCCCAAGCGGCCATGGTAAGGAAAGAAAGGAAGATGACTTGGCCGCAACGAGTTTGTGGCATGGTGTGAGCGACTACTAGGCCCAAATATTTAGCCGATCCGAGGGCGAGACTTATCTTGCTGACTTCGCGGTGAGTCCTGATGTTGCGCTAGGGCTGCACGCCAACTTATGCGACATAGCTAGGCCGGTCCGTACGAGTTTACCTTCCCCCGAGCTCTTCTTAGTGCTCTACGTCCTCAGGTCCCGGCCCTCGAGCGAGCTCAGCCGCCACTGGTATGCCAGGTCGCGATGTCGTGGTTAAGGCCAGGGGGTGAGGGCTGGAGAGCCAGTAAGAGCTCCTGAGTCGCGATGCTCAGGAGCCCCCCTTTTAATGTGCAAGCGATTCACACGAGAGGAAAGCAGACTCGCGGTGCCACCTGCTATCCTTCCCGCGGGGGTCCCTGTGGACAGGCACAAGAAGAAACATGGTTTGCTGTTACTGCCACTTGCCTGCCGCTGGTTGGTCCAGAGGAAGTGAAGGCACTAAGGGCCTAGTGAGGTGACGTGCACGGGGCGTGCCGCGAGCCAGAGCTCAACCGCTAAGATTTGTCAACGTGGCAGGGACGGACCCATGCACCAGCGTCGTGCCTGTGAGGAGGCCCCGTAGGAGGCGATGATCGAGCAGGTGATAACCGTAGGCAGGTTAAGCAGAGAGAGCAGATCAACTTAGGTAAATGCAGGAAGATACATGCCACCGGGTCCGGCCCGAGCAGCTTGGGGATGATGCAGCCCGAGGGGCGCCCCCAGCAAGGTAAACTAAAGACTTAAGCAAAAGGGATACATGCCACAGGGACGGACCTGTGTGGCCTGGGAATAATGCAGCCCAAGGGGCGCTCCCAGCTTAAATGAACTTGGAGGATGTCACCTGGTTCTGTAGACGAAGTAGAGTTGGTGCAGCTGAAGCCACGTGTTGAAGGAATGGCTCTTCATGAGCCACCGGGACCCTGAGCCTCGGGAGGCTCTGGGG
This sequence comes from Triticum dicoccoides, assembly GCF_002162155.2. Classification (NCBI taxonomy): domain Eukaryota; kingdom Viridiplantae; phylum Streptophyta; class Magnoliopsida; order Poales; family Poaceae; genus Triticum; species Triticum dicoccoides. The sequence goes on from NC_041382.1 coordinate 330,416,787, forward strand.
GCTCAGGAGGTTCCTTGAAGACCATCCCCATCTCCTCCAGAACGGCGTGGAACCTGGCCTCCTGAGCTGCCAGGCTTGCCGCACGTTGCACTGATAGGCCGTCGCCACGCTCGGCAAGCCGAAGGGCATGCGAACATAGCTGTGTGGTGGACCCTCACAGAGGCCCGCACGTGATGGCCAGAAGCGTTTCTGAGATGCGGCCCTGTTGAGCCATGGGACGTCGACATAGACGCGCAGCTCAGCACCCTCGCCTGGATGGTGAGTCGCACTCCGTGAGCGGCTATCGCCGCGCATGGCTCTTGCGTCTTGTAGCTCTTGGGTGGTCTCGATGATGAACTCTTGAGCGGTGGGCACTCCTTGCCCTGTGCTCTCCTAAGGGTCGCGTGCCGCGAAGCACGCCTCCAGGTGGTGCCCAAGCGCCTCCCTCGTGAGGTTGACAAGGTTCGAGGCCCTTCAGAAGAGAGCCCCCGAGTCTTGCCTGAGGAGGGCACCGGGCGCGCATTCCTATGCGGTGGAGGGAGGCACCCCTGGAGTGGGTGCTGATCCTGACGAGGCTCCAGACGCGATGCCATCTTCTTGGGGTCCTGCGCGGCGCAGCAGCTTCTTCTTGGGGATGGTCTCCGGAGGGCCTTCACTTCTGCTGTCAGGGTTGTCGATTGCTGTAGCTTGGAAGGCGCGCTCAAGGGAGCACACCGCATCCCTTTCTTCACATGGGACCATGATGATTCCCCCACTTCCTGGCATCTTGAGAACGTTCTAGCCGTGGTGAGTGACTGCCATGAACTTGGCCAGGGCTATATACCCGAGAATGGTATTGTACGGCAGGCGGATGTGTTCGACGTCGAAGTCGATGAGCTCGGTGCGGTAGTTCTTGCGCTCCCCGAAGGTGATAGGCAGACGGACTTGCCCTATCAGTGTGGTGGAACCGTCAGTCACTCCTAAGAAAGGCTTGGTTGGCTGGAGCTGCTCATAGGGAACTTGGAGGTTGTCAAACGTGTCGACGGATAGGACGTTGAGCCCTGCACCACCGTCGATGAGAGTCTTGGTGACTTGCACATTGCTGATGACTAGGGAGCACATCATAGGGAGTGCGCCAGCGATGGCTGCACACTAGAGTTGGTCAGCCGAGTCGAAGGTGATGGCGCATTGGGACCACTTGAGCGGGCGCGTGGCCTCGAGCTTGGGGAGCGCCGCGTTCACCACGCGAGCGAACTGTTTGAAGATGCGCTGAGAGGCTGGGGCCTGAGCACCGCCCAAGATGCAAGCGATCGCACGCAGCTCCTAGAAGCCCCCAGCCCCCTCATCCTGGTGGTGGTCGTCGTTCCTTCTTGGTGGTGACAACGGGGGAAGACCGGCGTTGCCCTGGGGGCGATCCTCATGAGGCGGGTCCCTCCAGGCACCCTCACGAGGTTGGTCCTGCCAGTGGTCCTCACGAGGCCGGTTGCGCCACTCCTGGCGCGGGCCACGGTCGTCCCAGTGTCCACCTCCGCGGCCATAGCCCCGGTCGTTGTGCTCGGGGCGTCGGCCGAAGCGTCCTTCCTGTATAGCTCTGAGCTCTTGGCAGTCGCTGGTGTTGTGGGTGTTCAGGTTGTGGAAGGCGCAGAATGGTCGGCCGTTCTTGGACGACTCGGGCTGATCTCTGCCTCGCTTGGTGTCGGGCTCCGCTGCAAGCACTACTGCCTCTTTGCGCTTCACGTCCTTGGCCTTGGCCTTCTTCTCCTCCACTCCTGCAGCTGGAAGCTCAAGGAGAGAGAGGCGCCCCTCCTCAGCTCTTGCGCACTTGGTCACCAGGTTGAACAACTCCTGAGATGTGCAAAGTTCCTCATGGATAGCCAGCTCTTCCTTCATCTTGACGTTACAGACGCCATCTGAGAACGCGGAGATGATGGCTTCGTCCGTGACCTTGGGGATCTTGAGGCGGATGTTGTTGAAGCGCTGGATGTACTTCTAGAGGGTTTCTCTTGGCTGTTGCTTGATGCGGTGTAGATCGCCCACGGCCGGTGGGCGGTCGCGAGTGCCCTAGAAGTCGGTGACAAAGCGGTCGCGCATCTCGTCCCAGGAGGAGATCGAGCCGTGCTGCAGGTTCAGGAGCCAGGAGCGGGCCCCATCCTTGAGAGGCATGGGAAACCAGTTCGCCATGACTTTTTCGTCGCCATTGGCCGCTTCGATGCTCAACTCATAGAGCTGCAGGAACTCCGCGGGGTCGGCGGTGCCGTCGTATCGAGGAGGTAGATTTGGCTTGAACTTTCCTGGCCAGGTGACGCTACGTAGTTTGGGGGTGAAGGCACGGCAGCCAGCCGTGGTCGCCGAGGCCCGCTTTTGAGGCGGAGCTTGGTCTTGGCAAGGTCCGCGCTACGCCACTGCAGGCGGCACGCGGTTTTGACGAGGTGGCGCGGGGAGCACTGGTGCAGCTTCTCACGGCCATGGGATTTCTTAGCAGCTTCTTTCTTCACGCGCGGGCGCCGGGGCGGTTGATCACGCCGTGGAGGCGCGCACCTTGGCGCCAAGGCACCGTCTTGGGGTCGAGGCGGTGGAGGCATGCCATGAGCCCCGTCGCCCGCGGCTGGTTGAGGGGGAGGCAGAGAGTGGGACGGTGTCGGAGAGCCCCCTGCGGCACGGACGAGCTCGGCGACGCGGTCGAGCCACTCCTCATAGAGGTCGTCGACGGGGCGGTAATGCAGGAGCTCGTTCGTCGCGATGAGCACGGCCCGTGCCTCCATGGGAGCACGGTGCGCGTGAGATGAAGAACCAGCAGGGGTGAGTGATGGAGTAGCGGTGCAGCCGTCCTGCCGCAGTGAAGGATGCTGCAAGGACGCCTGCTGCTCGTTCCCCACCGGGCCGGTGGCAGCGTCGGCGGCGGGAGACAGAGAACGACGAGGCGGCCCGCCGACGGGAGCCGTCTGACTGACACGGGCGGCGAGGGCAGCCCAACGCTCAGCTCGAGCACAGCGAGCGTCCGCCATGGAGACGACGGAGCGACAGAGCGACGAACTGATGGAAGGGAAGCTATGACGCACCCCTACCTGGCGCGCCAAATGTCGGATGTGGGGTTCCGGCAAACCCTTAAGGTTCGAACACTGGGGTGCGCACGAAGTATTTCCCTCCTACCGATCTACACTCCAGCTCGTAAGATCTTGTGGACGAACTCGATGAACTCACAACATAGAAAGACACTGGGTATATAATGGTTCGGGCCACCATTGTGGTGTAATACGCTACTCTAGTGTTGTAACGCCCCCGATGCGGCTATATCTCCCATGTGTCGAAGCACGACTTAGAGGCATAACCGCATTGAAAGCAATGTCGCAAGTGAGGTAATCTTCACACAACCCATGTAATAAAATAGGGGAAGAAGTTACATGGTTGGCTTACAATCGCCACTTCACACAATTACATGAATAAAGCATTACATCATCCAAATACAATCAAGGTCCGACTACGGAACCAAAATAAAAGAAGAACCCCAAATGCGACAAGGTCCCCGATCGACCCCAACTGGGCTCCACTACTGATCAACTAGAATGAAACACCACAAAGGACAAGATCTTCATTGAGCTCCTCCTGAGCTTGGTTGCGTCAACTGCACGGTCTCATCAGCACCTGCAAGCTGGTTTTTGGAAGTATCTGTGAGCCACGGGGACTCAGCAATCTCGCACCCTCGCGATCAAGACTATTTAAGCTTATGGGTAAGGTAAAGGGTATGAGGTGGAGCTGCAGCAAGCGACTAGCATATATGGTGGCTAACATACGCAAATGAGAGCGAGAAGAGAAGGCAAAGCACGGTCGATACAAGTATGATCAAGAAGTGATCCTAAAACAACCTACGTCAAGCATAACTCCAACACCGTGTTCACTTCCCGGACTCCGCCGGAAAGAGACCATCACGGTAACACACGCGGTTGATTCATTTTAATTAAGGTCAACTTCAGGTTTTCTACAACCGGACATTAACAAATTTCCATCTGCCCATAACCGCGGGCACGGCTTTCGAAAGTTCAAATCCCTACAGGGGTGTCCCAACTTAGCCCATCACAAGCTCTCACGGTCAAAGAAGGAATAGACCTCCTCCCGAGACATTCCGATCAGACTCGGTATCCCGGTACAACAAGACATTTCGACAGGGTAAAACTAAACCAGCAACACCGCCCGAATGTGCCGACAAATCTCGATAGGAGCTTCACATATCTCTTTCTCAGGGCACACCGGATCATCCAAACTTCCGGTAGGCCAGCCCAGAGTTGCCCCTGGTGGCCACCGGCGGCTGACAAGTTGGACCAACACT
>NC_041382.1:330421345-330428165 GCF_002162155.2 Triticum dicoccoides
ACCCCCAAGGGAAAAGAAAAAGGCTGGGTGGCGAATGGTAAAACCAATGTTGGGCATTGCTGGAAGAGTTTTACTCAAGGCGAGCTGTCAAGGGGTTCCCATTATAGCCCAACCGCGTAAGGGACGCAAAATCCGGGAACATAACACTGATATGACGGAAACTAGGGCGGCAAGAGTGGAACAAAACACCAGGCATAAGGCCGAGCCTTCCACCCTTTACCAAGTATATAGATGCATTAATTAAATAAGATATATTGTGATAACCCAACAAGTAAACATGTTCCAACAAGGAACAACATCTCCATGGTCCAACAAGAAACAAACTTCGATCTTCACCTGCAACTAACAACGCTATAAGAGGGGCTGAGCAAAGCGGTAACATAGCCAAACAACAGTTTGCTAGGACAAGGTTGGTTAGAGGCTTGGTTCAACAATATGGGAGGCATGATAAGCAAGTGGTAGGTATCACAGCATAGGCATAGCAAAAGAGCGAGCAACTAGCAAGCAAAGATAGAAGTGATTTCGAAGGTATGATCATCTTGCCTGAGATCCCGCAAGGAAGAAGAACGAGTCCATGAAGAAGACAAACGGACGTAGTCGAACTGGCCCTCACAAACACGACGTTATCGGAACCAACCCGAAGAATCAACACCAGAAAGAAACAAACAACATAGTAAACAACCACCACATAAGCATGGCATGATGCACAATCAAGTATGATGCATGTCCGGTTTAATGAAGCATGGCATGGCAAAATGCACAAGCAAATTCTACAAATTAAGTGGAGCTCAATATGCAACGAGTTGCATATTGACGGAACACCACATTAATTATTTAGTTCTCTCCCGGTTAGGTACCCAACAATATTAAATGTTGTTAAACATGGCAAGAGGGTGAAGCATAACAAAACTATACCATCTAACAATTTAAATGAGGCCGGATATAACAAACAACAAATCCGGTAACTCCCCATATGCATTTATCAATTTGGTGCAACAACAATTTTAAACATAAAGTTGTTAACATGATGTGGATGGCATGTTCAAGTTTATGCAATTTTATTAAAAATTGACAAGAGCATTAAGAAGCATTTGTCAACGTGGCGGAAATGAAAAGGGGAGCCACGACAACGATAACGAAACGGTGCCACGGCAACGTTCCGGTTCCGGTAACTCGATTGAAATCCCGGTGCAAAGAAAGTGCGATGGGAGCGTGACATGCAATAGAAGGTGGGGTGCTCCCGGTTACCGGGTTCCCACATGATGGTGACAAGGTAAAAGAGGGCAACATGCACCGACAAATCAAGCATGGTGCAAGCACGAGCATCTCATACATCACACATGCATTCATTCAAGGACGTCGTCTCGGGGTTATACCTTCGAAGCGTGCATTTTCGGAGGGGTTCGAGTTCGAGGCGGTGTAGGGGAAGTAGACGCTCTTGGACGTCGAGGGAAGTAGTGGTTCACGCGACGATAGTCGAAGTAGTCGTCCTATCGTTCATCGGCGATCATCGGAGCGGTAGTGGAAGTAGAGGCTCACGACGTCTTGTCGAAAATCACGGCGGCGGTAGTCGTACACATGTCGTAGATGAACTTGGTCTTGTGAAGAGGTACTTGACGGTAGTAGTACTTGACACGTTCGAGGGTCGTCATGTCATGGTACTTGGCAAAATCCTCGGAGAAGGTGCTTGACGGTCCGGGTACGGTTCTTCGGAGATGGTAGTTGTTTACGTTGTAGTCGGACTTGAGGAGTGCACCGGTAGTTGTACATTGGTCAAAGAGGAACTTGGCGCAGCTAGGGTCGTCGCGGATCATTGTTGTACTTGATGTCCAAGTGAGCTCCGGGGAACTTGACGGATTGGGGACGGAGGCATTCGGTCCAACAAGGGCCACATGCTCATAGAAGTAGCAAAAATGGTGCTGCGCGACCGCAGGCACATGACGGTTGAAGGGGTGGCGAGGCAAGCCTTGGCTTGTGGCTATGGCAGCGACGAGGAGGACGAAAAGGAGCAGAGGAAGGGCGAGGCGCGACAGAGTTGGCCGGAGAGGACGGCTCGGGCAGCGACTGCAGCAGGAGCTTGGAGTCGTCCTGGACGGCAGCGACCGGAGGTGCCGCAGAGTTGGCCTTCACTGGCGGCGCGGGAGTGCTTCGTGCGATGTGAGGAGAAACAGAGACACGAGGCGAGGGGCTTGGTAGCCGGCGGGGGCGCAGGCTCGCGATGGCGGCGGCAGGTCGGCCGGCACTGCGGGGCTAGTGGCCATGTGAGTAGCTGCTCCTGTCAAAAACGACGATGACGAACCGGCGAGATGAGGCGGCGGCGAGAGGAAGGGAGAGGCCATGGATCGGGTGAGAGGAGAGAGGAGCGTGGGCGCTGGAGATGGGGATCGAGCGGGTCTAGGTTCGCTGCAGGAAGGAACGAGAGGTGAGGAGGGGAGATGGGATCGGGCTCCTCGTCCCTGTGGCGGCGTGAGGGGAGAAGCTCCCTGGCGCTAGGGTTGCGGTCGGGCTAGGTTTAGCAAAATGGCGGCTGGGCCTGGTGCTCTCTCTCTCTCTCACCTACACTCCTTAGAAGAAAGAGGGAGACAAGAAAGAAAGAAAAAAAATAGAGAGAAGAAAAAGAAGAAGAGGGATTATTTTCACGGACTCGTAAAAGTGTGCACGATCCACGAAAAATAGGAGAGGCAAGATTGGAAGATGTCATTCAAACTCATTTGAATTTAATTCAAATGGGTTTGAACTAGGGCTTGGTTATAGAAGTATCCAAAAATGTTGAGGTTTTTGGTGGAACTCCGGAAAGTGAAGAAAGAATTTAGGGCAAAGTTTGGAGACGAGGAATATAGTAAGAAAAGCATGGAATATTTTGTAAGTGTGTTGCGGTAATTTCCAAGGGATGGAATATTTATTATAGCCCCCTAATATTGGGAGGATATGTTATAAAGAGAAATCACCACGTGAATTCCCTCGGTTTAAATGGATCAAAGATCCATGCCATTTATTTAGTTGAGTTAAGAAAAGAAATGACATGATGGCATGATGACATGATGCAATGCACATGATGCAAAGATGAAATGCAACGGGCCAAACAAATCACACGACGAAACCCGAAAACCCTGGAAGGCATCTGAAGCTCCGGTCTTGGGGCGTTACAACTGTGGTGGTGGTGGATTGCCTCTTGGGCTGATGATGAACAATACAAGGGGAAGAACAGCCTCCTAAGGTTGAGGTGTTCTTGTGCGTATGAACTTGTGGTGTGTAGATTCCCACAAGCTAAGATGAGATGAGATCCGATCTGATCCACCATTATGGTGGTGGCTAGTCCTATTTATAGAGGCCCTGGTCCTCTTCCCAAATATTGAGCGGGAAGGGAGCCAACAATGGCGGGATAATTTGAAGGGGGACAGCTAGTACAAGCTATCCTGACAAAAGCGGTCTTCGCCTGTGAAAGGCTCTAGTGGTGACACCATCTCAGGCTCCACGATGACCTCTGTATTGCAGTCCATGGTCTTGGTCTTGTTGCACCGAAATGGCAACCTTTGCCTGAGGCCTCGGTACTCCGCGGATGCGCCTGCCTCGTTTGCACCAAAAGGGAAACAAGGACGCTGCACGCGCTGGCGCCCGCCTGGCACCCGCCTGGTGTCGATCGTCATGGCTCACATCACGAGAGTCTTGTGAGGTTCGCCTCGCCTTGATATCTCCGCCCCTCGCGAGCCTGCCTGACTAGGCCGCTCGGGAGGAGGTCTTGAATCGTCCGCCTCGTGAGGCTTGGACCCTGGCGAGGGTCTTGGATGGTTTGTTGATGAAGATGGGCCGTACAGCCTGCTACTTGGCCATGCCGCGGGCCGCAGGCAGGCAAGTCTGGGGACCCCCGTTCCCAGAACACCGACATCTGCTACCATGGCGAGGGCTCGCGCCTGTGGACACCGAGTGCGGCAGCGCATTCCTGGCCACCCCCAGGAACCTGTTGCACCCTCAGCACTGACTCCCGTGCACCGGAACAGTGAACTCAAGGAGCTACTACTCCGGCCGCTGCCTCGCCGATGGCCGTCATCGCTACAGAGCACCCCATGCTCCCCCGATGCCTCCAGTGGATGCGCGCGAGCGTCAGCTCACCATAGGACCAACCTGCAGCTCGAACCGCCGCCTGTAGCTCCATCTCGAGGCCCTCCGATGTGAAAATGGATGCCGATGGCGAACTCCAGTGACTAATGATGCAGCGTAGTTAACTAGGACTTAATCCCCGTTTAAGTTAGCCTTTGTGCCACTAAACACAGGGCCCCAGTCCACTAACTAGATCAGTTAAATTCTAACTAAAACTGTTATTTGGGATAGTGTCTATGACACGTGGGTCCCGCTGGCCCTTTAACTGATCAATGTGGACCCAATCCAACTGTTGAGTCACCAGTTCACCAGGGCCCACTGGTCAGCCTCTGGTGCACATTGGGTGCACTCCACCGGGTACACCTAGCAGTTTGTGTTTTTTAATAAACATAATCCCAGGAATTCAAAAAATGATTAAAACTTTGTAAAATCATATAAATTAAACTATAGCTTAGATGAAAATAATTTGTATATGAAATTTTCTCAGAAAAATATAACATATTCGAATATGCAATCCGTTTATCTATCACATGCCTTTAACATGATGAACATGGATCCTTCCCCTCTGATTCTGAGATGTTTTCCCGCTTCGTCGGTATCATTTAGAACCCCCGGCATTGTGTATTGCCATGTATTGCTTTGTGATGCTTTTGCTTGCCCTGTTATTTATTGTGTTCCCCTCCGTTACTTCCTTCCCGGTAGACCCCGAGACTATGGTTGAAATGGTGATCAACTACTTCACCGTTGAGGGTCCGTATCTGACTATAGAGCTTCCAGGCAAGCAAAACCCCCTTGATCATTCCTATATCAACCAGTTCCATTCTCTCTCATGCTTGCTCCTATTCTGATGCATAGCCTACTTTTGTAACCTGCTTATCCTAATCTTCTTAATATAGGTTGGTTAGTGATCCACCAGTGACCCCTCACCTTGTCCTACTTTCCCCCGCTTGATGTCCGATGACTCAATAAACATGATCGACATCCAGGCCCCGACACAGCACATCACACCCCCTTAGTTGTACGACACTGTAGGGTTACTATCAAGTGCCGAGGGTGATACCTCGTATGGCACTTCTGATGCGATCTTTGTAGTGTAGTTAATCGGTCGTGGTCTATGGAGGGTGATTCCTCCTTCACCACTATCCGATAACGAATCTGGCGTGCAACCCTTCAAAAGTGAACCATCAAGGGTGACTCCTCCTTAGTTTAGCTTGACGGTTACATCAAGTGGAACCCACCGAGGGTGCTCCTCGGATTCCCCTTTGGTGTTTTGGACACATGGTTGCTTTGACTTTACCCCAGAACCATGATGAAGTCGGCCGGCCCCGAGGGGTACCCGTGAGAGAAATGTGAAGTTTGGTTGATCGTGAGTGTACCCGTGAGTTGATGTGTAGTCTGGTTGACCTGGATGGTACCCGTGAGATAATTACATGGCACGGCCGGGAATTTCGGACCCTTGTCGTAAGTCCACAAGACGGGGCGACGAGGTCACATGATCGTGAGTCTCAGCTCGTTACCACGCGCTCCCAAGAGACTAACAGTTTGGATATGTGATCCGAGTAGGCCTCTGGGCCTTATTGCACTGACCACCCCGCGGGAATAAGTATGGGCACTCTGTGTGGTATGTTTTAGCCGAAAGCTCTTTTGACGTCAGTGATTGAGCGGCACGTGCGTGGGTGGCCCGTGTAAGCACCTGCCTTGTATAAGGAGGTTGCCAGGACTGATCCCGGCAACCACGCAACATGAAGGAGTGCAAAGGGCGATGATCCCAAGGCCCCTGCGCGCTTAGGATGTAGACCAGTGTGCTAGCCTCTCTGTTGAGCCTAAGTAGGACTACGACGTATTGATCGGCCGAGGCCGGTCATGACCCGATGTTGTGTTTGGCCGGAGTTGATCGAGCATGTTGGGTAAGTTTGTGCACCCCTACAGGGAAGTTTATTCTATTCGAATAGTCGTGTCCATGGTAACGGACGCTCGGAGTTGTATCCTGATCGATACAACTAGAACTAGATGCTGAGGCACGAAATGCATATGATTGCTCCTGGATTGCTTTCTCACAGAGAGTCATGAAAGAATCTGTGGGTGTGGTTACTACAACATACTACTAATTTATATTATGCTAATATGCACTCTTCTAATGCTGCAAGATGCTAGTCTTTGATAGGTTAGGCTTCCCCCTCTCTTCTGGCATTTCTGCAGATCAGTCCAAAGATATAGCCCCATTCCTTTGATACCAATGCATACTTAGCATAGTTTCGATGTAAGTCTTGCGAGTACTTTGGATGAGTACTCACGGTTCCTTTGCTACCTCTTTTCCCCTATACCCGATTGTTGCGATCAAATGATGGAACCCAGGAGCCTGACACCACCCCTGATGACTACTACTACTACCCCGAGGGTGCCTACTACTACGTGGAGGTCGCCGACGACCAGGAGTAGTTAGGAGGCTCCCAGGCAGGAGGCCTTGCCCTTTCAATCTATTTTGCTTTTGTGCTAGCCTTCTTAAGGCAAACTTGTTTACTTTGTGTTTCTACTCAGATATATTACTTTTGCTGACTCATTTGTATTCGAGCTTATGTGTTCGAGCCCTCGAGGCCCCTAGCTTGTAATATAAAGCTTGTATGAATTTAATTTGTGCCTAGAGTTGTGTTGTGATATCTTATCATGAGTCCTTGATCTTGATCGTACACATTTGTGTGTATGATTAGTGTAAGATTCAATC
>NC_041382.1:330428518-330469047 GCF_002162155.2 Triticum dicoccoides
GGCATCACAAATGTTCCCGCTACGCCATTGTTCACCACCTCGGATCTGCTTCCCCGCCGCCGACAGACGTCCATCGCACCACATTCAACAACTTGGCCATGGGTTCATCACCGTCCTCCACAACATCTTGATCTTATGCAGAGATTCGTGTGAGTATTTTCTCTTCCCTTTTTATTTTTACTTTTATGCTTGATTAAGTCACTTAGATATGCAACCAATAAACTATTGCTGGCTGGGCAGCGATGCCCTACCGAAAATTCTTTTGCATGGGTCACAACATGTGTGTTCCTAACTTGAAAAGAGTGGGACCCCTACCTTTTTTGCGAAAGGACCTCGGGATTATATTGATGATTTAGATGTAACTCAAAGCACCCCCAAAGTAAATAAATATATAACGAGGTCCTCGGACCACCTCAGGAAAACTACGCCCACTGGAGTGAGTTGAGGACGCACCACTGCCGCTCCTCTCAGAGCCAACACCTTCTTGAAGACACCCATCATCCATGACGTATGGGAAGTCTCCAACTTCAGCCATCAAGGACTATCACACCAGAGCAATAGCCAGCTGAGGAACCACCATGCAAATCCATAGATCCTCCCCACTTGCACATTAAGATCCTGCCTACACACTGATGATGGGGAATATGCCGACACCACGACGGGGAGGGGAGAACGAAACTCACAAGGCCAAGACATCGAGTCCGATTCACCACCATGTTTGGCCAAAGAACTCGAGCGAACCAGACACCCACGAGGAGAAAACTATCACATTGTACATCTGAAAGGATCAAGAAGAGGTGTCTAGAGGGGGGGTGAATAGACTCCTAACAAAGAAAAGTTACAGCTTTTATTTTCTTTAGGTTGAGGTAGAGTTTTAGCACAAGTTTAAACATGCACAATACATTCAAGCAAGCATGGAAAGAGTATATGAGCAACGGAAAGTAAAGCATGCAATTTGCAAGAAAGTAAAGGGATGGGATTGGAGTGTGCAAAAGCAATTCGAGACACAGAGATTTTTGGCGTGGTTTCGATAAGTGGTGCTATCGTACATCCATGTTGATGGAGACTTCAACCCACGAAGGGTAACGGTTGCGCGATTCCACGGAGGGCTCCACCCATGAAGGGTCCATGAAGAAGCAACCTTGTCTATCCCACCATGGCCATCGCCCATGAAGGACTTGCCTCACTAGGGTAGATCTTCATGAAGTAGGCGATCTTCTTGCCCGTACAAACTCCTTAGTTCAACTCCACAATCTTGACGGAGGCTCCCAAGTGACACCTAACCAATCTAGGAGAAACCACTCTCCAAAAGGTAATAGATGGTGTGTTGATGATGAACTCCTTGCTCTTGTGCTTCAAATGATAGTCTCCCCAACACTCAACTCTCTCTCACTGATTTGGATTTGGTGGAAAGATGATTTGAGTGGAAAGCAACTTGGAAGAGGCTAGAGATCAAGATTCATATGGTTGGAATGGAATATCTTGGTCTCAACACATGAGTAGGTGGTTCTCTCTTAGAAAAAGAATGTTGGAAGTGTAGGCATGTTCTGATGGCTCTCTCCTCGAATGAAGACTGGGTGGAGGGGTATATATAGCCTCCACACAAAATCTAACCATTACACACAAATCACCAAACTCGGTGGGACCGAATTAGAAAACTCGGTCGGACCGATTTAGTTCATAATGTGACCGTTAGGCATTTCGGTGGGACCGATATGGTCAACTCGGTGGGACCGATGTGCTAGGATTACGGTAAAAACCTCATCTCGGTTTGACTGATTACACAAACTCGGTGAGACCGATTTTGGTAATAAGCAAAATAGAGAGTTGGTCAAGCAAACTTGGTGGGACCGATTGCATGTCTCGGTGGGACCAAAATTATTGCAATAGGTAAAGAGAGTTTGCAAGCCCATCTCGATGAGACCGAGATCTCATCAGTGAGACCGAATTGATTAGGGTTTGTGGCAGTGGCTATGTCAAGAGAACTCGGTGGTGCCGGATAAAACAAATCGATGGGGCTGAGTTTGACTTATTGGTTTGGGACATATGTGGATATGATAAAGTGATTGAGGGCTTTTGGAGCATATCATTAAGCATTTTGAGCAAGAAACCCATTAAGCAACACCTCATCCCCTTTTAATAGTATTGGCTTTTCCTATGGACTCAATGTGATCTTGGATCACTAAAAGCAAAATGTAGAGTCTTGAGCTTTAGTGCTTGAGCTAATCTTTTGTCCTTAGCATTTATAAGGGGTTCCACATCCTCATGTCCACACCACTCCATCTGTTGAACTTGTCTGAAATATTCTAGATAAAAACATTACTCCAATAAGAGATATGTTGACATTAATTACCAAAACCACCCAGGGTGCACTTGTGCTTTCAATCTCCCCTTTTTTGGTAATTGATGACAACATACATCAAAGCTTTAGAGAGAGATATAGAGAATAGCAAGTAGAGCCTTGGAAAGACATGTAACATGCATAGGCTCCCCCCACATGTATGCATCCATGTTGATATGGAATGTGAGAGCATGTGAATGTATAATCATGATAGAGCAAGCAATGTGTTACTTGTATCTTGGCTATATGCATCAGAGCAAATGATGTGAATATGTGAAGTGTAACTTCATGTTCATGATTCCTCCTTGCAAACAATATGTACATTAGCAAGAATTCTCAATGCACATGAGTGTGATGCATATACTTACCTTTTGGTCTTCATCTGGCTTAGAAAGAGATGAACCTGAGTAAACAAGGTTAGATATCACAGGTACAACTACTAGATGACATGTAGAGAATGAGTACTAGGTACTCCCATTGGATATAGACATGTCCCCAAAGGTAAAGATATGCAATGAATTCAAGATTTCCTTCCCTTAGATGTCTTTCTCCCCCTGAATCTTATATTTGATAATGGGAGAATATAGGGAATAGAAAATCAGAGCAAAACATATCAGAGCACAGAAACATAAGACAAACATGTCTTTCCCCTCTTAAAGACATGTGACTTCTCTCGTCTTGAACACCAAGCATCTGGGGCCTTTGATGTGATTATCTCTCTCCCTGTTGAAGTACTCTCTCCCCCTTTTAAGTGATTAAGCTTTGATGTGATCTCTCTCCCCTTTGACATCAATTTCCAAGAAGGGTCTTCTGGAGTATGAGTCAAAATAGGTTTGGTCCTTGAGTCACAGAGCAAAGAAGCATATAGAATATGATGCTGGTAGAGGACAAGAATCATCTAGTGGAGCTGGAACAAAAGTGCAGGAACAAGTGGCAAATTGTTTCCTCTGCAGTGAAATCGGTGACACCGAGTTATATTTTTCAGTTGCACTGAAATGGTTCGGCATGACCGAAAGAGACGAATCGGTATGATCGAGTTCAAGACAGAGAGAACATTTGTCACCTCAGCTCACTAGGCAAAAAGGATCTCACAAAGATTTGCAATGAATTAACTGAAGGATCTGCAATGAATTGGATGGTGGGAATCCAGAACAAAAACAAAGAAAAAGAAAAGAAATCTAGATGAAGGGAAACAAATATGCAAGAATACATAGATACACTAGGGAACTTCATCTAGAATTTGTCGGCAATAGAGTCACCTATGTTAGAGTATATTGACTGAGGAGTCAAGCGAGAACACTTGATCGTAGGTCATAGTCATCGTTTAAGCTCAAAATGGGGTTACCATTTTTCGTTTAAGCATTTGATGTATTCGCATCTTGTTGAGTTGCTTTGACCCATGACTTGGGGTAAAGCTTCTCTAAGATGGAATAACATACCTTGGGTGGTGGTGTTGAACTTGATAATGTAGTTGAATTTGTGTGGGATGCTCAAGGTTGATATAGCTCATCAAAGATTTGGAGCACCACTCGTAGTTTGAGTTCATCTACCTACATGGGTTAGTCTTGCAAGGAAGAGCACTTATGTATCCAATTTGACAATCATGAATTCAATACCAAATGAAATTCAATATATAGAAATGGTCAAAGGATAAGTTCAAAGGTTTCATGCTTCCTTGTCTTCAACCACCATATTTTAGAGACTTGGTGATGTAGAGATTGCTCAAGATGTGAGTGATTTGAAATCTCATAGATTTTGGTTCATCCAAGTACCTACAAGGGTTAGATAACATGCAAGGGTGCAAATATATCCAAGACAGATCATCATCATAAGAGAAACATCAAGGATTAGTGAAAGTCTCATGCCTTGCATGTATCCAAATGGAGTTTCTACTCCAAGTTTGAAGCATCAATGATGTTCAATTCACCTCTCAACCGGCAAAATACTTTCTCATCAAGCGGTTTGGTGAATATATCCCCAAATTGCTTGTCGGTACGAACATGCTTAAGATCAATATCACCTTTAGCAACGTGTTCTTGAATGAAATGATGATGAACTTCAATATTCTTAGTTCAAGAATGTTGTACGGGATTATGAGCAATCTTAATAGCACTTTCATTGTCTCAAAGCAATGGAACATGTTTCACATAGATCCCATAATCTTTAAGAGTTTGGGTCATCCAAAGTAATTGAGCACAACATGAACCGGAGGCAATGTATTCTGCTTCGGCGGTGGATAAGGATACCGAGTTTTGATTCTTGGAGGACCAAGACACGAGAGATCTACCAAGGAATTGACAAGTACCCGAAGTGGACTTTCTATCAACCTTGTCTCCGACATAGTCCGAATAGGAGTAGCCAATAAGATCAAAAGAAGTCCTCTTAGGATACCAAATGCCCAAATTTGGTGTATGTATTCGGTATCTCACTATCCTTTTCACAACCTTAAGATGACATTCTTTGGGGGCCGCTTGATATCGTGCGCACATGCACACACTTAGCATGATATCGGGTCAGGAGGCACATAGATATAACAATGAACCAATCATAGAGTGATAACCTTTTGGTCAACCAGTTTGCCATCCTTGGTAAAAGTCAAGATGTCCACTAGTAGGCATGGGAGTTTTCATAACTTTGCTTTCTTGCATGTTGAACTTCTTGAATAAGTCCTTGGTATACTTTGTTTGGGAAACAAAGGTACCCTCCTTAGTTTGCTTGATTTGCAAACCAAGGAAGAACTTGAGTTCGCTCATCATAGACATCTCAAACTTCTCCGACATTAGCTTTCCAAACTTTTCACTAAAATGAGGGTTAGTCGAACCAAATATGATATCATCAACATAAATTTGGCACACAAATAATTCACCGTTAACCCTTTTAGTAAAAAGAGTAGAATCAATCTTCCCAATGTCAAAGCCTTTTTCAATAAGGAACTTGGTCAACCATTTATACCGTGCTCTAGGAGCTTGCTTAAGACCATAAAGAGCTTTGTGAAGTTTGTAAACATGGTCGGGTTTATTAGGATTAACAAAGCCGGGAGATTGTTTAACATAAACTTCCTCCTCAATTTCACCATTTAGGAAAGCACTTTTAATGTCCATTTGGTACAAGGTGATATCTTGGTGATTAGCATCGGCAAGTAAGACGCGGATGGACTCAAGTCTAGCAACGAGGGCATATGTCTCACCATAGTCCATACCTTCGACTTGAGTGTAGCCTTGGGCAACGTGATGTGCTTTGTTGCAGACGACTTGACCATCTTCGTCTTGCTTGTTGCGGAACACCCATTTGGTACCGATGATGTTGTGGTTGTTGTCGGGCTTCTCGACCAATGTCCACACTTGGTTTCTCTCAAAGTAGTGTAGCTCTTTGTGCATGGCATTTATCCAATCTGGATCTTCCAATGCTTCTTCAACCTTCATAGGTTCAATGCCAGATATGAATGAATAATGTTCACAAAAATTAGCCAAACGAGTTTTAGAGCGAGTGATTCTCCTGGTTTGAATATCGTTGAAGATTTTTTCAACTGGATGGTCTCGTGAAACTCTTGCTCGAACTCGTGGGAGCTTTTTTTGGGTCAGGGTGGAGCGTCTTCTTCATCATCTCATTCTTCTTCTTGCCTTCTTCATTGTTGACTTTGTCGTTCTCTTGTCGTGGTGGAGAAGGAGGTTGATGAGGTTCACCTTGGTGTACTTCCTCGTTTTCTTCATCTTGGCATGTCCCACTTGTGGATGCTCCCATGTCAACACTTGGTTCACCTTGTCATGAGGTAGAAGCTTCCACTTGGACGGACGAGGTACTCTCCTTCACCTCCGTTGGACGAACCTTGCCAATAGACAAGTCTTGGATGGTTTCCGAAGGGTCTTTGTCTCCTACATTAATTGGCAATTGCTCTACTTGCGAGCCGTTAGATTCATCAAACTTCACATCTACCGTCTCTTCAACCTTTCAGGTGAAATTGTTGTAGACACAGTAAGTGTGAGAGTTTGAGCCATAACCGAGTAGGAAACCCTCAAGAGATTTAGGAGCAAATTTAGAATGATGATGCTTATCAAGAATGTAACACTTTGAGCCAAACACTCGAAAGTATCCAACTTGGGGTTTGTTACCGGTGAGAAGCTCGTATGCCATCTTGCCAAGTAGCTTGTGAAGGTACAAGCGATTTGTTGCGTGACAAGCTGTCTCGACCGCTTCCGCTCAAAAGTGTTTTGGCATCTTGTACTCATCAAGCATCATTCTCGCCTTCTCAATAAGAGTTCGATTCTTCCTCTCAACAACTCCATTTTGTTGAGGCGTGTACGTAGCCGAGAACTCATGTGAAATCCCTTCTTCATTGAGAAAGGTATCCACATTTGCGTTCTTGAACTCTGCTCCGTTGTCGCTGCGAACCTTCTTGATCTTCACTTCAAATTGATTTTGGGCCTTCCTAGCGAAGTTTTTGAAGATCTTTTGGACCTGCGATTTATCATCAAGAAAGAACACCCACGTAAATCTTGAAATATCATCGACTATAACTAGACCAAATGAGTTTCCACCGAGACTTTTGTAGGCATTTGGACCAAAGAGATCCATGTGAAGTAGCTCGAGCGGTCTTCTCGTGGTCATGATGTTCTTCACGGGGTGGCTTCCTCCAACTTGTTTTCCTGCTTGACAAGGACTACAAAGTCTATCCTTGTCAAATATAACATCTTTTACTCCAAGGATGTTATCACCTTTAGTAAGCTTGTCAAGATTTCGCATGCCCGCATGACCTAACCTTCTATGCCACAACCAGCCTTTCGAGGATTTAGCAATTAGGCAAGTTCTAGGTTGAGTCTTTCTAGTGAAATCAAAAATATATAGATCACCTCTACGTATACCGGTAAAGACCATTTTATGATTATCTCTACGAAACACTTGGCAATCTACTTCAGTAAATAGGACATCGAAACCAAAGTTAGCAAGTCTAGATACGGAAAGTAAATTGTATCCAAGAGATTCAACGAGCATAACATTTTCTATGGAGCTATCATGTGAGATGGCCACCTTACCAAGGCCAACCACCTTACCCTTTGAGTTATCACCAAAAGTGACATACTTTTGAGGGTCGTCGTTTTCAGCAAGCTCACGAAAAATATCCTTGTCTCCAGTCATGTGATCGGTACACCCACTATCAAGGACCCATTCCTTTCCTCCAGCCATGTAGCTGCGAAGATTGCCCATAAGACCAAAGTGTCTCATAGACTCATTGAGATCAAAGTCACTATCATCATCCTCATCATAGTATCTATGTTCATCATCGTCTTGTGATGGATCACTTCCTAGAGAGGGTAATTCATTAGATAAATGGTCATCGCAATAGTCATCTTTATGAATTCTAATGGCTTCGGAGATGATATTGCTAATGATTCCAACATCTCCTTTGGAACTCGTAAGATTAGTAAGCTCAACTAGACAATCACCAAATTTGGGATCATTGGAACTCATCTTACTCAAGGCAATAGATTTATGAAGAATTTCATCCATGTTTTGCAAGGAACAGTTTGGAAATCATTCCTCAAGAAATCCCCATATGGTGTAGGCACAATCTAGAGCAGGAATGCTAGCAAACAAGTTTCTAGGAAATCCTCTAGTGATTAAATTGACAGTTCTAAGATTACGGATCATGTCAATAGACTCATCAAGGCAAGGATGCAAAGGATCAACATGAGGTGCACAAGGGCTAGTAATATACTTGTTCAAATGATATTCATTGAAAATCTCAAGCATATTGATTTTACACTAATGAAAGAACTCTCCATCAAGTATAGGCACTCTACGTCTAAGACTCCCCAACGTAGACTCATCCATCTTCCTCCAAAGGTGTTTAACCAAGCAATGGAGACCAATGCTCTCATACCAATTGAAAGGCTTGAGAAAAGGTGTCTAGAGGGGGGGTGAATAGACTCCTAACAAAGAAAAGTTGCAGTTTTTATTTTCTTCAAGTTGAGGTAGAGTTTTAGCACAAGTTAAAACATCCACAATACATTCAAGCAAGCATGGCAAGAGTATATGAGCAGCGGAAAGTAAAGCATGCAATTTGGAAGAAAGTAAAGGGATGGGATTGGAGTGTGCAAACGCAATTGGAGACATAGAGATTTTTGGCGTGGTTCCGATAGGTGGTGCTATCGTACATCCATATTGATGGAGACTTCAACCCACGAAGGGTAACGGTTGCGCGATTCCATGGAGGGCTCCACCCACGAATGCTCCACGAAGAAGCAACCTTGTCTATCCCACCATGGCCATCGCCCACAAAGGACTTGCCTCACTAGGGTAGATCTTCACAAAGTAGGCGATCTCCTTGCCCGTACAAACTCCTTGGTTCAACTCCACAATATTGATGGAGGTTCTCAAGTGACGCCTAACCAATCTAGGAGACACCATGGCCATCGCCCACAAAGTCCTTGCTCTTGTGATTCAAATGATAGTCTCCCCAACACTCAACTCTCTCTCACTGATTTGGATTTGGTGGAAAGATGATTTGAGTGGAAAGCAACTTGGAAGAGGCTAGAGATCAAGATTCATATGGTTGGAGTGGAATATCTTGGTCTCAACACATGAGTAGGTGGTTCTCTCTCAGAAAAAGAATGTTGGAAGTGTAGGCATGTTCTGATGGCTCTCTCCCTGAATGAAGAGTGGGTGGAGGGGTATATATAGCCTCCACACAAAATCTAACCGTTACACACAAATCACCAAACTTGATGGGATCGAATCAGAAAACTCGACCGGACCGATTTAGGTCATAATGTGACCATTAGGCATTTCGGTGGGACCGATATGGTCAACTCGGTGGCACCGATGTGCTAGGGTTAGGGTAAAAACCTCATCTCGGTTTGACCGATTACACAAACTCGGTGAGACCGATTTTGGTAATATGTAAAATAGAGAGTTGGTCAAGCAAACTCGATGGGACCGATTGCATGTCTCGGTGGGGCCGAAATTATTGCAATAGGTAACAAAGAGTTTGCAAGCCCATCTCGGTGAGACCTTGATCCCATCGGTGAGACCGAATTGATTAGGGTTTGTGGCAGTGGCTATGTCAAGAGAACTCAATGGCGCCGGATATAACAAATCGGTGGGGCCGAGTTTGACTTTTTGGTTTGGGACATATGTGGATATGAGAAAGTGATTGAGGGCTTTTGGAGCATATCACTAAGCATATTGAGCAAGAAACCCACTAAGCAACACCTCATCCCATTTTAATAGTATTGGCTTTTCCTATGGACTCAATGTGATCTTGGATCACTAAAAGAAAAAATGTAGAGTCTTGAGCTTTAGAGGTTGAGCCAATATTTTGTCCTTAGCATTTAGAAGGGGTTCCACATCCTCCTGTCCACGCCACTCCATCTGTTGAACTTGTCTGAAATATTCTAGATAGAAACATTAGTCCAACAAGAGATATGTTGACATTAATTACCAAAACCACCCAGGGAGCACTTGTGCTTTCAACATCACTGCCATCGGCGGATGTGGGATCCAAACCTCTAGTTGATACCACCAGCACTGACATGGAGAAGGGAAGCAGTAGATTTATTTCTCCAGATCGGTGACGGAACCTTCTCCAAATTGACACCAACATGGCCTAATCCTACCCTATTTACACACCTAAAGAAGAGGAGCAAGATCCCCACCTCCTCCCGCTGCCAAAGCAAGTGGAGGATGCAGGGAGAGGGGCCTCTCACAGTCGCTCCCCGGAAAGCCATCAACCACTTTCTTATGTGAGTACCTCCAGTCTAGTTTGCTTTCTTACGTGGGCAACGAAGCTAGTTGTTTACAGCTTGAGGCCTCCACTATGTATGCCAAAAGAGGTGCCAAATTTACTTTTCCTTCTTTGTGCACCGATGCCCTCCATTGCCCAACCGAGGCCACAAAAACATTCTAGGCACCGAAGCACCTACTTGCTCCGATGCCAAATAGACAAAGTAGCAAACAATTAGTCTCGGTGGACAACCCAAGGAAGCAAAGTAGCCTAAAGGTAGTCTCGTAAGTAAGAAGTTGATGACTCACTTGAGTTTTTAAATTAACGTAGGGGTCCCACTCCTTTTAGGCTAGGAACACACACATTGTGAGGCTGGTGCCAAACAATTTTTTAGTGCATCGCTACCCGACCAACATTATTTTAATACATTGGACATTGACCACATTGTGGAAGGCCTTATGATTTTGGTGTCGGAACAAGTAGGTGCTCATATGCTTAGATTTTTTAGGCACCAGCTGAATAATGGAGATCATCGATGCCAACTTATGCACCACTCTTTCTCTCCCCTTATCTACTACTCTTGAAAGTCTCACCCGTTCCCCCTGCCCCTCTCTCCTTCCTCTCGAGTGGCTCTGTCGTGTGGATTGTGAACGGAAGAGGTGGTCTGGTTGTTGTAAATAGCGGTTGGCTTCGAGAGTGCTCTAGGTCTAGGATTGCCCCTATGGCGATTGCTTCATGTCATGTGGTTGGAGCTCTGCCCCGATGCATACAAGTAACGTCGGTGGCCCAGTTTCTCCTCCTTCTGACAGCTACCCATGGTGGACAACAATGACGAGAGGGGATCTAGTGGTAGCTTCCTTAATAAGCTTCCAAGTATCCCGGATCTGATGCTTGCTTGTTCTCCATCCAAGCACTTTCCTAGCCGCCATGGGGGAGGAAGAGGAGAGGAGGAAGGAGAGATAGCAAGCGGCCGACGAGCCGCAGGTTCAGTTCATCCTTGGAGCTTATTTCTAGTGGTGAGCTCGTTGGAGCCATGGCACCACTAGTAGTGCCCTACCCCATGGAGAGGCTCTCACTCTTGTGGTTGGTAGCCGGTTTCCAGTGACTAGTCGCTACATATTCTGGTCGAAGCGTGACCAATTGGAGCGTCAGCATACTCTTCCACCGCCTCCGTTTATTCCTCCCGTCTAACATGCCAAAGGGGAGGCAGTTTTGGCTCAGACCGACATCTGCAACTCTTTTATCTGGCTAGCTACCGATGGTGGAGCCGCGGCCAACTCATTGTACCAAGTGGTTTAGTCCCCGGTGATGAGTCGCTCCTCTGCTGCCTTTGTTTATTCCTCCCAGCTGACATGCCAATGGGGAGGCAGTTTGTGCTCAGGCCGGCGTCTGCAACTCTTCTATACGACTAGCCACCGATGGTGGAACCATGGCCAACTCATCGTACCAAGTGGTTTTGTCCCTGGTGACGATGGGCTTCAGTCAGTGTTGAAGCCTTCCTCAAGGTCGCAATGCAATCTTTCTTTGTGATCTCAGGTCTTTTTGGTAATATGTCAAGGTTGGTCTGTAATTCTCTTTCTTTCATGGGCCCTGGTGTAAAATGTACTCTATATGTCTATCTAATGAAAGGTTTGGGTCCTTCGGGGCCATACTACTGTTCAAAAGAAATGCAAAAATGAATTCGGCACCGATTTTGACCTACTTAGGGCCCGAGGGCTATGCCAAAGAAAATTATAGATGCCCATTGGCAATATAATGGATACATGATATGTACATTTTTGCATCATGTTTCCTACTGATATTTATAGTGTTTTTATGCATCATAACACTTTTTGGAGTAATTCTAATCCCTTTTCTCTCCTAATATGCAAGGTTTACACAAACATGGAGAATACTGAGAGCTGGAATCCTGGATCTGAAAAAGCTATGTCAGAGATACCTATTCTGCACATCCCCAAATGATCTGAAATTTTATGGAGATTTGTTTTGGAATATATAAAAATACTGGAGAACACTGATACTGGAGGGGGCCACCCAGGTTCCCACAAGGCACTGGGGTGCGCCCACCCCCCAGGCGTGCCCTGGTGGGTAGTACCCCCTGGCCCACTTCGGGCGACCATCTTCTGCTATATAATGTCATTTAACCTAGAAAAATAAATAAGGGATGACTTTCGAGATGGATCGCCACTGTCTCGAGGCGGAACTTGTGCAGGCGCACTTTTGCTCTTCGGCAGAGCGATTCTGCTGGGGATACTTCCCTCCGGGAGGGGGGAATCGAAGCTATCATCATCACCAACAACCCTCTCACCATGGGAGGGCCAATCTCCATAAACATGTTCAACACCACCATCTCATCTCAAAACCCTAGTTCATCTCTTGTGTTCAATCTTTGTATCAAAACCTCGGATTGCTACTTGTGGGTGACTAGTAGTGTTGATTACATCTCGTAGTTCATGCTAGCTGGTTATTTGGTGGAAGATTATATGTTCAGATCTATTATGATATTCAATAACCCTCTGATCTTGACCATGAATATGTTTTGTGAGTAGTTACTTTTGTTCTTGAGGACATGGGAGAAGTCTCGCCATAAGTAATCGTGTGAATTTGGTATTCGTTTGATACTTTTATGATATGTATGTTTTCATTCCTTAGTGGTGTTATGTGAACATCGACTATATGACACTTTACCATCTTTGGGCCTAAGGGAATGCATTGTGGAGTAGTTATTAGATGATGGGTTGCTAGAGTGATAGAAACTTAAACCCTAATTTATGCGCTATTCCATAAGGGGCTGATTTGGATCCATATGTTTAATGTTATGGTTAGATTTTATCTTAATTCTTCTTTCGTACTTGCTGATGCTTGCGAGAGGGTTTAATAATAAGTGGGAGGGTTGTTCAAGTAATAACAGCACCCAAGCACCGGTCCACCCACATATGAAATTATCAAAGTAGCGAATGCGAATCAAACCAACATGATGAAAGTGACTAGATGAAATTCTCGTGTGTCCTCAAGAATGCTTTGCTTAGTATAAGAGATTGTTTTGGACTGTCCTTAGCTAAAAAAGGATTGGGCTACCTTGTTGCACCTCGTGTTACTATTGCTACTTGTCAGTTGTTACAAATTATCTTGTTATCAAACTACATGTTACCGACAATTTCAGTGCTTGCAGAAATTACCTTACTAAAAAATACATCTCATTTCCTTCTGTTCCTTGTTGGGTTCGACACTCTTACTTATCGAAAGGACTATGATTGATCCCCTATACTTGTGGGTCATCAAGACTCTTTTCTAGCATTGTTGCCGGGGAGTGAAGCGCTCTTGGTAAGGAAAAATTTATATTACATGCTGAAATTTACTGTTACTCGCTACTATGGGAAACAATCTTTTGAGGGGTTTGTTTGGGGTATCTCCACCTCGACCAGAAGCACAAAGATTTGCTCCTCAACCTACTTCACCTACTGAAATATTGGTTATGAGATTCCTTTGGGTATGATAGAGAAACTGCTAGCTAATCCTTATGCAGGAGATGGAATGAAACATCCTGAGACGCATCTGATATATGTGGACAAAATTTGTGGATTGTTTAAGCTTGCAGGTTTACTCGGAGATGAAGTTAAGAAGAAGGTTTTCCCTTTATCTTTGGGGGGAAAGCATTGACATGGTATAGGCTATGTGATGATATTGGATCTTGGGATTTGAACCGATTGAAATTGGAATTTCACCAAAAGTTTTATCCTATGCATCTAGTTCATCATCATCGGAATTATATATATGGTTTTTGGCCTCGTGAAGGAGAAAGTACTACTCTAGATTAGGGAGGCTTAAATCAATGTTATATTCATGCCCCAATCATGAGCTCTTAAGAGAAATTATTATACAGAAGTTTTATGCTCATCTTTCTCGTAATGATCGATCCATGCTCGATCTTCTTGTACTGGTTCTTTTATGGAGAAGAGTATTGAATTCAGATGGGATCTTTTGGAAAGAATTAAATGCAACTCTGAAGATTGGGAACTCGATGAAGGTAAAGAATCAAGTATTAAGCTTGAGTTTGATTGTGTTAAATATATTATGAATACCGATGCGTTTCACAAGTTTAGCACTAAATATGGACTTGACTCTGAGATAGTCGCCTTTTTTGTGAATCATTTGTTACTCATGTTGATCTCCCTAAAGTGAAGTGGTTTAAATATCATCCCCCTATTAAATAAAATATTGAGGAGCTAGTCGTAGTTAAATAAGAAACTATCAGTTACAATGTTGATCCAGTTGTGCCTACTGCTTGAAAAACCACTTTTCCTTGTTAGGATAAAGGAACATGCTAAGGTGTGGTTAACAAGAGTAACATAAAAGTACCTAGACCATATGAACAAAATAAAGTAGAACCTAGTATTGCTATGGTTAAAGATCTCTTGGTCGATAATATTGATGGGCATGTTATTTATTTCTGTGATGTAGCTGCTAGAATTGCCAAACCTGATACTAAGGGCCTGTTCGGCAACTGCCCAGCTCCCAGAAATCCTCAAATCCGGCTTCTCAATCTCACCTCCAGCTTCCCGACGAAAATAGTGGATCAGGAAAACCGTTCGGCAACAGAATTCCCAGATCACAGTTCGCTAGTCTTGGGCTAGTAGCCGACTGGCCCATTAAGCTAGATTCTGGCCTGTTAGGGAGCGAAGGTCGTTGTTGCGTTCTATTCTTCCCTGGACGAAGCGTTTTCTTTCACTTCGCGGTGGCATCTCACCGTAAATAACTCAAACTCCAGCTTCTGCGATTATGGGATCCACGAAACACTCGCTCCCAGTTTTTGTACTTCGACCCACCTTAGATCTGGGAAGCTAGCTTCTGGGAGCTGACCTGTTCGGCCCAGCTTCGCCCGCTGATTCAGAGAAGCCAGGAGCTGGGCAGTTGCTTAACAGGCCCTAAAGATAATAATAAGTCTGTTGTTGGCATGCCTGTTGTCTCAATTAAAATTGGAGATCATTGCTATCATGGTTTGTGTGATTTGGGTGCTAGTGTGAGTGCTATTACTTTTATTTCATATCAAGAAATTATGAATGACATAGTACCTACTGAAATAGAGGATATTAATGTTACTATTAAACTTGCAAATAGGGACACCACCACACCACTTGGGATTGTTAGTGATGTTGAAGTCTTGTGTGGGAAAATAAAATATCCCATTGATTTTCTAGTTCTTGGTTCTGCACAAGATGATTTTTGTCCCATAATATTTGGTACACCTTTCTTGAACACTATTAATGCTAAGATTGATTGCCATAAAGAAACAGTCAGTGTCAATTTTGGTGATCGGTGTCATGAGTTTAATTTCTATAAGTTTCATAGGCAACCTCATGATAAAGAATTGCCTAGTAAGGATGAAATAATTGATCTTGCTTCTATTGCTGTACCTCCTACTGATCCGCTAGAACAGTATTTGCTAGATCATGAAAATGATATGCATTTGCATGAAAGAAATGAAATAAATAAAATATTCTTTGAACACCAACCTATCCTTAAACACATTTTGCTTGTTGAAACTCTAGGATGTCCTCCTCCACCTAATGGTGATCCTGTGTTTGAATTAAAGCATTGCCTGACACTTTGAATATTCATATCTTGGTGAGAAAAAGATATATCATGTTATTATTAGTGCTAACCTTACAAAATATGAAGAAAAGATATTATTAAAATTTCGAGGAAGCACCGTGCTGCTATTGGGTATACTCTTGATGATCTTAAGGGCATTAGCCCCACACTCTGTGAGCACAAGATTAATATGGACCCTGATGCTAAACCCGTCGTGATCATCAACGATGGTTGAATCCCAAGATGAAAGAAGTTGTAAGAACTGAAATACAAAAGCTTCTGGAAGCATGTATAATCTATCCCATAGTTGATAGTAGACAGGTAAGTCATGTTCATTGTGTCCCTAAGAAAGGAGTTATTACTGTTGTTCCTAATGATAAAAATGAACTCATTCCACAAAGAATAGTGACTGGCTATAGAATGGTAATTGATTTTAGAAAATTAAACAAAGCCACTAGAAAAGATCAATACCCTTTGTCTTTCATTGATCAAATGTTAGAAAGATTGTCTAAACACACACACTTTTGCATTATTGACGGATATTCTGGTTTCTCTCAAATACCTGTATCACAACCTGATCAAGAGAAAA
Source organism: Triticum dicoccoides (assembly GCF_002162155.2). Taxonomy (NCBI): domain Eukaryota; kingdom Viridiplantae; phylum Streptophyta; class Magnoliopsida; order Poales; family Poaceae; genus Triticum; species Triticum dicoccoides. The sequence goes on from NC_041382.1 coordinate 330,444,761, forward strand.
CCACCTTTCCTTTTCATTTTAGAACTTAAGATTATAGACGTATGCCTTTTGGTTTATATAATGCACCTTCTACCTTTCAAAGATGTATGACTGCTATATTCTCTAACTTTTGTGAAAATACTATTGAGGTTTTCATGGATGATTTCTTCGTTTACAGAACTTCTTTGGATGATTGCTTAACCAACCTTGATCGAGTTTTGCAGAGATGTGAACAAACTAATATTATCTTGAATTGGGGGAAGTGCCACTTTATGGTGAACGAAGGCATTGTCTTGGGGGATAGAATTTCTAAGCAAGGTATTGATGTGGATAAAGCTAAAGTTGATGCAATTCAGAACATGTCATGTCCTAAAGACATCAAAGGTATTTGTAGTTTCCTTGGTCATGCTGGTTTTTGTAGGAGGTTTATTAAAGACTTCTCTAAAATTTCTAGGCCTCTTACTAATCTCTTGCAAAAGGAGGTTGCATTTTTTAATGATGATTGTGTAGAAGCCTTTGAAAAACTTAAGAAAGCCTTAACTTTTGCACCTATTGTTCAACCACCCGATTGGAACTTATATTTTGAAATTATGTGTGATGCTAGTGATTATGTTGTTGGTGTTGTTCTAGGACAAAGAGTTGATAAGAAATTAAATGATATCCATTATGCTAGTAAAACTCTAGATAATGCCAAATAATAATGCTACTACTAAAAAGAATTTTTAGCTGTTGCGTTTGCTTGTGATAAATTTAGATCTTACATTGTTGATTCTAAAGTAATTGTTCACACCGATCATGCTACTATTAAATACCTTATGGAAAAGAAAGATGCTAAACGTAGACTTATTAGATGGGTTCTCTTGCTAAAAGAATTTGACTTGCATATTACTGATAAGAAGGGAGCTGAGAACCCCGTAGTTGATAACTTGTCTAGGTTAGAAAATATTCTTGATGACCCACTGCCCATTGATGATAGCTTTCCTGATGAACAACTAGCAGTCGAAAATTCTTCTCATAATACTCCTTGGTATGCTGACTATGCTAATTATATCGTAGCTAAATTTATACCACCTAGTTTCACATACCAACAAAAAAATCTTCTTTGACTTAAGACATTACTTTTGGGATGACCCACATCTTTATAAAGTAGGAGTACATGGTATTATTAGACGTTGTATACCTGAGCATGAACATGAAAAAATCCTACAAAAATGTCACTCCGAAGCCTATGGAGGACATCACGCGAGAGATAGAGCTCCACACAAGTTTTTTTGCATGAAAACTTCCTTTCCAGATGGGAAGGACATATTGATACGTATCCAAAGTATCTATAATTTTTTATTGTTCCATGCTATTATATTATCTGTTTTGGATGTTTAATGGGCTTTAATATACCTTTTTATATTATTTTTGGGACTAACCCACTAACCAAAGGCCCAGTGCAAATTGTTGTTTTTTTGCCTATTTCAGTGTTTCGCAGAAAAGGAATATCAAACGGAATCCAAACGGAATGAAACCTTCGGGAGAGTTATTTTTGGAACAAACGTGATCCAAGAGACTTGGAGTGGACATCAAAAAAGAAGTGAGAAGGCCACGAGGCAGGAGGGCGCGCCCAGGGGGTTAGGTGCGCCCCCACCCCCGTGGGACCCTCACAGCTCCACCGACGTACTTCTTCCTCCTATATATACCCATATACCCCAAAAACATCCAGGAGCACCACAAAACCCTATTTCCACCGCCGCAGCCTTCTGTACCCGTGAGATCCCATCTTGGGGCCTTTTCCGGTGCTCCGTCGGAGGGGGAATCGATCACGGAGGGCTTCTACATCAACACCATAGCCTCTCCGATGATGTGTGAGTAGTTTACCACAGACCTTCGGGTCCATAATTATTAGCTAGATGGCTTCTTCTCTCTCTTTGGATCTCAATACAAAGTTCTCCTCGATACTCTTGGAGATCTATTCGATGTAATTATTTTTGCGATGTGTTTGTCGAGATCCGATGAATTGTGGGTTTATGATCAAGATTATCTATGAACTATATTTGATTCTTCTTTGAAATCGTTTATGCATGATGAATGTCTTTGCAAGTCTCTTCGAATTATCAGTTTGGTTTGGCCTACTAGATTGATCTTTCTTGCAATGGGAGAAGTGCTTAGCTTTGGGTTCAATCTTGCGGTGTCCTTTCCCAGTGACAGTAGGGGCAGCAAGGCACGTATTGTATTGTTTCCATCAGGGATAAAAAGATGGGGTTTATATCATATTGCTTGAGTTTATCCCTCTACATCATGTCATCTTGCCTAATGCGTTACTCTGTTCTTATGAACTTAATACTCTAGATGCATGCTGGATAGCGGTCGATGTGTGGAGTAATAGTAGTAGATGCAGAATCATTTCGGTCTACTTGTCGCGGACGTGATGCCTATATACATGATCATGCCTAGATATTCTCATAAGTATTCACTTTTCTGTCAATTGCTCGACAGTAATTTGTTCACCCACCATAGAATTTGCTATCTTGAGAGAAGCCACTAGTGAAACCTATGGCCCCTGGGTCTATCTTCCATCATATTATTTTCATATCAACTTGCTATTTCTATTACTGTTTATTTTGTAATCTTTAGTTTCTAATCTATATCATAAAAATACCAAAAATATTTATCTTATTATCTCTATCAGATCTCACTTTCGTCAGTGACCGTGAAGGGATTGACAACCCCTTTATCGCGTTGGTTGCGAGGTTCTTGTTTGTTTGTGCAGGTACTAGGTGACTTGCGTGTTACCTCCTACTGGATTGATACCTTGGTTCTCAAAAACTGAGGGGAAATACTTACGCTACAGTGCTGCATCACCCTTTCCTCTTCAAGGGAAAACCAACGCATGCTCAAGACATATATCATCGAAGAAGTTTACCACTCTAGAGTTATTAAGATCAATAATGTTGAAGGCACTAACCCGAAGGTAGTCAATGGACAAAGAATAAAGCACTATATTTTAGGTACACCTATTAATGTTGAAACTAACATTATCCAAACCATGACACCAGAGGAACAAATAAAAGAAAACTTCCAGAACACTCCAGAACCCTACAAAGGAAGAGGTACGTGATACGGTAAGTAAACGGACTCCAAAAATTCCGCGAAAATATTTTCTGTTAGTTTTGGAATATTAAAAAAAATAAAAATAAGAAACATTCAGGAAGGCAACCCAGGGGCCACTACAAAAAAAAGACACATCCGTGACATTTTGGGCCGAACGAATTTTTTTGTCATACATATGACACTTCTATGACGATAATTGTGACAAAACCCGGTATCATCATAGATGTGGTGGGCTCCTACTTCTATGACAAAAAATCATGACAGAAAATGGGCTTTTTGTCCTGGGCGGGCCGGAGACGCAGCTGCATGACATTCTTTGGGCCGTCCATGACGGAAAAAACCGTGGTAGAAGCGAGGGGGAGGAATTTCGGGGAGTTCTCGGTTACGGTGAGAGGTCGGGGGCCCAGTGATGCGCGTTTCTCTCGTACACGTACGCGCGTGTGTGCAAGGCGTTGGATCTAACTGAACCCGAGCGAGGCGTTGGGCTCTAACTGAACCCGAGCGATTGAACTGCAGGCTACGCATTACTGAACCCAAGCGATCGATTGATGGCTGTTAACTGAACCCGATCGAGTGATTCCTTCGCTACTGCTGCTAACTGAAGCCGATCGATGGGATGAACAGTGAGCGTTGCGGGGGGCGGGGGGTTGGATGAAAAGTGAGCGGCGGCGTTGCCTCTGGATGAACAGGACCACTTCGTGTGGTGGAGGGCTGGATGAACAGTAGATGGTGGAGGGGTGCCCGTGGAGGGGTGGATGAACAGGACCCCATGGTGTGGAGGGCTGGATAAATAGTACACGATGGAGGGGTGGTTGAACAGGACCCCGTGGTGTGGAGGGCTGGATGAACAGTAGACGATGGAGGGGTGCCCGTGGAGGGGTGGTTGAACAGGACCCCGTGGTGTGGAGGGTTGGATGAACAGTAGACGGTGGAGGGGTGGTTGAACAGTAGCCGGTGGAGTAGCACGCGGTGGTGGCTGGATGAACAGGAGCCCGTGGAGGCTAGATGAACAAGAGCCCGTGGAGGCTGGAGGAGGTTGACGGTGGAGATGAACAATATCCCGTGGAGTCCCGTTTTGCCGTACGCCACACCCCTCCCGATGAACAGGACCCCCGTTTTGACCGTAGCGCTCCAACACAAGTCTGTTTCCTCCGTTTTGCGGTACACCACACCCCTCCCGATCAACAGGACCCCCGTTTCGACCATAGGAGGTCCGTTTCCTCCATTTTGCAGTACGCCAGACCCCTCCCGATGAATAGGATCCCGTTTCGAACGTGGCCGGTCGAACACAAGGCTGTTTCCTCCGTTCTGCGGTACGCCAGGCCTCGTTTCCATCGCCTGTTCCATCCAAGCCCTCCCGATGAACACGACGCATTTCGCTGCCTCCCCATGAACACGACGACGACGATGTTTCTCCGTTCTGACCCAGCCATGTACACGAGCCGTCACCGTACGTATGCGCGAGTAGGCGTTCGAGACCCCGCCCGTATGTACACATACGTGGCCGTATTTTCTTTCTTGCACCCTGGCCGCTGTACGTACGTGTAAATGCTATGTGCGCGCCTCTACTACCACACGTGCGCGCCTCTACTACGACACATGCGCGCCTCTACATCGACCAGTATGTACGTACACGTTCGCGACCAGAATGACAATGCTACGTATGCTTCGACCAGGTGGGTCCCGACTGTCAGGCACTTCCTTGCCTGCGAAGATGTAGCTGGTCGGTCCCAGCAGTCAGGGGGCGAATCGTTCTGTTTTTTTTTGCTCGGACGCACTTCCTTGCGTGCGAATATGTAGCTGGTGGGTCCCAGCAGTCAGGGGGAATCGTTTTTTTCACGAAATACGGTGACCCGTCCGCTGGGGCCCGCTGTCAGGTGGAGGAATAATTATTTTGCACATAATAAGGAGGCACTTCCTTGCTGCGGCCGTGGACCCAGCTATCAGCCTCTCCACGTACAGTCCACATCCGATGGAAGCTGTTCCTTAACCATGTTGACCACGCCGCGCCGAGAGCACCAGGGCGGTGGACGACGGCGAGGCCTAGGAAGGGGACGACGCGGAGCCGGGGAAGACGCGACAGTGGATGCCCACGCGTAGAGGAGTACGAGGGTTCACTGGTTCGCTGCGGTGTGAGGCTGCCGTCACCGTAGAATAACAGGGGGTGTGGGTGTGTAGAGGGATGGCCTGGCCAGCGGTGGGAGTAGTAGGGGCGGTGAGGCCTCCGCCGCATCGCAGCCAGCCACGGGAGGTAGGAGCACGAGTCATGACCAGCGCTGGTTTGGGCGGCCGGAGCAAGAAGACCAGAGGTTGAAGAAGCACTACAGCCGTTGGATGGACATCGTACGGTCACTGGAGCTAGAATCGTGCATATTGACTAAGTTGACAAAGCCATCCGGCCCCGTCAACTTAGTAGGCCCACAAGTCAGCCTGCTAGTATACTGCGTCCCAGCTAACAGGGGGAGTATTCATTTTTTTTGTGCGTAATAAGGAGGCACTTCCTTGCGTGCGGAGATATAGCTGGTGGGTCCAAGCTGTCAGCGGCGGTAACATTTTTTCGCGAAATACAAAGGCCCTTTCAGTGGGTCCCTGATGTTAGGTGGAGGAATCATTATTTTGCGCATAATAAGGAGGCATTTCCTTGCGTGCGGCCATGGACCAAGCTGTCGGCCTCTCCACGTAAAGTCCACTTCATATGCATGTCGATCGTTGACCATGTTGACCAGGCCGCGCCGAGAGCACCAGGGCGGTGGACGACGGCGAGGCCTAGGAAGGGAACGACACGGAGGCAGGGAAAACTCCGCAGTTTTTTCCCACGTGGAGGGGAGTACGACTGTATGAGGGTTTACTGGTTCGTGTGCCGTCACCGGAGAATAACAACAAGTGTGGGTGAGTAGAGGGATGGCTAGGCCAGCGATGGGAGTACGGTGGGGCGGTGAGGCCTACGCGGCAGCAGAGTCGGCCGCGGGGAGGAGGGAGCAGGCAGTCCCGCCGGCACCTGTTTGAGCGGATGGAGCAGGAAGAGCAGAGATTGAAGAAGCACAACGGCCGTTGGATGGCCATCCAACAATCACTGCTTGTGCGTCAACCTTTTTTAGGAAAGCCTCAAATCTGTGGAAAACAGCATACATCCCATTTGCCATTATTTCTAATAATTTACAGCCCATTTGCTAATTATTAATGTTTTTTTGGAGCCCATATTCTTTTTGTTAGCATTACAGCCCATATTGTGGCCACGGTTAAAAAATTATATGAAATTTTGCATATTTCGGTGCAGTCCGAACTGTTTTTAATCCCAAAATTTTGACTCACATTCAAACTGATTTTAAAAATAAATTTATATGAATATAAAATCCAACCAATTCTCCACGCATAAAAATTAATGTAATTTCAAATCTCGAAATGAAGAAAAGATATTTGAAACTAATTGCCGGTTTGATGTGTTTTAAAAATGTACAACCCATTTCTCATTACTGATGGGCCATTTTCTCGGCCAGCCGAATGAAAGCTCTCCTTGTCTTGAAAGATTTGTAGCCCAACAGGCCTGACAAGCGACTTACTTGGCAAATCACAAAAAAACTGGGCTGTGGCCGTGGACCCAGCTGTCAGCCTCTCCACGTACAGTACTCTTCCGATGGAATGTCGTTGACCACGTTGACCACGCCGCGCCGAGAGCACCAAGGCGGTGGACGACAGCAAGGCCTAGGAAGGGGACGACGTGGAGCCGGGGAAGACGCGACAGTGGATGCCCACGCGGAGAGGAGTACGAGGGTTCACTGGTTCAGCTGCAGCGTGAGGCTGCCGTCGCTGCAGGGCCTGGCTAGCGGTGGGAGTAGTAGGGGGCGATGAGGCCTCATTGGCAGCACAGCCGGCCACTGGAGGCAGGAGCAGACGGTCTCCCCGGCGCTAGTTTGGGCGGCTGGTGCAAGAAGAGCAGCGATTGAAGAAGCATCAGGACCGTTCGATTCAAATCCAATGGTTACTGCTGCTAGAATCAGTTGTTGACTAAGTTGACAAGCCCTGCGTACGCGTCAACTTAGTAGGCCCACAGGTCAGCCTCCCAACCGGTGCGCCCCAGATGTCGGTGGGAGGAATCATTTTTTCGCGTAATAAGGAGGCAGTTGATTGCGTGCGGCCAGGCCAGCGGAGGGGGTAGGGTGGGCCGGGGAAGCCTGCGCGGCATCACAGCGGGCCACAAGAGGAGGGAGCAGGCAGTCCCGCCGGCGCTAGTTTAGGCGGCTGGAGCAGGAAGATCAAAGATTGAAGAAGCACGTCAGCCGTTGGATGGACATCCAAAACTAACTGCTGCTAGAATGGTGTGTTCACTGACAAAGCCTTGCGTAAACAAGTCAGCCTCGAAATCTATGGCGTGTACAACCCATTTGCTATTATTTTTATAATTTTTACTCATTTTCTAATTCATATGGAATTTATTGCAGCCCGTTTTCCATTTTTAGAATTGCTGGCCATTTTCTGGTCAGTACCAGGGTCAAAAAATTAACTAAATATGTGGGAAATTTTGAAAATTCGCAAATTTTTGCTGGGGAATGAAATATTCTTAATCCAAAAATTAATAGCCATACTAAAACAAATTTAAAAATAAATTAGTACTATGTCATGTTAAATCCAATGAAATACGTATAAGATATCAGTGAAGAACAAAAACAAAAAAAGAAACTTATATCCCATTTGCTATAATTTTTTTTGGAATTTTCAACCCCTTTTGATATTACTTTTAACAGACATTGACCATACTCTTAAGCCAGGCCGGAATGCATCCCTCCTCCTCTTGAAAGATTTGCAGCCCGGTAATTTGGAGAAAACAAATAGGCCTAGCTTGGGTATTCTTCAAAAAGAAATACCGGGCTACTTATTTTCCCAAAGAACTAGTGCATGAGCATTTAGCTTTATTTATTTATTTACTTATTTATGTTTAGGGGACCATGAGCATGTACCTGGGCCGGATTCATGTGAGAGCCTCCCATCTAGTTAATTATGGGCTTCTCTATTGGGCCTTCATCAGTGGGCTGCATGTTATCAACAAGTGGAAAATGTGTTCCGAGTTTCAAAAAAAAAGTGTTCCGTACGATAAATAGTATGCGCTACGTACGGTACGGGGCACTAAAGGATCAAACCATGCAATGACTTCCAAAACATTGTGTTTGTCGTTCTAACAACACATTTATTCAACCAACAGACGAGATATACTACTGATTGTACATTGAAAACAGCAGCAGCAACCAGGGTTGGGGGTGCAACAAAAGCAGTAAGCAGGCCATAAGAGTGAAGACGCAACTCTCTCTTCCAAACCAAACATCAGCCATCATTACAAAGGGGCTACCAAAAAATAACAAGTGTATGCATCAAACTAAATAAAGATCCTACTACACCAAGTGTAGCAGTTAGACATTACTATTTATTAAGCCGTGGAGATTGGCTGACGGCTTGAACCAGATGGGTGCCTGACGGGGGAAACTCCAGCTAGCAGGTCGAAGTCTGATTCTTGCGACCCTCTCTCCTACTTCGGGCTGCAGAGCGTGGCGGCACATATCAGGGTATGGTGCATGCAGAGACGCATGGTACGATGTGTACACACAGTTTTTCCTGATGAACGAAACCGCGCTGCCATCATGATCCTTGCCGTCGGTTATCTCCTGGTTAATCGGATAATTCAGTCCGACAAACAGAGAGCATGTACCAAGGCTACTTACCAGCCTCCAGTCAAAAATTCCTGAAGGCCCAGAGAAGCTGGGATCCTGCTCAAAGACCTTGCAGTGACTGTGATTGTATTCCGTGAAACAACACGTCCGGTACGTGCGAACGATCATCAATCTTTCGCCGTTGTCTCATCGAGCCAGGGACCACCTGCAACTGCCATGCCGCTTTTCTTTGAAAGGTTCTGGGATTAGGAAGGGTAGGGACACCAGGCGGCCTACAACATCATATCAAGTTGGAGTTAAATAAAAAAGGGATCTTGGTTTAGTCAATCTTAAGAACAACATGTTATGAGCATGAATATTTTTTCAACAAATGTTGATAGTAATATAAGCAAGCCATCATGATATCATAGGAAAGTAACATACTGCTGTAACAGCCATTTGTTGCGATGACTGGAGTAGGCCAGCAATACGTCCAGCCATAGAAGGAGTCGATAGCGTAAATGAAGCCCTTGTGTTCAATGGCATCAGAGAACCATGGAGGATGTATGATCCTGCGATGGACGTGCAATTTATCTACTTACCGCAGTGACCTGTCAGATAGGTGAGACCGCGGTTGAAGAACGCAATTAGCCTGAAGTCTTTATAATTCGTAGATCTTGTGGGCACTTGGCAGATTACAACCTTGAGCAAATCAAACTTGGTATCATGTTGGCTACTGTAAGATTCCGAGTATTCTGGGCCGCGGTGCCAAAGCAGTGCAGTGTTAATCGAAGGAAGGGTGATCAATCGCCGGGTGTAGACCTCCACGAGCATCCAGCTGCCGCAACCGTCGACGAGCACCATCCAAGACGTGTTCATGCCGACCCAGTACATACCATTAATGTAGTTGAGGCTGACGGGGATCGGATCGCAGTCAGGGGGGTTGATGCTCGCCACCCTACGATCGTTATGCTGCGTGACATGCCATTTCTGAAGATCAGGCGGCATCAGCAAGCAAGGAGCTGGCTTAAAAAGCTTCGGCCTGAGGGCTTTGAGTAAATGGTACAGCCCCGACGAGCACGCGGCGAGCGGCATGGTACTGAGATTGTCCACATGCGAAACAATGAGCTTGATTACCTCTGTGGGGAGCGAATTCCAGCCACTCTTTCGGCGGACGCTGCTCGGTTCTGCCATTGTTAGTGCTTGGATTTCGGACGAGGGGGGAGGCGCCTTAGCGGGGATGGAAGATTGGACGATATTATGTGTGGACAAAGATGGAGAAGCAAATATGTGTTGCGGGAAGTGGACAGGTGATGATGACTACAGCATGCCGCTTGACTTATGAGATACATACCAGCAACGTAGGGTCATGTCGATGCCAGACAACTTGCTTGAGTGATCACAGTACTGGTACTCCCTACAATGCTATGCCCTAACTTGCTTGAGTAGAGTAGTAGAGTAGGACTCTGCTCTACTACTAGCACCAGAGGAGTAGTATATTCTAATCTAAAATAGTTACAAACTTCAATGCCCGAGCGTGGAACGACTATGAACTGTGCTCAAAGACCGTGTCTACGTGGTGTTTGGACATGGGTGACAACCTCAACACCAACGGTGTAGCTCCCGTTGCACCGTATGTGTTTCTGTCCTTCCTGTTCGAAATCGTGGTAAAATTCGTGTTTCTACTCTGTATCCTACTACTATGCTAGTCCACATGATTAGTTGCAAACGACGACTTCTTCCCCGACATTGGCAACCTCATCCTCGACGACATGGGCGACAACGTCAACGCCGGCAACCAGTGAGATACAGGGTGTAGGAAGCGGTTTGGGAATTTGCATGCCTTTCCAACCAGTGAGATACTCCATACAAAGTACGATAGAGAAATAACCACAGAGAAGGAAGCTAAAAGTAAACAATCAAACGAGCATTTTTGCTTTTGTTTTGCATTGAATCGTTTCACAAGGTTGACTAGTGCTGTTTTTCTACTTTTACAAAAACCGCATCGTAATGTTAAAACGTGCATTTGCACGTACATAAGTAATATTAGTACTCCCTCCGTCTAGGTGTATAAGTCTTCCCTCCTTCTTGGTCACGGTGCACAACCGAAGATGACTTATTGACTTGGACGGAGGGAGTAGCACAGTCTGCAAGCATATATCGAGAGAGACGTGTAGTGAGATAGTGGAAAAAAATTACTCGTATATGAGACCAGATCTCACGGTTAGCAGGTGAGACCCGTCCTGATGGATGACACGTGGCTTTTAAGTGGGGGGTGGGGGATGCTTTGTGATTTGTGAATGCCACGTGTCATCCATCAGGATAGGTCTCGCGTGAGACCTGGTCTCATAGAATTCTTTTCCTGCGATAGTATATAGTAAAGTTTGTGCTATATGCACGTACTTGCAAAATGCGTACGAATACACAAGGTTTCCAAACTTTCCCTTTTACATACTTAATTACGGACTCTAAAAATTCCCGAACGTTCGGGATTTATCATTTGCGTCCCAAAACTAATGAGATCGCCTTACAAAACAAAAATTATACTCCTCCTAAAAGCCACGGCGCTCGTAGGAGCGCTTGCGGCGCGCCACGAGTGCACTGGTGCACGGCCATTTCCCTGCGTGCTGACACAATGCCTCTTCCTCAGCCTCGCAACTCGCAAGGTGCTGATTGGCGGCTTGCCAGTGGGTGAGCGCGATCTCACCGGTGTGGTGATCCGACGCCAACAGGTACTCCTCCTTGCTGGAAGCGTGCACCCGGTCCACGTACCGCCAAGCGTAGATGAGGCGCTTGGGCCCGAATGCACTCAGGGCGTTGGCATGGGCGTCCTCCGCCACCCTCACGGCCCTCGCACGAGCCTTCTGCCAAAGAGCCAATTGCCTGACTCTCTCGGACGCGACATAGGCCTCCCAGGCAGCTTGTTTCGCGGTGCAGTTCTCTTCCTCGGCCTTCTTCTCCTGTGACACCCCAAAATTTTCACCTTGTTTTACTAATTAAAATTTTGCCAGGAAAATTAAACTTTTCATTTTTTTGGGTTTTCTTTGATTTCAGTACCATCCTTTCTTGGATTTTTATGGAGTTTTATCCCAAGTGAAAGTTTCCAAATATATTACTGGACTTGTTTTCTCCCTCGAGAAAAAAACATTTCTCTTAAAAGTGGATTTAATTGCATAACTAATTCTCCCTGAGATTTATTCCTTGAAATGATTTTTTTAAAGTTTCAGGACCCAATTTGCACTGCAACCTCTTGATATATTTATCTAAAATTCCAACCAAAATTTGGAGATGTCATGTGATGTTTTTAAATCACTTTTACGCAAAAATATATTTCATTCTTTTAATATTTTGAGCTCTACACCAATTTTTCAAATCTGGTCCAGTGGGCAATTTTGCACTACAAGCCATTTAAATATTTCTTTCTAGCCTCCACCAAAATTATGGGATGTTAATAGGAGTATATTATTCAACTTTCTGCAAAAACCCAATGGTGTTCTTTGAAAAATTTGAGTGAACCAACCTCTTTTGCTCTCTGGTCCAGTTTGGCTTTTTCTACAGCAACCCTAGTTTAATTTGCTCTAGTACCCTTGAGTTTTCTCCTGCTTATAGCCCACCTTGCAAAACCATTAAGTCCAGAAGAAGGGACCCATTGGAAGATTTCTGGATCATGAAACAATGCCATTTACCTATTGTCCAGAACTGAAGTTTTGCAGAACTTGCACTAACAAGTGTTTGTTTTTGTTAAACTAACCTCACCACCCTCTTACTCATCCAAGGAGACACCGATCTGGAGAATTTGGCCACCCCAAGAATTCCCTAGATGCCTTTGGCATTTTGTCAAACACCCTGTGTGCACAACTAGATTTGGCATAATTTCAAGTTTACATTGTGAACTTGATCCCCTGACTAGACCAGCATGTCACATGGATTTGCCCAAGCCTATAGCCCCACCCTGCTAACTCTCTTGTTGATTGGAGCCCCCTAGCATGCCTTGGCATTTGGTCGAACACGTCGCGTACGTGCTCTGGGCGCGCCCAGAGCGCACGTTATGCACGCGCGTGCACCGAGCCGCCGCATCGCACTGCCGTCGCCTCGCGCTCGTTCTGGCCCTTCCCCGCTCGCAGCCAACACGGCGCCCCTTCCCCTCGCCGCAGAGCCGCCCCTGGTGCCCTACAGCACCACTGTCAGGTCGCCAACGGCGGCTAGCGGGCGGCCACAGCAGCTTCTGCCATGGACGGCGCCACCCGAGCCACCAGCGCTCGCCAGCTGCCCCCTTGAGCAGCTCAAGCTTATCCGCAACCTTGTCCGCAAGCCATCGTCGCCGCCACGTCGCCCTGCAGCACAGTATGACGGTCCTCGGCGTTCTTATCCTCGGCCATCGACGGAACCACCCCCGATCGCTATATAAGGACCCCCCGAGCTCACCAAACCCTCAAGCAACCTCCCACACTCCCTCATCGATCCGCCAGTAGCAGTAGAAAGACCAGAGAGGTCGTCTTCCTCATCTCCGGCAACCACGGCCGCCGCCACTGTCTCGTTCACTCCGGCGCCACCAGGGCCTCCCCCACCCATCCAGCGCCACCGTCGACTTCCCCTCGACCTTGCGGAGCTGCCCGACCCCTCGAACGCGATCAAAACCCACCATAACCCAAATTCCCAATCATGCCCGTAGCTCCCTCCGCCGTGGAGCTTGCTGCCGGCGATTCCCTCCGTCCCCGCCGGCCAGTCGACCACCGGGAGGACCGCCTAGGAGTGGCGGATCCATCCCTGGCCTCGGATGCCCTCGAGGAGCCCCCGTTCGCCGGCGACGATCACCGGAATCCCGCCCCCGCTCGGGCAGAGGAAAAGGAGGGAGGGGCGACTGGTCAAACCTGACCAGTGGGCCCCGTGGACCCACTGTCAGTGACCCAGCCCCGCCTCCACGTGTTTTAAGTGAAGGCGTAAACCCCATAAGTACGTCTCCTCTGCCCCGGAAGCGTATTTCTATCTGAAACGTTTTGTTTTTCTGTTTTAATTTAAAAACAGAATTTGACCAAAACTTTGACTGGCTATAACTTTTTAAATATAAGTCTAAATAAATTGATTATTTTTCCTACCTCTCTCAAATTTCACCTAGTTTATTTTAAGATTTATTTCAAAAATAATTAAGACAACTTTTTGTACTGTTTTAAAGTATGTGTTATTTGCCTATTTTCAAAATAGGATTTTGGAGACGGAGAAGAGAGCTTTCAAAAAAATATGGGAGTGCACCTCACCTCTCCACACCTTGAAGGCAAGCATTTCTGAACTCAAGCATAATATTATCATGTGTTGTTTGATACAGTTACAACACCACCGTGACACGGAGTATCCATTATGTGTTTGTGACGACATGATCACACGCTTTGTGTGCAAAGATGATTTTTTTTTGCTGTTGGCAATGGACATACTTGTGATAGCAATCAACCTCATATGCCTCTCATGCCTACCGGGAAGGATCCGGGAAAGTCTCTGTCTTGGTTAGACACGAGCTTGTCCCTCGTCGAGACGGTTACGACCGGCGGGGCAGGGGGAGATATGATGAGTGGTGGTTGTGTCTGATGGATGTGAAATCTTATCCTTGAGCTAATCATGCAGGAAATACTTAAGCCTCCTGAGTCGGCCGTAGATCGAGTCTTGTTCCAGTAACCCCCATACTTGTTTCGTGTTGCCACTTGTCCCTGCCGTAGGTAGGGTACGGTTCAGTAAGTTGTCAACCCCTTCCTAGCACACACCGTACAGAGGGGCCGCGATGAGGGTTCCATGGCCCTGGATTAAAGCCAGTCATCCGGTCAGGGGGCATGGGTGTTTCAGTTGTAGCTGAAGGGGTAGCTCCCCTAGTTTGCACGCGGTATAAATTTTGTGATCCCATGCTAGTCGAGGTTGTAGCCTCCCCGCTTAGAGTTTTGCTTAACGGGTGTCAAGGGTGATTCCAGACACCGGTAAGTTAGGCTGGTGTGTGCGGTTAGGGTGTTTTCAATTAAAAGACCGTAGACGGAATTAGTCCCGATGGACTAAAGGAATCCGTTACTCGTGGGTAAAGAGTACACCCTCTGCAGAGATTAAACCTATTCGAATAGCCGTGTCCATGGTTAAGGACTACAGTCTGGGATGGGTCAAGTGTCGGTCTTAGTGTCGGTCTTCGGAGGAGAAACTATTAAACCAGAATATTGATCATGACTTGTGATGTATGATGATTATGATTATGGACTAACCATTTGCATTATTTGAAATAATGAATATCCCTGGGACGGTACTACCTCCTGGATATTCACCGTGATTATGTGTATATATAAGCCCTTTATGTGGTGTCGCACAGACACCCGACTGTGGCATGCTTGTTATTTCAATTACTTATAAGCCCTTTATGTGGTGTCGCACAGACGCCCGACTGTGGCATGTTTGTTATTTCGTTTAATTATAAGCCCTTTATGTGGTGTCGCTCAGACGCCCGACTGAGGCATGCTTCATATTATTATCCTTTCGAGGCGTCGCTTCAGACACCCGATCGGTGTTCTATATTTCTACACCCTGATTGCTTTACTCATGATTTATTTAAATGATCTACTTGCGTGCATCATGAACCTTATTACATAACTGACGAAGTGATCATAGAATATTTTAAAGCATGATTATCAGTGGCTATATTATACCTGTGTTCTGAATGTTTGCGAGCACATTCAAAGTACTCACTGGCTTGTCCCTGGCTATTGTCTTGGCTAGATTTCTTGTGTGGAAAGGAACGTTGCGATGACAGCCCCGGAACCTACGCAATGGGGATAGCAGCCTCGCGAAGATAGGAGTTATCCTGGTCAGCTATTCCTGTGGGAAATGGAGTCCCATAGACGCTGATGATCCGCAAACCGCTCCCGCCATCAACCACTAGAAACCAATTGTTGTACCCATAGGCCAGAATGGTCTTGTACTACATATTTTGTAGTTTGCTTGGAGTTTCTGTAACAAGTTGGTGTCTCATCAGCTAACAGTAATCCTGGGGCTAGTGAGCACAAGGGCCACTTTTGGGAAATTAATATCCCGAAAAACCGATCCTGACAAACTTGGTATCAGAGCCAGGCTGACCAACGGCTAATCCTATCTTAGCCAGATCGATAAACCTAGGTAAACCAACCCACCAGACCCTAACCAAACCCCGGCCAAGCTTCCCATGCAAGATAGCCACGCAGTGAGCCCGACACCTTTTGGCAGTCGGTGCCCAACCTATCAGCCTAACCTGTCAGTCACACGCCAGTGACCGGCCCCTGAATAGTCTTTTTCACAAGCGTGCGAAGGAAGACTCCGTCCCCTTTTTCTATAAAAGGGCACGCTAGCCTCAACCCAGCACAACACAGTCTCTAACCCCAAACCAAGCTAAATGCCTGGCCCCATTGTTCACAACAAGACCACAGCGACCAACCTTAGAGGTTTTGTGACCGTGCTAGCAAACCTCACCCGCTGTGCCTTTGCACTAGAAGAGCCCCCAGAATATGTTGTGTACCAAGGGTCCATGAGCGGCGAGAGCCGTCAATTTTGGGCTACTGTGCACATCTATGGTAGGGGTCTATCACCAGAGCGCCCCTACAGGTTCACTGGAAGGACAACTTCCTTTGAGCCACAAGCCATCCAACTAGCCGCTCGAGAAGCTATAGTTCAAGTCCGGCACTTGTCGCCGAGAGTTAATTGTCGCTCCTTCTACTACTACCCAGCCGTGACGGGTATGGTAGACCACCCCAAGTTGCCAACGGAGACCACGAGACGGATCCTGCATTGCTGCATCTGGTGCGCTATGTAAGTGCACTAGAGGGGCTGTTCGATCAAATCACCCTTGATCTGATCGCAGCTCGTGGAGAACTGATCCGTCGAGCCCCAGCCAGAAGAGAAGATGAACCCGACGCCGACAACCCAGTCGTGCTATTTGGACAACCGATCGAGACCTTGAGGTCAGCCCCAGCCATCAACCAAGGAGCTTTGATGACCCCAGAAGTGCTTCGTCGCCTTTTGGGAACACACTCCAATGGGATTGTGGCCAACAATCCCCGCGATGGTCATCATCACTACCCCGACCCTGCAGTTCCTCAGCCACCTACAACTAACTCCGACGGTGAAGCCCATGGAGAAACCTCGGCAGCCACGAGGCATGCCCGCTTAGATATAAACGAGGTGGACTAAATCACTCGAGTAGTACCGAGTCTCAGCATGTCCACACCCTGTAATTGTGTGACCTTGTATCGCCACAATGTTGCCTGCCTGTGCGCCCCTATTTAAATAGTAGCTGTGTTGATGTATGGCTGTATTTTTAATTCCGGGCGTAGCTGCCAAAACCAACCCCGACGGCACCCACAATAACACGTCACTTTTGGGAGATGTGTGTATCTGTGGCTTTGACCCCGACCCCCATGAGAATAGAACCAACAAGCTAGTGCCCCTCACCGCGGTGAATAACCCAGCCTACAGGCTATATAAATAACTACCTTGTGACCTTGCCGAGTACCCCTCATCTTGTGCGCAACCCTCACAACCATTTCTTGCCATGCCGATCCCTAGCATTTATCTGAGAACCCCAGATGCAACCCCAGGTAGCTTTGTTAAAATGTTGTGGGACTTTACCTCCAGTACCATTGGTTCTACCCAGCCACCCCAGTACGAGTTGCTCAAGTCGAGGATCACCTCATCCGCCTCGAAATATTGGGCAGTAGTGCACATCCCTCCCGTCGACTCAAATCAAGACCCAACGGAAGTCTCCTTCCTGGGGAAATCTATGCCAACTCCGCAGATGGCCATAGAAGCGGATGCACACGAAGCGATTGTTCGCCTTCGATTCGCGGTACCGTATGCCAGCGAGCGAGGGTATTATTACTTTCCGAGCCGTGCAGCACCCGGAGAAGTAGCATCCTTCCCCGGTGGAAGAATTGAGAGGGACCCAGTACTAGCCAACCTTGTCCAGTATGTCATCGCTCAAGAGCGTTTGACCCAGCGAGTGATGGGTTATCTCCAGAGCCTCGCTAATTTGAATCCTCAGATCACCATCGGCAGACCACTGAGGCCCGGCCAGGAGAGACGCGTTCATCGACTGATCAATCCACTTCCCCCGATATAAGAAGAGTGCGCCCCAGTACCAGAGACGTTTTCTCGGGACCCCGTCCAGTTGCCGTTTTCATTCTAGATGTCACCGCTATGTTCTTTTATCCCTGCATTTAGTTAAGTGTTGTAACTCATGCGTGTTTTACTAAATCTTGTGCGTTGAGATAAATATTTGGTTTCAATTGTTGTGAGTAGTTTTTGCTGCTGTAAATTTTGAGTAACTAATTTTCTCTCGTGAAAATCCTGGAGTGAGATTTCTTTTCCCTGAGCTGATGCAACATATACCTCCTCACGACATGGATCTTTATTCATGCAGCACCACGGCAACAGACTCACAACCACAACCACTCGAACACATACACTACTTGCAACACCACGTAACCATGTTGCATCTGGCTAATCATCCCCCTAACCCACCACAATCGCTGAAGGAGAGATTAGAGGATATTCATCCAGGTACAAGTTACCTCTCGCGCACCGACAACCGTTAGCACCCGACACTCCACCTACTCCTCGTGATCACTGCCACCGCGGAGAGACAACACTCGGGCGGCAGCATCACGACGATCATCGAGGATCATCGCACATAGGAGCACAGAGAGCCCCAGCAATGCCGCCAGCCCTCCGCACACCAGGATCACGTACCAGTCCGGCATCGCCTCCGCCATTAGAGCCTCACCCGAGCTTCTGTCAACGAAGATGAAGGAGGAAGAAGGGGAAGGAGAAGCGAGGCCAGATGTGATGAAGAAGAGAGGAACACCCCAGCCGTTTTATAGCTCGAGCTCGGTGTATGGTGGGCGAAGTCCACCAGCGCCGCTCGTCGCCCGATCGCCGGTGTTCGGAGGCTAATCCACGAGCAGTGCCGATAGGACGCTGGCCCGCGAGGTGAGTGCACGCTGCACCGGGCAGCTAGCACACCGTGCACTACCGCAGGTACGGCCTAGATGCCCTACGCGCTAAGCGTCGCCGGTGGAGAACGCGCGGGAAAGCGCGCGGGAGAGAGGAAGAAGAGAGAGCCAGAGGAAGAAGAAGAGGCTGACAGTGGGCCCCGGGTCCACCTGTCGGCCAGGGAGAGCACTGTGCTCTCGGGTACGACCAGCGTATTTTAAATTTAGAATTTATTCTAATTTACTGTATCCAATGTAGAAATCTCTTGTTTTTCCTCTAACCGTGGATTTTTCCACGCAGCGCCAGTGTTCCACACTGTGGTTTTACACCACTTATTGCCCTCTCACTGTAGCCACATTTTATTGCATATATTTTCTTAAAACAGCTTTTAACAAATCTCGAGGACGAGATTTTTCTTAAGGGGGGTAGTGTTGTGACACCCCAAAATTTTAACCTTGTTTTACTAATTAAAATTTTGCCAGGAAAATTAAACTTTTCATTTTTCTGGGTTTTCTTTGATTTCAGTACCATCCTTTCTTGGATTTTTATGGAGTTTTATCCCAATTGAAAGTTTCCAAATATATTACTGGACTTGTTTTCTCCCTCGAGAAAAAAAACATTTCTCTTAAAAGTGGATTTAATTGCATAACTAATTCTCCGTGAGATTTATTCCTTGAAATGATTTTTTTAAAGTTTCAGGACCCAATTTGCACTGCAACCTCTTGATATATTTATCTAAAATTCCAACCAAAATTTGGAGATGTCAGGTGATGTTTTTAAATCACTTTTACGCAAAAATATATTTCATTCTTTTAATAGTTTGAGCTCTACACCAATTTTTCAAATCTGGTCCAATGGGCAATTTTGCACTACAAGCCATTTAAATATTTCTTTCTAGCCTCCACCAAATTATGGGATGTTAATAGGAGTATATTATTCAACTTTCTGCAAAAACCCAGTGGTGTTCTTTGAAAAATTTGAGTGAACCAACCTCTTTTGCTCTCTGGTCCAGTTTGGCTTTTTCTACAGCAACCGTAGTTTAATTTGCTCTTGTACCCTTGAGTTTTCTCCTGCTTATACCCCACCTTGCAAAAGCCTTAAGTCCAGAAGAAGGGACCCATTGGAAGATTTCTGGATCATGAAACAATGCCATTTACCTGTTGTGCAGAACTGAAGTTTTGCAGAACTTGCACTAACAAGTGTTTGTTTTTATTAAACTAACCTCACCACCCTCTTACTCATCCAAGGAGACACTGATCTGGAGAATTTGGCCACCCCAAGAATTGCCTAGATGCCTTTGGCATTTTGTCAAACACCCTGTGTGCACAACCAGATTTGGCATGATTTCAAGTTTACATTGTGAACTTGATCCCCTGACTAGACCAGCTTGTCACATGGATTTGTCCAAGCCTATAGCCCCACCCTGCTAACTCTCTTGTGGATTGGAGCCCCCTAGCATGCCCTGGCATTTGGTCGAACACGTCGCGTACGTGCTCTGGGCGCGCCCAGAGTGCACGTTTTGCACGCGCGTGCAACGAGCCGCCGCATCGCACTACCGTCGCCTCGTGCTCGTTCTGGCCCTTTCCCGCTCGCAGCCAACACCGCGCCCCTTCCCCTCGCTGCAGAGCCGCCCCTGGCGTCCTACAGCGCCGCCGTCAGGTCGGCAATGGCGGCTAGCGGGCGGCCACAACAGCTTCTGCCATGGACAGCGCCGCCCGAGCCACCAGCGCTCGCCAGCTTCCCCCTTGAGCAGCTCAAGCTTATCTGCAACCTTGTCTGCAAGCCCTCGTCACCGCCACATCGCCCTGCAGCACCGTATGACGGTCGTCGACGTTCTTATCCTCGACCATCGACGGAACCGCCCCCGATCGCTATATAAGGACCCCCTGAGCTCACCAAACCCTCAAGCAACCTCCCACACTCCCTCACCAATCCGCCTATAGCAGTAGAAAGACCAGAGATGTCGTCTTCCTCATCTCCGGCAACCACGGCCGCCGCCACTGTCTCGTTCACTCCGGCGCCACCAGGGCCTCCCCCACCCATCCAGCGGCACCGTCGACTTCCCCTCGACCTTGCGGAGCTGCCCGACCCCTCGAACGCGATCAAAACCCACCATAACCCAAATCCCCAATCATGCCCGAAGCTCCCTCCGCCGCGGAGCTCGCCGCCGGCGATTCCCTCCGTCCCCGCCGGCCAGTCGACCACCGGGAGGACCGCCTAGGAGTGGCGGATCCATCCCTGGCCTCGGATGCCCTCGAGGAGCCCCCGTTCGCCGGCGACGATCACCGGAATCCCGCCCCCGCTCGGGCAGAGGAAAAGGAGGGAGGGGGCGACTGGTCAAACCTGACCAGTGGGCCCGGTGGACCCACTGTCAGTGACCCAGCCCCGCCTCCACGTGTTTTAAGTGAAGGCATAAACCCCATAAGTACGTCTCCTCTGCCCCGGAAGCGTATTTCTATCTGAAACGTTTTCTTTTTCTGTTTTAATTTAAAAACAGAATTTGACCAAAACTTTGACTGGCTATAACTTTTTAAATATAAGTCCAAATGAATTGATTCTTTTTCCTACCTCTCTCAAATTTCTCTTAGTTTATTTTAAGATTTATTTCAAAAATAATTAATACAACTTTTTGTACTGTTTTTAAAGTATGTGTTATTTGCCTATTTTCGAAATAGAATTTTGGAGAGAGAGAAGAGAGCTTTCAAAAAAATATTGGAGTGCACCTCACCTCTCCACACCTTGAAGGCAAGAATTTCTGAACTCAAGCATAATATTATCGTGTGTTGTTTGATACAGTTACAACACCACCGTGACACGGAGTATCCATTATGTGTTTGTGACGAGATGATCACACGCTTTGAGTGCAAAGATGATTTTTTTTTGCTGTTGGCAATGGACATACTTGTGATAGAAATCACCCTCATATGCCTCTCATGCCTACCGGGAAGGATCCGGGAAAGTCTCTGTCTTGGTTAGACACGAGCTTGTCCCTCATCGAGCAGGGGGAGATATGATGAGTGGTGGTTGTGTCTGATGGATGTGAAATCTTATCCTTGAGCTAATCATGCAGGAAATACTTAAGCCTCCTGAGTCGGCCGTAGATCGAGTCTTGTTCCAGTAACCCCCATACTTGTTTCGTGCTGCCACTTGTCCCTGCCGTAGGTAGGGTACGGTTCAGTAAGTTGTCAACCCCTTCCTAGCACACACCGTACAGAGGGGCCGCGATGAGGGTTGGCCCTGGATTAAAGCCAGTCATCCGGTCAGGGGGCATGGGTGTTTTAGTTGTAGCCGAAGGGGTAGCTCCCCTAGTTTGCGCGCGGCATAAATTTTGTGATCCCATGCTAGTCGAGGTTGTAGCCTCCCCGCTTAGAGTTTTGCTTAACAGGTGTCAAGGGTGATTGCAGACACCGGTAAGTTAGGCTGGTGTGTGCGGTTAGGGTGTTTTCAATTAAAAGACCGTAGACGGAATTAGTCCCGATGGACTAAAGGAACCCGTTACTCGTGGGTAAAGAGTACACCCTCTGCAGAGATTAAACCTATTCGGATAGCCGTGTCCATGGTTAAGGACTACAGTCTGGGATGGGTCAAGTGTCGGTCTTAGTGTCGGTCTTCGGAGGAGAAACTATTAAACTAGAATATTGTTCATGACTTGTGATGTATGATGATTATGATTATTATTATTATGGACTAACCATTTGCATTATTTGAAATAATGAATATCCCTGAGACGGTACTACCTCCTGGATATTCACCGTGATTATGTGTATATATAAGCCCTGTATGTGGTGTCGCACAGACACCCGACTGTGGCATGCTTGTTATTTCAATTACTTATAAGCCCTTTATGTGGTGTCGCACAGATGCCTGACTGTGGCATGTTTGTTATTTCGTTTAATTATAAGCCCTTTATGTGGTGTCGCTCAGACGCCCGACTGAGGCATGCTTCATATTATTATCCTTTCGAGGCATCGCTTCAGACACCCGATCGGTGTTCTATATTTCTACACCCTGATTGCTTTACTCATGATTTATTTAAATGATCTAGTTGCGTGCATCATGAACCTTATTTCATAACTGACGAAGTGATCATAGAATATTTTAAGGCATGATTATCAGTGGCTATATTATACCTGTGTTCTTAATGTTTGCGAGTACATTCAAAGTACTCACTGGCTTGTCCCTGGCTATTGTCTTGGCCAGATTTCTTGCGTGGAAAGGAACATTGCGATGACAACCCCGGAACCTACGCAATGGAGATAGCAGCCTCGCGAAGATAGGAGTTATCCTGGTCAGCTGTTCCTGTGGGAAATGGAGTCCCATAGACGCTGATGATCCGCAAACCGCTCCCACCATCAACCACTAGAAACCAATTGTTCTACCCATAGGCCAGAATGGTCTTGTACTACATATTTTGTAGTTTGCTTGGAGTTTCTGTAACAAGTTGGTGTCTCATCAGCTAACAGTAATCCTGGGGCTGGTGAGCACAAGGGCCACTTTTGGGAAATTAATATCCCGAAAAACCGGTCCTGACATCTCCGCCTCTATTTTGGCGCGCTCTGCTGAAGGCAAAGCCTCCCACAAGGCGACATCCATTTCTTTCCAAAGCTCCTCAAGGCTGGGAGTCTCGGCGGGTGGCGCGGTGTTCTCCTCATAGCGGGGAGCCGACGCGTCCTCCGGCGCGCGTGCTAGCGAGATTGGGAACGCCGACGGGTCCACCTCGACGCATCGCGGCAAGGAGCGAAATGCCAATGCGTCCTCCTCGACTAGTGGCGGCGAGGAACGGAACGGCGACGCATCGCATAACGGCGAGGAGCGGAACACCGACGCGTCCTCCTCGACTAGTGGCGGGGAGGAACGGAACGGCGACGCGTGACCGTCTGCGCGGTGCAGCGAGGGGCTCCCAGGGCTTGGGAGGGGCGATACCATGGTGGTCGACGTGAGAGGGAGGGGGAGGAGATAGCGATGAATGTGAATGTGAGGGGGAGGAGATAGCGATGTCGTGGGAGGCACAGTATTTATAGCGAGCAATGGCACACCTACGTAAGATATGGACTGAGCTGCACTGACTTAACTGCCGGTCCAGTTGCGTCACTGACATGTGGGCCAGACCCCTGTTGGGCCCATATGTCAGTGACCGAATGCACCTGCAGTTAAGTAACAGCTACATGGGCATATTTGTTGGAGTAAATTACGGGGGAGTGAAGGGGTGGAAATATTGCTGGTCACAACGAATTGGACAAGCGTGGGGGGAGGAGACTCATGCATGCAGATTTTTTCACACGGGGTGGAGTGGTGGGACCACCGGAGGGAGAAGGAGAGTTTGGTAGGCATATTGTTTCACACATGGAGAGGAAAAAATTTGGAGACGAACGGGCTTCCTGCAGGTATGGGGGAACGGTGCGTAATAAGTCATCTTGCATGACGGGCTAGGTATAGTCTCAAGTCATTAAAAAGAAACACGCCCACACATGTTCATATTTCAAGGTGCACTAAGTTATTGCATGCGATGATTAAGGCTGGCCATAATGGTGGTATCTTATCTTGTATCATGCACACGAGAATAGCAAACATGCTGATGTGGCAAAG
>NC_041382.1:330469434-330527798 GCF_002162155.2 Triticum dicoccoides
GTCTAGGTGAGCAAGTCATCTTAGATTGTGCACTATGACCAGGGAGGAGGGGAAAATGAGAGATCTTAATGTTTATAATCAGTACTCCCTCCGTCTAGGTGAGCAAGTAATCTTAGATTGTGCACTGTGACCAAGGAGGAGGGGAAAACAAGAGATCTTAATGTTTATTTGCTAATGAATAGCATTGCATGCAATGAACTAACCACTTCATGTCGTGTTTGGTAGTCTCAAGTCATTAAAAGCATGCACACCCACATCTCCTATTGGTTGATATGTCAAGAAACAAGAAACGAGGTAGAAGTTAATGCAGCGCACCTAAGACTAGCCACAATGGATAGTAACATACACTAGTAACATACACATATCCCTAGACTATGTTACTACCTTCATAGTGGGTAGTAACTTAAGTGTGGAAACATGCAAAGATTCATTTATTAGGTTATAGACTCATATTGCATTGGGACATGTGATGTTATAGTAACTAGCTAAGTTACTACAATTACCTCTCTCTTCATTAACTCATTGCCACATAAGCAAATCTGTTGAGTTGGACTCGATGTTACCGCTGAAGTTACTCCCACTGTGGCTAGTCTAAGGTTTTGGGAGTATTGTAGATATTGATATTTTTAGTATAAATTTGGTCGTGGGATTTCACTGATGCCTGTCAAAGTGTTGACAGGTCTGCTATGCGTGACCTGAAGATGAAAGCGTTGAGCATCTCGAAGTTGATCAACAATCTTCAATTGTCAAAGATTAGCCGTTCGGCCAATAAGGTGGCACACTTAATCGGTAAGTATAGCTTTGACAATAGATTAGATGGTATTCTTGTAAATAATGTACCGCCCTGTGTGGTGAATATTGTATCGAATGAGTGTACTGGTGTGGCTGGTTAATTAATATAAGGTGGTGTTCAAAAAAAGTATAAATTTGGGAAAACACTTTGCAAACGGTTGACGGGAGTAAAAAGGACCAGAGGGAGTATCATGCATGCAGAGTAGGCAAAAAAATTGCTTCTCTAAAAAAGGCAAAAAAAATTCTCATTTATAGCCGGTCGAAGTCTCAAAGGGCGCGACCGCGCGAGGGAGGCGAAGGTCGTGGGAGGAGCGATGTTTGACGGAATTAAGTGAAGTTACATCCACGCACCGGCATGGCGTGCAAACAGGCAGAAGCTATACCGTCAGGCCTACGATATGGGTCTAGTAGACATGACATCTAGTCGGTCCCGCATAGTTCTCGAGAACTCTTTGGGGGCTTGCAGACGTTTATCCACCGGGCAAGCCAGCAACCCCATGCCGTTCGCAGCCCTACTCGTCCCTGTCTTCTACCTTACAATAGTTTGCTCCCAGTCGTCCCGTCCTTTCACATTAGTTCGCTCCCAGTTTTTTTGCGGGGTACAACAGTTCAACTTCTCCTAACCCTCCTCCAAAATCCATGGCCTCCCGAATCTCCATGGTCGCCGCTGAGTACCAGGTTAGAGCCATCACCGGCGATCAGTTCATCGTCATCTACACACGTGGATCCGAGATGGTGAAATCATGGCTTGCTCGCTTCCTACGCATGTTCAACAGTTCAACGGATGAGTGGGTCACTAGGCTAGATGTTGAGTACACCATAGTCCTGGGACGAGAGAAGGATCTAAAGGACGAAGAGAGGAAGAAGCCCGTCGTGATCCAGGTTTGCGTACATAACGTTTGCTTGGTCTACCACATATGCCATGCCGATGTTGAGTGCCAGGATTTTAAGAACTTCCTCAAGGACAAAAGAGTGAAATTTGTTACTGTTGGCTTTAAGAACGACAGTGACGTCCTGCGTCGGATAGGTCTCGTTGTAGGCTAGCCCTTCGATCTCCAGAAGGCAAGCCTGGTGTCCTCCTCTCAACCTTCAATGCTGACCCTGGCAGGAGCCATGATTGATCCTTCGTACGCTAAACTGAAGAAACCTCATCACGAGTTTCATCATGCATGGGAGTCGAAGACATTAGATGAAGATCACATCCTATATGCAGCAATGGATTCCTACCTTTGTTTAAATATCTACAACGGTTGGATGAAGAAGCAGAGCCCAGTGTCCGGTTCAAGCAAAGAAGCGTCGGCGAAGAGGAAGAGGAAGAGGGACGAGGACGAAGTCGAGGACGTGGACTCGGACTCCAAGTAGGTGGCAGTGTCGTCGCTCATGCTGGTTCTACTGCAGTGTCAAGCGGACTAGTTGCTTATTAGTTTATTTTTAAGGGTGTGTTGTGCTAAGGCCCCAGCAGAACTATGGGGCTGTTTGGATTGTGACTATCTTTGCCATATGTTGCCACATGATTTTTGCCAGATTTGTCACACTTGCCTTACTTGAGTTGCTCAAATTGTTAGCCATACTTTGGTTTGCCTAAGGGAATCTTGCCACACTTTTTGTGTCTATGACATGTGGGGTTCACTGCTCATAAAAAGTTCCTTGTCTCAAGTGTGGCTAGAACCAAACACCTACCTAACTTGGTCAAACTTTCCTAAGGTTAGGTGTGGCAAAGTGTGGAAATGTGTGGCTAGGAACTGAACAACCCCTATGTTTATGTTCTTTCTCGTTATTTGAACTCTTTAGTACGTACAGTAGTACTAGTACTATGCCTTAATATTGTTCTTCTTGCAGTTGGTACTACTGCTCGTATCTTTGTGTTCCTACTGTACTTAATACGTTCATACTAGTAGTATAATTTGGGTCAGTCGATTTGTGAAAGAAGTTCGACGGAGCGAAGGAAGAAGACGGCAGAAGAGGTGGAAGAAGCCCTTCTAGCCATCCATGTTGCATCAAACGGCTCACATGAGTCGACTGACCCAAATTGCTCCTTCAGATTGCAGGATCCATGTGTCATTTAAGGTCTCGAAGGTAGATTCCGCCGCGACAGCCACCATGCGCACCTCTTACGCGTGGGCGGAGATGACAATGACACGCTAGTTCCTCCTCACTGGCGTGCTGGAGCACGCGCTCGTCCTTCTCTTCGTATGCTGTGTGCATAGACGCGGCTCCACCAGCTACTTGCGTGCTTGGCATCGCGGCGGCATCGCGAGGAGGGACTGCAGACGACGTGAGCAGGCGAGCCTTCGGCTTCATGGCACAGGGATGGTGGGGACACGACGGTGATGGGCGAGAAATTGTTGGCCGGAGCAGGCGGGCGCCGGCATGCGCAACGGCGGCGGCGGCATATTTATGAGTGCGCGTGTGGGAGCTTACTTTAGTTTTATATATAAGGTTGGTCAAACTTAAAAGAAAGCCGTACTAGTACACGTAGACATTAGACTTAGGCAGTGCTTTTATTAGTTATTAGCTTATGTTCTTGCCCATTGTGACCAGCCTTAGTACCACGGCCACGATACGGAATCCTGTGCAAGCGCGTGAACCGCGGCCGCGCGGTCGATCGAACGGTGCGTCACCGTGTCACGCTCGAAGGACATCCACCGAACCTTTTTGTGTGTGTGAAAACAATCCTCGAATATTACTTAACTTTTTTCCTGTGAAAGTTCTTGACGCTGCAATATTTCCATATATTTGAATTTAGCTCCAGTTCGTGTTTATTTGGATTTGGACATTTTAGGTGCGCCCTAGTTTTTTTAATACTGATTTTGTGTGTGTGACTGAGAGAGAACGTGTGTATGTGTCCATATGTGTGTTGTGGCGGAAGGGCAATGTGGAGACGGTGTGCGTATGATACAGACATAGAGAGGTGTGAATGTGCAAATGATCGTGCATGAGTGAGACATAGACAGATGCCGATATGTTGTGTATACATGAGAGAATGGTCTTCTAGTTTACTTGTGTATGTGTGTGTGAGAGAGAGAGAGGGAGAGACAGAGAGACAGAGAGAGGAGCATCCATAACACAACAACCATCTCTCTCGATTTGTCCGTCCCTCGCACGGTCGCATGCAACACATGCATCAACGCGCACATTTTGACACCCTCACCCGGCCCCTGCCCACCTCAGGGCCCGCACAATCTCTTCGTGAATACCCATTTCTCTCCTTAGGTTTGTTTTCTCTCAATATCTGACACACACACACACGCACACACAGAGAGAGACACACACACAGCACAACACACACACACACACACACACACTCCCCGGAGCACACAATTCATCCCCATCCAAGGTTATACGGCGACCACTCTCGCTTGTGCTTCTTTGCACCCCAACATGCACAACACCTCAATCTTCAAAGAGGGCAACGAGAAGATCGAAGACGGCGACCACACCGCGCTAGAGAATGCGGGGTCATTTGAAAGAAGGGTGATGTGACAACGGCTGACTGACTCCTCCCCCCACCCTCTCTCTCTCTTGCACAAAATTACCAATCCCTCTCTCCCCCGCACAAAATTGTCAATCCCTCAACCCACGAGATCCTTCCCCTCTCGTCCATGTTTTTCCTACTCTCTCATCAAACATGTTGTCTCTTCTCCTTCCACGTATACAGAATCCAGATGCACACGCATCTCATGTATATTACATGTATGCATCTTTCTCACAGACCTAACTTCTCCCTCTCTCTTTCTCTCTCTCTCTATCTCTCTCTCTCTCTCTGTCTCGTTAGGTTTGTCTCCTACTCTCTCGTCCACATACATACAATCTTTCCCTCCCTATCTTCTCCATCTTCAAAAGCTCTCTCTGCACGTTTCATTCACACATTGGGATATGTAAAAATGTTGCTTCTATAATGGCTGATGTAGAGTTATGGTTTTCTTGTTGCATCCTACAAAGTAATAACTATGAAATGCATTTAGATTCTCATTTGACTAGGATTATGTGAGTTTGAGCATGTTGTGAAGTACTATAGACCTTGTATACATCTTGGGATTCGACAATGATTGTAACTATTGAATTGTATAGACCATTAGATTCGAAGTCAATAGCCTAATATATTTATTTCACAATTTCAACAAATGATTAGTTCACTACAAACTAAGAAAACAAATGTGTACTCCCTCTATTTTTATTTAAGTCCGCGTATTAGCATTGGTCAAAGTCAAGTTTTGTAAACTCTCGGAAAGCTTATAAAAAAAATATTAACATATACAATAACAAATAAATATCATTAGATTCATTATTGAATGTACTTTCACATCATACATATTTGTTATGGTAAATGTTTATATTTTTCTATAAACTTGGTCAAACTTTAGGAAGTTTGACTTCGGTCAAAACTAATATGCAGAGTTTACTACTACCACTCGCTAGTTGCTTAGCCGAATCACTCAACACGCCACACGGGGAGTCCAGTGTCACAAAATTTTGAGGTCGGCGAGAAAATTTCCCGTGACCCTGATTCGAGCAGTGGGAAGTTACCATCATAGCCTTCGGAACAGGCCTAGAGATGACGCTTGGTAGGGGGCTGTTTTCATAACATCAAGTTCACCCTACCCAGTCAACCCCACCCGACACCCAGAGTAGTACACCTGAATACTCCCCAATTTCTATCCCCACCGCAAAATAGACTTCTCCACGGCACCGCAGCCTTCCTGCTCCTCCCCTTTACGTCGGCGCACTCGCCCACCGCAGCGCATCTGCCTAATCGACGACCTCGTACGCTGGACTGGAGCCGGTCCACCGTCGTCATCGTACACGGAGCCTCTTCCCCGGCATCGTCTTCCACAGTCTCGTATCTTCTTCCCGGAAGCCGACGCCAAGCGCAGAAGTACCACCGTCGTAGACAATGAACTGACTCCCGTTGCCGACCATGACTCACAGAGGCCGCCACGACCATGGTTCTCCACCTCGATTGGTAATGTGTGTATTGAATCACTTAGCAGTACATGTGCAGTTCCAATTTTGTTCATACCTACCCTTCAAATTTCCTGGGTGATATTTTTCCCGTAAAAGTAATTGGTTATAGCCTCCATTGTCCAACAGAATATCAGCTTGTAATTGTGCGTCGCTCCTGTATCGCGCTGTGCTTGGGTAGGTTTTTCATCTTCAACCAATAGTGTGGCAAATGATGGAAAGGTTTTTAGAACTAGCAAAATTCCCATGCGTTGCACGCATCAAGATGCATTTGTATGAGTAGTTTATCTTGTTGGAGATGCTCTAACATGGCAGACGAGTGCTTTAATGTTGCCCACAGGATGCGCGAGTATTGCTAGTAGTATATTTTTCTTGCCATGTTGAGATTTTAAAACCACGAGTGCGAACATGCAGAGGAGCAATGAAGATCAAACACGGGATATTCGGGACATCTTCAAGGAGCGTGGCAAGTTAAAGAGGAGCTGCACCGAACCTGTAAAACGAGCTTTGGTAAATAACACCCTTTCAATTACTTCCGTGTAGCCTCGTGTTCTTCGATGTGTATATGTTGTAGTTTCTGTTTCTCTTAAGCGTGGTGTTCTTCGATGTGTAATAAGAAGAGTCTTAATCGTCCTAATGCTTTCGTTTTTAGCTTGATGTAGGAAGTGGGTGTTCTCACTTTGTAGTCTGTTTTTATTTATTTATTCCTTTTGAATTCACTTCTTCGAGTTCTGTTTATCTGGCTTCTACTAAATGGATCTAGGTTGCTCTGAGTATTGATCTAAAAAAGAAGTAACTTCATGTGAGGATGCAGTTCCTGCGAGGAGGGAAGTATGGTCAACCTCGAGATCATGTTTCCAAAATGAGGCTGGATTACACACAAGGTGCCAGTTCCCTAATGATGCTGGATTAGACACAAGGTGCAAATTCCCAGATGATGTTGGATTACACACAAGCCAGGTGGAGTCGTCAGCTGTTCGTGTCCTCGTGGCATTAGTAAAGGCTGAAAGAAAGCGTGCATCAGCCCTTGAGAATGTAGCTGAGTTCCTGAAGAAGCGAAAAGAGCAATCAGATGCTCTCTTCACCCAAGCCAAAGAAGAGATGGAAGAAGCCAGAAATAAGCTAGCAGAGGCAGAGCAGGCTAGGCGTCTCCTGCTATCTAAAACTGTTGTCAATACAAAATTTCCTTCATAATAGCTAGGTTCAAATGTTTATCCAGTCAGCATGCCTGTTGTGATGTCCGTGCATCTACTGATGTGGCACAAAATGTTTTTTTCGGGTCATGTAATAACAACAATTACATTCCAAACAATAACAGACGAAGCATTGGACATGGTATAGTTCACGCGCAAGCCCGACATTCCAAGTTCAACTTCCACATCAAACTCATGTTCACAGATATCTGCACATTCATACATAATGTCCACAACCATGATTCACTTCAAAGCCAAAAAATGTGAGGAGAGTTATAAATAAAGAAAATCCTCTACTAGTTCCTGCTACCAGTGCGAGCACAACAAGTCAAGACCATGGGTAAATTAATTATATTGTAGTCATTTTTTGTGTTCTAAAATGCCTGCCGGCTCGTAGAAGGCCGTGTTGCTGGCACACGCACGAATTCAATGAAGGCAGGCAGGGCAATCTTAAGCTGGTTGCATGCGGCAAGGATGCATGCTCAGCCGGGCCTGCAGCGAGTGCGGCCCTCTTGGCCGGCGCGCCGGTTCAATGCCTGCGCTATGAGAGGTTGCGTCCGTGTCAGAGCAATCACTCCCTCCAGTCCTTTTTTGTTTGGGTATAACAAAACCTCGTTTCCATTCACATTTTAGTGGTAGGAGTTGTGCGTGTGTGTCTGTGAGAGATAGAGAGAGGAGACGGTAGTCGGGGTTGTCTGATCGGTAAACAAATGAATAATGTTAGTCTAGGAGGGAGACGAAAAGGAGACCGCAACAAATGTTGTGTCTACAGGAGAGATAGAGAGAGTAATTTTAGTGGTATGAGTCATATGTAGAGACATATAGGGTGTGTGAGAGAATCCCATAGAGAAAAGACAAAGTGAAAGACGAGTGGAGACTGTGTGTTTGGCGGTGAAAAAGAAAGCTTAGGTACCGAGTGATACCAGAGAACAGTAGAGACGTGAGAGATAATGAAAACCGTGTAATTTATAATGATAGGGAGAGTGTGACACTTCTCAAGGGAGACGTCGAGAGACCATGTTTGCGAGGATAGGAGCAACATGAAGTGAGTGTGCGGGTGAGCTAGAGAAAAGAGAGTCATAGCTACCTGAAGGAGCATGCATGCGAGAGAGATGGGCGTGAAAGGAGTGAACAAAAAAGGGATTCAAATATTTGAATTCGAGATGATGATACATATAATCCATACTCGAACCAAAATTGATCTATCAAACATGCATACTCATATGAATTCACGCACATCTATGTTATTTAATATGTAGATATTACTGATCCATAAATTTTAGTAGAACATAATTTGGTTAAATTTTTTCGAATTCAAACTTAAGATTTCGAGATCGTTGTATTTGTAGATCATATTATACATATAAAGGAGCAGAATTCTTTGTTGTGCTTTTGAAAGTATATATATGAAAAATGATGTATATAGAATGTAATTCCAATTGAAAATGGATCCCGCCCGAAAAAAATAGAATACAAACGGGATTCGAATTGAGTTGGCACGGTAAACGTGCACTCTACAAAATTTGAATGAAGCGGGGAAAGTCGCAGTAACCGCCCGGAACCAAAATCTGCGAGATGGAAATCACTGCTGCCTATCCCTGTCACGCAAAGCCTATATGCTGGATTTCTATAGGTTTCGATAGGGGTAGGTTTGTAATTTCACCCAAATGTGACGTAACCGCCTCTCACCCGGATTCATACATGGTGGGCGCCAAAACACAATGTGTCCTCGGCCGAAATCGACTCCCTCCCCGATTCATATTCATACACGGTGGGCGCCAAAAACAAACTCTCGTCAGCAAATATTCAGTGTATGCGAGATTACCGTCCTATCCCCGACCGACTAGTGTTGCTGTGATGTAATAGAAATTTGAAACGGGGGCTAAGTTTGTAAATTTCCTCACATTTGAGACAAGCACACCCTGAATACATGGTTCCCCCTTCCTATCTACCTCCCTTTTCCCCATTCGTACTCCGTGGGCGCCAAAACACCCTCTCCAAAACACCCTCCTCCGTCCGTCGCCGTCCGCCACCCCATCCACCGCCGTCCTCCTCCACCATGCCAGAGCTGATACCCTGACACCGCCGTCCATTACAAGAGATCGACCTCTCTCATCCACGGCTTCGCACTAGGATCCTTGCATCCCGTCCTCTCGCTTCATCCCCGTCGTCGTCCACCTTGCCGGCGCCGCTCCTACGACCGTCTCGTCCACTGCGCCCCGCTGCCACCGTCTACCCTCCTAGATCTGCTTCCACGCTGCCGACAGCCATCGCTACCGCAGCACCGTCAAATTCTCAGCAGATGCCTACACGGCACCGCACCAGAGGCGGTACTCTTTCGTATCTGCTCAACTTATTTATCGCAGCAAGAAAATAGATCGCCACTGCTTTACTCTGATTTCTTGTCTTGGTTGCGAAGTTGCCTTTGTCCGGTTTGCACCTTCAGATCCGCCATGGCACGCTCAACACCATACTCACAATGCTTATGGTTTTCCCCTTTTATATTCCACACTAGTTAAATCACAGTAGACTAAATTTCAAAATTGGGTCAGTCGATTTTTCAGAGCTCGCCAGAGTTCGCCGGTGTGATCGAAGGGGCTCGGGTGGTTGTGGGGCCTCGCCGAACGAATAAAACTCGACGCGGGTGGGGGTTGGGGTGGGGGTGGGGGTGGGGATGGCGGAGGAACACAGGCGGTGGGGGCCCGTGGTCTGGCCGGCGGCCCGTGCGGTGTTCTGTATGGGAAGAATCAGAGACGAGGAAGAAGAAGGGTTAGGAGATGTAGGATCTTCATCCAACCGCCTGAAATGGTCGAGAGACAGCTAGGAGTTGCATTCTTAATGCGCTCTGGTTCATCATGTGTGGGCACTACGCAACCAACATTTTATTATCCAAAATCTGCTTGCTCTTCTTTACCATGTTCCTCTTCCGTTCTTCTTTAATATGTACTCTCTCTGTTCCTAAATACAAGTCTTTGTATAGATTCCACCATGGACTACATATGGAGCAAAATGAGTGAATCTACACTCTAAAATGTACATGGATACATCTGTATGTGATCCATAGTGGAAATCTCTACCAAGACTTATATTTTGGAACGGAGGGAGTATGATTGTAGTACAATATGTTCCTTGTACTGAAGATGAGCAGGGACATTTGTAGTGTAGAGGTCTATATGGTGGGTTGTGATGGACACTTTGAGCCTCTTTGATTCGTAGGATCTTGTAAACATAGGAATAGGATTTGTAGTGGCCTGCCCACTTGAATCCTATAAGAATAGCAAGGAAATGCGGGGAGATGTGTCGCCTTTGAGAGTTACATTGATATTAACAGTACCACACCTTCACTTGAAGAGAGCTGGTACCTGAAGCCTTTCTAGCCGTACCGGCAATACTAGCACATATATTCCAGCAAGTTCCACTTTGCTGATTTTACTCTGATGCTTAAGGTTTTCCCGTTATATCTACACTATGATCTGTGTAGCTGCTTTGTGTCGCACTAGCAGCAGTCCACTCTTGAAGCTAAACACTGCAATGACTTACAAAATTGGCACCAAGGCATTGAGTGCCATTATAGATGCAATGAAACTCATACGCTCCCCACCTGTTGATTCTTGTTCAGAATATCATCCTAATGACTATTCTAACCTCGAGGAGTCAAAGGCAGATGGCCTGTCCTGTTCACCCATCAAGGTGCCTATTCTAATTTGGCAATGTTTTATTGATTGTGGGTATCTTGCATATGTTGTCTTGCATTTCTTCTACTTTGTTGCACTGCCATCTGCTTAGTTTACTCATCATATATGTCGAGATGCCATGCCCATCCATTATCAATACATATTCCATCTGTCATCATACCATGTTTTTCCACTCAAATGCTGTTCTTGTGCATCAGACATCAAAAAGGAAGAGGGTGATTGCCGAACCTAAAGGAGCACCAGCAAAGTCCTTGAAAAACGTGGTGGTGCCGGAGAAATCAGACAGCACCCCACTTATATTGGTTGTACAACCAGTGACACAAAACGTAGGACCGACTCCAGCAGATTGTACCCATACTTCACTGTCCCCATCACTAGCCCCACCACACAGGACCTGCACTCCAGCAAAAGGTATACCAATTTCATTTGCCATAGCACCAGCTGTACCACAGAAAAATCCCACTCCAGCAAAAAGTACAGCAAGTCCACCGGCCGAAGACCTATCCCAACTGCAGAGACGGCCAATTCCTGCAGATTGGAACCCCATTCCATTTATTCCCAGTTTAGAAGACAATGTTTTCAATGTTATTAGGGACTACGTGCATATATTCCCATCATGGGAAGATTATTGTGAAGACAAACACCATTTTCACATCTTCCTGTCCAACTTACGTGTAAGTGCTATTATTCATGGCTATTATTTTCCTGTTTTCTGCTGATTGAACACATCAATGATTTACATTACATTGTTGTGACTAGGCCAGGGTCAATCTGGATAGTCATGACGAGCAAAGCTTGCTTGTGCTTTTCAAGGAAGCATTGCAGTAGTATTAGTGTTACCTGAGGAAATCACACTTTGATGGCAAGTCTATAAACAAATTCCTGGTGAAGTCTCCTGTGCTAAATTTAGAAGACATCGAATGGAAAAACCTTCTTATGCACTGGTCTCGTTCCCAGAATGAGGTAATGACTATGAAATCACATGACAATTTGAAGTTCTACTTTTCCGCATGTGCCTTACAGATCTTTTTTGCAGGAAATCTGCTCGAAGAAGAATTCCGGTTTGACAAGAATGACAGGATATCTCAAATACGATGCCCGCTGCTTTGCTCTTGTTAGTACCTGTTGTCCTGTATCACTGTACTTGCATACATACCTGGTTCATTATGTGACAGCAGTATGCATGATAGCTTGCTTATCAATTGTTCGCTCCAAATTATCTGATCTGTATGAATGGTTACATTAGTGTAGAATATATCCAATGCCAACGTTTTTTTAGCTCTGCATTTATTCTTGTAAGTACATGATGTCCTTTATCAGTGTACTTATAATGACAGGTAGTTGTTCATGTACCACCACTCTGCAGCTTATTTTCCTTTGCCCTCCATTTTCTACGCATCATATCTATATTTACTCTTACCATAAGGTTGGTACTGAAGAAGTTTAGCTGTGCATTGCTCTTGGCTGTACCTTTTGCCTGTATCGCTGCACTTACATTTATAGCTACTTGGTTATGTAGCATCACTCTTCATCTTATCTTAAATATTCTCCATTTTTTCGTATATTATCACATCTATATTTACTCTCAACAAAATGTAGAATAAAGGCAATGCTTTTGAAGAAGATTCTGTGGTAAACTTCTTGAATTGCCCCCCCCCCCATCAGCATGGACAAGGCCTTTATAGATCCTGTCTTCACCAATAATGTAAGTTTGTCCATCTCAAGACTTCAAACTTTGTTGTATATATTTGGTTAGGCATGATTGCAACAGCTATTTATTTTTGGTGTTTGCATCAAATTGCTTGTTTAAAGTTTATTATATGTAGTTCATAAACAAAAGTTCGTCCTTTCTCAATTTAAGTTTTCAGTTGTACAACCAAGTTCCTTCTTCATACCATGTAAATTAAACTATACAGAGCAAGTGATCTTCTTTTGCACCGCATGTATGCTTCTGTTCTTCATCTGTAATCCAGTGGTGTGGTGAACCTACCCACTACAGCACAATGTCATATTCTGCAATGTCTTAACTATGAAAAATGTCATATCATTCTACTATTATTTAAACCGTCTCTTTATTTGCCAATCTGAAATGGTATAAATTGACAGCACACTAACCATTGATACTTATGAGTTCTTGATCTGTAATCCAGTGGTGTCGTGAAGCTGCCAACTCCTTCACAATGTCATTTCCTGCCTTGTCTTGACCTGAACAATACCATATTGTGTTAACGCAAATTTAATCTGTGTCACTTTATTCGTCAGTAAGAAATGTGGTGAATTGTCAGCATTGATACTTTTATGTGCAAAACCTGTCATTTGTCTGCTTGTTTATCTTTCAGAGTGAGGAAGATATAAGTGTTGAACAAGCGCAGTCTCATCATCTTGCTTAGCTGCTTGCGCTGCAGCTCCCCAACAGGGCTAACCTTTCTTGAACTCTATTGAAGTGCTGTCGGTTTTGTATATTATTTTGTCGGCGTGTTTATTTGCACTGGTGGCGATCTTTGATGCCCGGTGTATGTAATCTGCTGTCTGCTTGTGCTTTATTATCATAGTGGCGAACTTTGATGCCCACTGGATGTAATATGCCGTAATTTCTTTATTGTATAGCATAGGTTTTTTCTTATTCATGATGTTGTAGTTATTTTACTATATATATATCCTGTCTTCGCAGTAAACCGGCCAAACCATAAAATTACGGTACATAATCGGGCCATCATGCAATCACGATGTAGGTTGGGCCTGAAACGTGCCGATCAGCTCACGGGCCGGCAGCAGCCCGAAATGAACCCCGACCCATGATTGTGCGAATCAAATCACGGGCTTTTAACAGGCCGAAAAATTGTCTCGGTCCTTGTTTGGCCCAATCAGATATCGACTGCGAGCAGGCTGGATGCAAACCGGGCCGTAGTTAGGCCCAACTATATGACAGGCTTTTAACAGGTTGAAATTAATATAGGGCCGAAATGTTAAACGGTCCCTTAACAGGCCAAAACTAATATCAGGCCGAATTACTAAGTGGGTCTTTAGCAAGTGGGCCCAAAAGCATAGTGTCCAGTTGACGGGCCGAATTTGATATGGGCCATAATTTGGCCCAGAACGTGGTAGGCTTTTAACGGGCCGGATCTCATATGGGCCACTATTAGGCCCAGAGCGTGGCAGGCCATTAATAGACCGTATCAAATATGGGCCGACATTTGGCCCAAAACATGGCAGCCAGTTAACGGGCCGACCTACTAGGGTCCTCAAAATCTTGTGGGCTTACAGCTGGGCCGGCCCATTAATGTCGGCGAAATCTCGTGGGCCTTTAGCTGGGCCGGCCCATTATGATCCGCAAGAATTTTGTGGGCCTTTACCTGGGCCGGCCTATTATGGCACACAAAAATCTTGTGGGCCTGTACCTAGGCCAGCCCATTATGGCCCACGAAATCTTGTGGGCCTTTAGCTGGGCCAGCCCATTATGGTCCGCAAAATCTCGTGGGCCTTTAGCTGGGCCGGCCCATTATGGTCAGCAAAATCTCGTGGGCCTTTAGCTGGGCCGGCCCATTATGGTCCGCAAAATCTTGTGGGCCTTTAGTTGGGCCGTGCCACGTGTCGACGTATCATAGGCGCCTTCTGTCCAGTGAGTGGATCACATCTGTCCCAACGATGAGCCGACACATGTTTCCTCTAGCCAATGATGATTTTACACGTGGAAAATCCCCATTGGTCGGGGCTGTTAACGGGTTATCAGATCCAAAACCCGACCCAATAGCTTAACGGCGTTCCGTTATGGTGGATGCCACATGTCGGTCACCCTTGACAAAAGCACTTCTTTGACGCATGATTTATCGTCATGGAAGTGGACACTTCCGTGATGATAATTTTGGTAATGTCATGGAACACTTCTACGATAGCACAGGTATGACTATCTTGATTCTGTCATAAATTTGTCATGGATGTACATGCATGACAAAAAAGCGACCTACTGTGACAAACGCGTATCATCACGGAAGTGTATTTTTTTGTAGTGGGCGCACTAGGCACCAGGGCGCGCCTACCCCTCCCCCCAGGCACGCCCTAGTGGGTAGTGGGCCCCTCGGGCACCTTACTGACTCTGGTTTCCTATGGTATACTTGTTTCTCAAGATAAAAATTCTTTATATATACCCTCGGACGATTTGACCACTGCATCGTGGAACAATCCTATGTTCTTGTTTCGTGTTATTTTTGTGGCAGATATGAAAATACGTTGTCTCAAGAATCAGATGGAGAGAGCTATGTTTCCCACTATGTTGTAGATCCAAAGATCTTTGGGGAGATTTATCCCTACCTATGGTCCACCGAAGAGGAGGAAGACACCGACGTGGAGGAAACAAGGGATGACAACTTAGATGTGGATGAAGTCCCTCTACCTCAACTTGGAGATATGCACGTGGAATTCAAGAAGTCAAGCCTCCCTAATGGAGCAAACAAATCTAAGATCCAATTTATCCCATCTTGTTTTCTTCACGAGAGTAAGGCGGCATTATGCAAGAGGATATTAAAGCTTGAGCAAGAGAACGATGATTTAAGGGAGGAAAATTTTAGCCCCAAACGCAAGCTGGAGAAGAAGAATGCTATCCCACCACCGCCATCCTCACCAAACAAGGAGACTTGAGCACACGGGTATGGGCACTCCCCTTGGCTTTCGCCAAGCTTGGGGGATATGCCCCGGTATCGTATCACCATCACTTTTATTACTTTAACTAGTTTTTAGTTTGATCCTTGGTTATTTCGTGATTTAGTTGAATAAAAGTTTAGTATGATCTATTTTCTAGTGCTAGTTTCGTGATCTATCCATCTATGTAACCGAGTTGAGAGTTATATAATAAAGATTAGTTTGAGTTTCTTCTTCTTTGCTTTCTTGTTTAAATCAAAGTAAGGGAAATGATGAAAAAGATCATATCCCAATCTTATGGTAAGTAATGACATCACATAAGGAAAAGTATAAGTGGTAAAATTTATTGAAAGTTGACAAACATAGCATTGGTCAATGATTCAATTCATGAAAGAATTAATAAGGGAAGAGAAGATTCACATGCAAATATACCATCTAGGACATCTTTTATGATTGTGAGCCCCCATTAAATATCTTATGCCGAATTGTTGACATTGGACAAGGAAGACAACGTAATGATTTATGTTTGTTCACATTCACATAGAAGTTATATTTTCATAGATCCTCCAGAATGTGGTGCTTGCTCAATATCTTTGCTAGCCAAAAATCCACACTAAGTAGAGATACTACTTGTGCATCCCAAAAACCTTAAGCCCAAATTCATTTTTTGAGAGTCCACAGTACCTACATATGGATTGAGTAAGATCCTTCAAGTAAGTTGTGATCAGTGCATAAGGCAATAAAAATTGCTTCTAAATATGTTCGATCTTTTAGTGTATGGAAAAATAAGCGTTCTACAAACTTGTGATGGAAAAGTAATAAAATCGATAGATTGCATAATAAAGGTTGCTATCATAACGGGTAATATAACCTGACATTCTTTTGCATTAAGAGATTGTGCATACAAAACCAAAAAACGCACGATAACCTCTGCTTCCCTCTGCGAAGGGCCTATCTTTTACCTTTATGTATTTTCTTTTTATGTGAGTCAAAGTGTTCTCCTTTACTCCTTTTTATTTTCTCTTTTGCAAGCACCATGTGGTGGGGAAATATCTAGGCACATATATCCAGTTGGATATGAGTGATCATGCGTTATTATTATTGACATCACCCTTGAGGTGAATAAGTTGGGAGGCAAAACTATAAGCCCCTATCTTTGTATGTGTCCAGCTAAAACTTTTTGCTCCATATATATGTTGTGAGTGTTAGCAATCATAGAAGACTAAATGATGGTTGAGTATGTGGACTTGCCAAAAAGGCTCCGATACGAGACCCTTGCTGAAAATATGATGAATTTCAATTGCAAAGTTGACTGAGAATATAGTTTGTTAGTTGTCAAGAACGTTTATGCTTTATACTTCGATGTTGTGATAAATTGTTACTTGCTCATGAGAAGTTTTATGATAAAGTCTATTGCTGTTATAATAATAAGCATGTTGCTACTATGTCTGTATTTTGTTTTTATCGACCCTCTCTCTCTCTAAACATGTGGACATGATTTTCGATATCGGCTTTTGCTTGAGGACAAATGAGGTCTAAGCTTGGGGGCTTTGATACGCCCATTTTGCATCCTGTTTTCCTACTGTTATTTATAATGTTTTTATGCATCATAAAACTTTGTGGAGTAATTATAATGCCTTTTCTATCATAATATGCAAGGTTTACACAAAGAGGGAGAATACCGGCAGCTGGAATCCTAGACCTGAAAAAGCTACGTCAGAGATATCTATTCTGCGCATCTCCAAAAGAGCTGAAATTTTACGGAGATTTATGTTAGAATATATAAAAAATACTTGAGAAAATAGATACTGGAGGAGGCCACCCAGGTGCCCACAAGGCACCAGGGCGTGCCTACCCCCAAGCGCGCCCTGGTGGGTAGTGGCCCCCCTGGCCCACTTCTGGCAACCATGTTCTGGTATATAATGTCATTTACCCTAGAAAAAATAAGGGGAGTACTATTCGGATGGAGCGCCACCGTCTCGAGGTGGAACTTCGGCATGAGCACATTTGCTCTCCGGTGGAGCGATTCCGCTGGGGATACTTCCCTCCGGGAGGGGGAAATCTAAGATATCGTCATCACCAACAACCCTCTCATCATGGGATGGCCAATCTCCATAAATATATTCAACATCACCATCTCATCTCAAAACCCTAGTTCATCTCTTGTGTTCAATCTTTGTATCAAAACCTCAGATTGGTACCTATGGGTGACTAGTAGTGTTGATTACATCTTGTAGTTGATGCTAGCCGTTATTTGGTGGAAGATTACATGTTCAGATCTATTATGATATTCAAAACGCCTATGATCTTGAGCATGAATATGTTTTGTGAGTAGTTACTTTTGTTCTTGAGGACATGGGAGTAGTCTCATCATAAGTAATCGTCTGAATTTGATCTTCATTCGATATTTTGATGATATGTATGTTGTGATTCCCTTAGTGGTGTTATGTGAACATCGACTATATACATGACACTTCACCATCTTTGGGTCTAAGGGAATGCATTGTGGAGTAGTTATTAGATGATGGGTTGCTAGAGTGACAGAAACTTAAACCCTAGTTTATGTGCTATTTCGTAAGGGGCCGATTTGGATCCATATGTTCAATGCTATGGTTAGATTCTCTCTTAATTCTTCTTTCATAGTTCTGAATGCTTGCGAGAGGGGTTAATCATAAGTGGGAGGGTTGTTCAGGTAAGAATAGCACCCAAGCACCGGTCCACCCACATATCAAATTATGAAAGTAGCGAATGCGAACCAAACCAACATGATGAAAGTGACTAGATGAAATTCCCGTGTGTCCTCAAGAACACGTTGCTTACTATAATAGATTGTTTTGGCATGTCCTTTGCTACAAAAAGGATTGGGCTACCTTGCTGCACCTATTGTTACTATTGCTACTTGTCACTCGTTACAAATTATCTTGCTATCAAACAACATGTTACCGACAATTTTAGTGCTTGCAGAAATTACCTTACTAAAAGTCGCTTGTCCTTTCCATCTGCTCCTCGTTGGGTTTGACACTCTTACTTATCAAAAGGACTACGATTGATCCCCTATACTTGTGGGTCATCAATACAATAAGAGCATCTCCAATAGGCGTGCAATCTTAGTAGCGCGCTCGAAAAATGGATTTTTTGCGTGCGCGGAGCCAAAACGGACGCTCCAGCAGCCATGCAAAAAAAACACGCACGCGGTATAATGGGTTTAGTGCGCGGAGGAAAACGGCATCGCGCGCCACTTATTTCGTGCGCCCGCCGTCGGTGTCAAAACCACCAGATCCCGGGTAGACGTTCTCGAGCTGTAGATCTTGGATCAAT
Source organism: Triticum dicoccoides (assembly GCF_002162155.2). NCBI lineage: Eukaryota > Viridiplantae > Streptophyta > Magnoliopsida > Poales > Poaceae > Triticum > Triticum dicoccoides. The sequence continues at coordinate 330,488,030 of NC_041382.1, forward strand.
GGGGAACAAAGGACAAAGGAGACAATGTTTACCCAGGTCTGGGCCCTCTCGAAGAGGTAAAACTCTACGTCCTGCTTAATTATATTGAAGTGTACATGATGATTACATAATCGACCTACCATGAGATCAGATGAACTAAAACCTAGGTGAGTAGGGTGATGGTTCTTCTTCTAGCCTCTACGGACTAAACCCTCTGGTTTATATACACACCATGGGTACTAGGGTTACACATGGTCAGTTACAATAAGAAGATAAACATGCCAATTCCGTATCTTGACTTGGAGGACACACCAAGGCTTCAAAGGTTTCCTGTCCGGACATAGAGCCGCCTTATAGCTTGGCCTTCTAGTAGTCACTAAGCAGCCCATCACTACAAAAAAAAAGACACTTCCGTGATGATACGTGTTTGTCACAGTAGGTCACGTTTTCTATCATGCATGTATATCCATGACAATTTTATGACAGAATCAAGATAGTCATACATGTGCTATCGTAGAAGTGTTCCATGACATTACCAAAATTATCATCATGGAAGTGTCCACTTCCATGACATAAATCACGCGTCACAGAAGTGCTTTCGTCAAGGGTGACCACACTTGGCATCCACCGTAACGGGTCGCCGTTAAGCTATCGGGTCTACTTTTGGAGGTCTGGTTTAGGATCCGATAACCCGTTAACAGCCCGGACCGAAGAGGCCTCTAGATGGCTCCTCCCACCCCCCACCTCCACCACCACCTTCACCACCGGCGGCCATGGCTCCTCCTAAGCCACCATGGAAGGGCTTCTCCATTGGGACTTCAACCCCGGCCTAAAGGTCGAGGACCAGGTTCGTCGGTGTTTCAAATCCTCGGTTCATTTCTCCCATGCCTCCTCCTCCAAGGAATTCTTCTTGGTGGTCACTTTCTCCTTGGCTTCCTTCCCCTTGTCCTATGCTTCAGTTGGTTTCGACCTACAATGTTGCATTGGAGGTCTTGCTTCTAGTTTCAAGGTTACATCTATTGGTGAAAGAAATTTTCGATTCTCTGTGGCCTCAAATAAAGTGGGTCATTTCATCTATGCCCTACAAGATAGAGTTTGGCCGGATTTTATCTGCCATTTTGGTCTTTTTAAACATCCTTGGAATGTGCCCTTCGTTGCACCAGTTGGAGTGATTCCTCCACATGAAATCTCTCTGGTCAGGGGCAGATCATCCACAACTATTTGCACTAATCTGGCTTTCCTTGAGAAAAGTGCCGCTAAGGATGTCTCTGCCATCCAGGAATTGACCAAATTTGGCCTTTGCAAACAAAGGTCCAATAATTTATTGAGTTCATTTGATGATGTTTCAACTCAGTAGGACTATCTTCATGATGATCATCGCTCGGATGAAAAGTTAATCATCAAAACTAGCTATGAGTTGGTACAAGGCTCTTTGATTTTTGGCAGTATGGAAATTCCGGTTTCTTTGGACAATCTCTGCAACCCTACCAAAAAGTTTTTGGGTAAGAAACATTGTGAGCACAATTGGCGTAACATTCCCTCTTTGGTTTTGGAAGGTATTTTAGACCTTCGGCAAGCCCATTATGACGAGGTAGATATCCAAAATATCTACGATTTAACAGACTTGCCTCCTTCGGATATCATCCATGATATGATGGGAAGATGTGCCAGGTGTTTCGGTACTGGCCATGATTCTCATTACTGCAATGCCAAAAGTTGTGACACCTGCCATAATTTCCCTCCTGCATGGTTATGCACCCAATATGAGATCGGCTGGCCCGCTCGATCCTGTGGTGTATGCAATAGCCAGGCCCACCATAGGGATTTTTGTCCTGGTCTTCTTTGGTGCCCGCGATGTAAGTTCTTGGGCCATGGAGCAAAATCTTGTTCTTCTAAAGTGGCTCCACGACTGTTTTGGCAACAGAGGAAGAGGGAACGCTAGAATCAAATCAATATGGATCCCCTGCCATGAGTACGAGCTGTACATCCACAACAGAGGAATCCTCACATACCTAAGAAAAAAATTGATATGGCGCCCCAAGAGGAAAGAACCGGACTCTGGACCTCTTTCCCCCAAGTTCCATAGGGCGGACGATTTCGCTTCTAGTAGTACGCCACCTACCCATACTGCCGCCCCTGACAACCAGCAAGCAGAACGCCACACCCTCCACCCGCCCAGCTCCACCTTTGACTGACGCGACTGCCATCACCACGACCATCGTTACCATGGCCAAATTTTCGGCGAGGCCTTTCCAGTTGTTGCCGATGGGAGCCCGGATTGAGCGTGGACCGGACCACAGATTGGTGTGCAACATGATGGTGGTGGATGGCCCACCATTGAGCCACGAGAGGTATGCCATTGTCACTGCTATTCCCCTGGTCCCGGATCATCAGAAACTGCTAGTGTTGGATGAGGTTGTTCGCATCATGGTCGAGGACTTTCATCTTGAAGCTCTAGATGCGCTCGTTATCCTATCAGAGTGGGTATGGTGGCGTTTTCTGATGTAGCTTTGAGAGATCGGTTTATTCAGGAGAGTCCGCATCAGTTAGACCCCCTAGATGATAATATGCCCTTTTCCTTTGTGCCGCATGATGAGGGGGAAAACATGTGCCGATGCCTGTTTCAATATGTTGCTTGGGTCTTGTTCCTTGCGTTTCCTATGGACTATCAAACTGATCACTATATCAATAAGGTTGTGTCCTGCTTCAGGAAGTTGGATCTCTGGCACAGGCCTGGTTACAACAAGGAACATGTGCTGGTTCAAGTGATCATCAATGATATTGCGCAGGTACCCCATAGTCTTGTGATTAAGAGAGTTGGCGCATTGCCAGGCATGGGGAGATCCTGGCCAGTCCGTGTGTACATGCTTAATGGCAGAGATATGATTCCTGGGCTAGTTAGTAATGAATATGACGCTCCCCCGATGAATGCTTCTCCACATCCCTACGAGTTACCTTACCTGACTGCTGCCCAACAATGGGCCCTGGATCACCAACGCTAGCTGCAGTAGCAGATTGACGAAGCCTAGGAGCAGCAGTTTCCCCAACAACAGCCGACGCAGAATGGGGGCTGGGGAGTTTGGCCAGTTGCACAGCCCCTGTACACGGGATTTAGTTTCCGAACACTTTTCCAGTATACAGGTCCCTCGCTCATGGATGGAGTGAAGCAAGAGAGCAACATTACAGATGATCCTCAGGATGAGTGGTCTGTTTATTTAGATATTGCAGAGGCTACAGATGCTCTGGTGAATGGGACTCAAACCTCTGGTTTGCAGTTTGTGCGTGCAAATGGCATTGCATTCTCTGTCAAAGTTCAGAATGTTGAAGGAGTCTCGTTTCTGCAGTTTCTTTGGATGATTTCATTTGGCAGATATACTCGATGCATTACTACAACGGATGCCGCTATGAAGGGCAATATGCTGCCACTAAACCCTCTGATAATTTCTCAAAAGGTGGCTAATGTTGTCATCAAGGAAATGTGCCTTGCAGAGGGTCGGCTCTGCACCAGGTCTGAACTGTTTCCATGGCTTCAGGGGGATATTGTCATATCATCAGAGGTTTGGATGAAATTTATTCAATTGATCACAGTGTAATAATCTGATGTGGCTGAGTTTGTGGGTAGGGGCTCCGAGCTGGAGGATGATGGGAGTACTGCTTTCAACACCAACCTTGAAGCCATGAGAATTGTTGACATATCTGAATCTTCTGAAACTGTCATTGCCAAACCACAGAATAAGTACATTCAGAAGATGATCCTTACAGAGAATATGCCAGTTGATATGACCTGCCTGCGGCGCAACACTAGGCTACAAGGTATGATGGTTTCAAGGTGAACCTCATCACTGATGTTAAGAAGACGCTGTCCAAGGTTAAACCAAGGGGGCCCATCGGTTGCATGCTCCTCCACAGCGACAGATCCTTGTTCCATGTTGCTATTGCTGCAGCCTGATACAGTTCAGGCTGATGAACTTCCACCGCCAACTCCAATTGAGCAGCTGCAACAGGTTGGTACTGCCTTATGTGGGATACTAGCGGAAGAGTTTAGCACCCAGAAGCTTCTAGCAAGTGAGGCTGGGGACAAGCCATAGCTGAACTGAAGGAATGTCGTCAAATAAACAGTGGAACCTGCTTTGCTGGAATGTTCGAGGGATCAACTCGGACAAAAAATAGTTGGCAATCCGTAACGCGATAGATGTTAGTGGTTGCTCCGTAGTTTGCTTTCAATAAACCAAGCGTGAATCTTTTGATGTGTCGTTTATTAAACTCTTTTGCCCTAAGAAGTTTGATATGTTTGAATTTGTACCCTCTGTTGGTAATTCGGGGGGCTTAATCACTGCGTGGATGAGCTCGGTTTTCACAGGTGTTTCGGTTTTTTCTGAATCGTTCGCGCTCGTTGTCAGGCTCACTTTAACTCAATCCAATGATACGTGGACGCTAGTTAATGTTTATGGTCCTTGCGCTGATCCAAACAGATCATTGTTCACCGCATGGCTCTTTGATCTCCATATCCTGACTGGTGGAGATGGACTCATCTTAGGTGACTTTAACTATATTCATGCACCGAATAATCATAGCAGAGGGGGTGGGGACGCTAATGACATGCTGATCTTTAATGAATTCATCCGAAAACAATCCTTGGTAGAGCTACCAATCAGGGGGAGATCCTTTACCTGGAGCAATATGCAATCAAATCCCTTGCTGGAACAGCTAGACTGACACTTTACCTTTGTTGATTGGGCAACCAAATATCCGAATACAATCGTCATGCCCCTCGGGAAACCCACTTAGGATCATTTGCCTTACTATGTTAGCATTCAGACCAAAATTACCAGGACCAAAATCTTTCCTTTTGAGGACTACTGGGTTAAGCAATCGGGTTTCTTTGATGTAGTGCAGAGATCGTGGAACAAACACTGCTATGCACCAAATTCGGCTGCAATCCTATGCAAAAAACAAAAGAACCTGAGATATGAGTTGAAGTAGTGGAGCAAGAAAATCTCTAAGCTGTCTGTGTTGATTGACAACAACAACAACAAAACTCTCCTAGAGCTGGATGGGTTGGAGGAGCGTCGAACGTTATCTATACCTGAAGCAAACTTCAGAAAAAATCTGAAAAAGCACCTCCTCCACCTGCTTGACTATAAAAAGGCGTAGTGGAAAAAACGATGCACCATCAGATATTTTAAATTCGGTGATGGTAACACCAAATTCTTCCACAGGGTGGCAACTGAACGTTTTCGCAGAAACAACATTGCTTCGCTGCGTCTGTCTGACGACTCAGTCGTTTACGACCATGTTGGCAAGGAGGCCGTCCTTCTCCAAACCTACAAACAAAGACTAGGTTGCTCCAACCCAACAAACATGCGATTTGATCTAGCGCGCATCATCAAGAAAGTGGATGGGTTACAAGCCCTATCTGTTCCGTTCACTCGGGAGGAGATTGACCAAGTTGTCAAGGAGCTACCCGCTGATCGAGCTCTTGTCCCGGATGGTTTCAGTGGAAGATTCATTAAATCTTGCTGGCACATCATTTAGGAAGACTTCTATCGGCTTTGCTTTGATTTTCATGTAGGTACACTGGACCTCGAAAGCTTGAACACTGGATTTATCACTCTTATTCCAAAAACACAGTCACCAGAGACAGCTAATGATTATCGTCCTATAATGTTGTTAAACTGCTGCCTCAAGTTACTGACCAAACTCCTGGCCAATCGCCTAAAGAAAGTGGTTCTTAAAATCATTCATCATAATCAATACGGGTTCCTGCGTGGTAGGTCGATACAGGACTATGTGGCGTGGGCGTTCGAATTCATACACCAAGGCCAAGAAACGAGAGATCGCTATCCTCAAGCTTGATTTCGTGAAAGCTTTCGACATGATAGAGCATGCTCCGATGCTGCAAATCATGAAATGCATGGGGTTTGACGATCGTTGGCTCGGGTGGATCGAATGCTTGTTTTCAAAAGCCAAATCCTCGGTACTGCTCAACGGGACCCCTGCACTACAAAAAAAAGACACATCCGTGACATTTTGGGCCGAACGAAATTTTTTTTCTGTCATACTTATGACACTTCTATGACAATAATTGTGACAAAGACCGGTATCATCATAGATGTGGTGGGGTCCTACTTCTATGACAAAAAATCATGACAGAAAATGGGCTTTTCGTCCTGGGCGGGCCGGAGACGCAGCTGCATGACATTCTTTGGGCCGTCCATGACGGAAAAAACTGTGGTAGAAGCGAGGGCAAGGAAAATATCGGGGTGTTCCCGGTTACAGTGGGTGGTCGGGGCCGAGCGATGCACGTTTCTCTCGTACACGCACGCGCATGGGTGCGAGGCGTTGGGCTCTAACTGAACCCGAGCGAGGCATTGGGCTCTAACTGAACCCGAGAGATTGCACTGCAGGCTACGCATTACTGAACCCGAGCGATCGATCGATGGGTGTTAACTAAACCCGATCGAGCGATTCCTTCGGTACTGCTGCTAACTGAAGCCGATCGATGCTGCCTCTGGATGAAAAGTGAGCGTTCCTGGGGGGGTGGATGAACAGTTCCCGGTGGGGGTGGATGAATAGGACCCCGTGGTGTTGCCTCTGGATGAACATGACCCCGATCGATCGAGCCGGTTGGGGCTGGATGAACTGGACCCCGTGGAGGGCTAGATGAACAGGACCACCCCATGGAGGGCAGGATGAACAGTAGATGGTGGAGGGCTAGATGAACAGTAGCCCGTGGAGGGGTGGTTGAACAGGAGCTCGTGGAGAGGGCTGGCTGAACAGTAGCCGGTGGAGTATCGCGTGGTGGAGGCTGGATGAACAGGAGCCTGTGGATGAACAGTCGCAGGTGGAGGCTGGAGGAGGTCGACGGTGCATGAACAGTAGCCCGTGGAGGCTGGAGGGGGTCGACGTGGAGTCCCGTTTTGCGGTACGCCACAACCCTCCTGATGAACAGGACCCTGTTTCTACCGTAGCGCTCCAATACAAGTCCATTTCCTCCATTTTGTGGTACGCCACACCCCTCCCGACCAACAGGACCCCCGTTTCGACCGTAGGAGGTCTGTTTCCTCTGTTTTGCGGTACGCCATACCCCTCCCGATGAACAGGATCCCGTTTTGACACAAGGCCGTTTCCTCCATTCTACGGTACGCCAGGCCTCGTTTCCATCGGCTGTTCCGTCCAAGCCCTCCCGATGAACACGGCGACACATTTCGTTCCGACCCAGCCGGTTGGCTCCCCATGAACACGACGACGATGCTGTTTCTCCGTTCCGACCCAGCCATGTACACGAGTGTCGGTGTCAAAACCGGCGGATCTCGGGTAGGGGGTCCCGAACTGTGTGTCCAAGGCTGATGGTAATAGGAGGCGGCAGACACAATGTTTACCAAGGTCCAGGCCCTCTCGATAGAGGTAATACCCTACTTCCTGCTTGATTGATCTTGATGATATGAGTATTACAAGAGTTGATCTACCACGAGATCGTAGAGGCTAAACCCTAGAAGCTAGCCTATGATTATGATTGTTGTTGTCCTACGGACTAAACCCTCTGGTTTATATAGACACCAGAGGGGGCTAGGGTTACACAGAGCCGGTTATAGAGAAGGAGATCTACATATCCGAATCGCCAAGCTTGCCTTCCACGCAATGGAGAGTCCCACCCGGACACAAGACGAAGCCTTCAATCTTGTATCTTCATAGTCCAACAGTCCGGCCAAAGTATATAGTCCGGCTGTCCGAGGACCCCCTAATCCAGGACTCCCTTAGTAGCCCCTGAAACAGGCTTCAATGACGATGAGTCCGGTGCGCAGATTGTCTTCGGCATTGCAAGGCGGGTTCCTTCTCCGAATACTCCATAGAAGATTTTGAACACAAGGATCGTGTCCGGCTCTACAAAACAAATTCCACATACCACCGTAGAGAGTACAATATTCCACAAATCTATTCCGCTGACAACTTTTCCTAACGTGACACCATGCCATGATCCGGTCTTTATTCAAACTATTCTCCCTAACCAGCTACTACGCATGTCGCAAGGCGGTTTTATGGGCATGTCTTGTCGAAGCAGAGATCGTGTCCCCCTATCTCGGGATTCTCATCAATATAGGTATGGGTAATCCAACCGCGTCTTTGGCGTGACGCTTAGGGAATAAGCGAGTTTACCGGGCAAGTGGGGAGGCGTTGGATCCCTGCCGCCTTTATAAGGAGATAAGGACTCCCCCTTTCCACCAACGCCCTCTTCTTCTGCTTATCCATTCCCCTCCACTCGAGCCCCAGCACCCAAGCGTTCGTCCTCTCCGGCCACAAAGGCCTTCCGAAAATGTCTGGATCCGGAGCAGGAGGCAAATGGATGGCCTCTACCGCCCGGGAGAAGGATATCAAAAAGCTTCGGGAGGCTGGGTACCTAGCCCAGAAAATCAGCCACTGTCTCCCGACGATAGGACAGATCATCCCTACTCCGGAACCCCATGATAGGGTTGTTTTCCACCCTCATTTTTTTCACGGGCTGGGGTTTCCCCTCCACCCATTCGTTCGCGGCATCATGTATTACTATGGGATCAATTTTCATGATCTATCCCCCAATTCCTTTCTCAACATCTCGATGTTCATCGTCGTGTGCGAGGCCTTTCTCTGCACCTTGCCACACTTTAGCTTATGGCTGAAGATCTTTAATGTGAAGCCCAAGGTAGTGGGCAGTGAGCACGCCGAGTGCGGAGGCGCCATGGTGAGCAAGATGCCCAACGTCACATGGCCAACAGGTACTTCCAATGATTTCGTCAAAGGGTGGCAGCAGCAGTGGTTTTACATCACTGAGCCGCGCGACACGAAATGGGCCGCTGCTCCTGAATTCCGATCCGGAGCCCCCCTCGGGCTTACGTCCTGGCCCAAGAAGGGCCTGGATTGGTCTTCGTCCGACGAGCTGTCGGCGCTCCAGACGCGCGTCAAGAATATGGGAGACAAGGATATCAAACATGTCAATGTGGTCCAGGTGATGTTAGTTCGTCGGATACTTCCTTGTCAACACCGGGCTTGCAATTTATGGGAATTCGACCCGGCCAAGCACCAGACCCTACGAGAGCTCTTTGTCTCCTCACACAAAGACATCTAGAAGGTGCTTTTTATGTCTGACAAATCATGGCCGGGCTCAGCCGAGGACCGCGAGTACCACCTGTCCCGCCCCGCAAGTTTGGTAAGTCATTATAAGTTTTATTCGCATAACCCAAGGGAAACGCTTAATGTGTCTTCCACAACTCTCATAGGGCTGGACGAAGAAGGCGGGGCAGATCTACTGTCCGACCCTGCTACCTGAAGAACCGACCGGCCTGCTTGTAACAAAGATGCTGGTCCCGGTGCCCTACAAGGCGCCGAAGAAGAAGGCCGAGAGAGGGGCCAAGAAGACCAGGGGCGGCCTCAGTCATCGTGGCGCCTCAGACACGATATCCGAAGACTCCAATTCCCGTTCTTCCTCCGAAGAGGACGAGGAGGAGGAGGAAGACGAATCCCTAATGGGGGGAGAAAGAAACAGATAGCCTCCACATCGTTGTAGGCCGAATCGCCTAGGAAGGGAAAAACTCCTCTTCTAGAGGAGTCCACCGCTGCTGATAGCAGCCCGGAGTGGGATCCCAGGGCTCAGCCCCTGGTGAACTCGTGAGTATATAAAATCCGAACATGTTTACGCGTCCAGGCTCATCATGGCATAATATTTTAATCCCGGCCATACTTTTTGCAGTCCAGCGAGGTCTCGCGTGGAGCAATCCTTGTCGGAGGATTTGCTAGGCTCGGACGCTATGGAGAGCGGGACACCCCCGAAGGCCCCTTCCCCCAATCATGTGAATGACACCGAGCCTTTGTCCTAGGAGGACCTAGGCCATGGAGGGGGGGGGAGATTGCAAAGGTGGCGCCCGGAGGTTAAACTTCGGGGGCCGGACACATGGGAGAGAAGGCTCCCATGGGCGTCGTCGGCGAGAGCCATCTTGAATTCGGCCCCCAGCCGGACATAATTCTAGAGACCAATATGGTTACAGAATCAGGTAGGCTGCCTCCCTCGGCTAGAGGGGGTGTACATGTTCCACCAGCAACCTCTGTCCAACCAGAGGTGCTGGATACTTTATTGGCGGTGCTAAAAAGCGCATCCATCGTCGATAAACACCGTGCCCTTATGGGTGTGGTGATTGAGAAGATTCAGTCTACGGAGAGTGGACTGAATGAATCCTGTATTAGCCTTATAAGAGGCTTTGTGGTATGTTTTATGAGGTTTCGAAGAGTGTCACAGTATAAATAGTAGCCCCTGATACACTGTTCGGTGAGAGAAAGAACCGTACAGAGGATCAAATCTATGTTCGCAGGAGACTCACTTGATGACATTTACCTCTCTTCTATTATAAACAGGCAGCTGTAGCGACTGCCGCCTCTCGTACTGCGGAGGTCTCCGGACTAAATCAGAGTCTGGAGCGGGCCACAAAAGAATTGGGCCAGTTGAAAAGGCAGTTGGATGATAAACAAGGTATGCACAAAGCATGCTCACATTTAGTGCGAATGAATTTTAAAATATGTTTTGTGATTTGCGCCAGGGGCAATGACCGAATTCAAAGCTCTTAAGAAGGCCATTGCCGAGGCCGAGGGAAAGGCAGCCGCAGAGCGGGCTCTTCGTGAGAAGCACGAGGCCAGGGTTATTGAAGATGAGCAGGAGCTTCAAGAGGTTGTGAAAAGATGCGAGGCCTTGGAGCAGAGTCTAACGGAGAAAGAATCTGAACTTGCCAAGGCTCATCAAGCCACATGCGATGCCCAGAGGAAACCCAAGCTGCCCTGCAGGAGATCCAAGAGGCAAGGAAGATCACGGAGGGTAAGGCTTGTTCCATGTAAGGCAAGTATTTGGGGAGAGAATCATGTTTCTAATCTTGAGTTCAGATTTCTCCAGGGGTATTTGCGGAGCTGCCATGCAGCATATCTGATGCCACACAATTCAATCGAGCCAAAGAAAGGAACACTGCGGATAAGCTCTTCTGGTCACAGTATCTGGCACCGAATTATCCGGTGCCTTTTGCTAATCAACTGAAACAGTTGATCGAACTGCAGAAGGCGGCTGAGCTAGCCATGAAGGATTTGATTATCCAGCTATGGCCCGCTGAGCTGATTGCAGGTAGCTACTTCGGGCTCATGAAACGGCTTGCGAGTGCCTGCCCTCGACTGGAAGTCATCAAGCGGTCCGTCTGTATAGAGGGTGCGAGAATGGCCTTTGTCCGCGCAAAGGTGCACTGGGGGAAGATGGATGCTGAAAAGCTGGTGACCGAGGGACCGCCGGAGGGAAAGGAGCACCGCAAGCCTGATTTATATTATGAAAGTGTCCTGAAAGGATCCTGCCTTGTGGCAGAGCAAGGTCATTTCTATTATTTATTTCTTGTTATATGAAAGTTTATCCTCCTGTGTGGCTGTTTTATATATTAATCCTGAGAGTTGGCTAGTCGTCGGCTTCTGCCCCCATGTAGGAAGTATGGGGGTGTTCGGGATAAACCTAATCACTCTTTATCCCAGTTTTGGGTCCTTCGAAGGAGGTGTTCAGCACAACGAACCAGGCAATCAGACTATAGGGCTTTATCACTCTCACTTATCCATAGGAGCTTTAGAAAAGGAAGGTAGGCGCAGCCCCTGGTGTTCGGAAGACCGCACGAGGGGCTCTATAAGCACCTGATTGGAAGAAAAGCCGATCCATCGCATGCTGCATTGGTTATGGCATTATGCAGGAGCAATCCTGAAAGATTTTACAACCTCTCGAACAGCTGACCAGCTCTCGCCATATCATGACAGTCAGTTTTCGGCTTTCTCTACTGATGTGCTTATTCGGAAGAACCAGGACACAATCACAGTAGTTCTCCCTGTGCCGCCTTAGCCGATAAAGCAGAACGTAAGGCAGAAAAACATGGGAGCCAGACAAACCCAACATTTGACCCAAGACATGATTCGGAGCTGATGCATATAATGCTATAAGTTCGGGGTGCTGAACTACCATGAAGGTGTTCGGACTTCATAGCCCTATTATGGGTAAAACGAAGCCCCTGGCATATTGAAGGCATATCGTGATGTACGGATGCCATTTAACAAAAGAATATCAATAAGAGATAATGGTAGATAAGCGTCATATAAATCCACATGTTGTATTTGAATAATACGTCGATGCGTATGAGTACATGTAGAGTAATAAAAAGAGAAAGTGATTGCGGAACATACTGAGACCAGGCGGGAAGAAGCTGTGTGCGGATCCGGAGTGCAGTCGGATGGTCATCGAGGGGAATATTTAAGGGTTCCCTTGCGTATTCGAGCTGTTTCCATATCGCCGGTCCTTGCCTGGGAAAAAATGAACCTATACAGAAAATGCAAGATGTGTTTGTGTGCCGCAGAGCGATTGACCCGCAGTATGTGGCCTGTCCTGGCTTTCGCCGGAGTGTTTAATTGAGCTCTCGACGAGCTGGTTTATCCTGCCGCGAAGTAGTTCGGAGTCCCTTGGCGGTGTCCGGGAGCTTGGCCGTCGACTAGAGATTCGATTGAAAGGTGCCACTCGTTGCTTCTGCTATTAAAGCAGCGATATACTCTTTGGTACCAAGGGGGAGTTCTGCCTTGCCATTAACCGTGATGACACCGCGCGGACCGGGAATCTTGAGCTTATGGTAGGCATAATGTGGCACCGCATTGAATTGAGCAAACGCAGTTCGTCCGAGCGGTGCCTGATAATCACTGCGAAAGGGGACGATGTCGAAGATTAACTCTTCGGCACAGTAATTGTCCGGTGATCTGAAGACTACCTTGAGAGCAATGGAGCCTGTACAGCTGGCCTCCACACCTGGTATAATACCTTTAAATGTGGCTTTAGTGGGTGAGGGAGTCCTGGATTAGGGGGTCTCCGGACAGCCGGACTATCTCCATTGGCCGGACTATTAGATTATGAAGATACAAGATTGAAGACTTCGTCTCGTGTCCGGGTGGGACTCTACTTGGCGTGGAAGGAAAGCTAGGCAATACAGATATGGATATCCCCTCCTTTGTAACCGACCTTGTGTAACCCTAACCCTCTCCGGTGTCTATATAAACCGAAGGGTTTTAGTCCGTAGGACAATAACCATAACATACAATCATACCATAGGCTAGCTTCTAGGGTTTAGCCTCTCTGATCTCGTGGTAGATCTACTCTTGTACTACCCATATCATCAATATTAATCAAGCAGGACGTAGGGTTTTACCTCCATCAAGAGGGCCCAAACCTGGGTAAAACATCATGTTCCCTGCCTCCTGTTACCATCCGGCCTAGACGCATAGTTCGGGACCCCCTACCCGAGATCCGCCAGTTTTGACACTGACAGTGGGCTTGATCACCGAATGATCAATCCCCATCTTGCACACTGTGTCCTGGTAAAGCAGGTTTAGACTGCTACCTCCGTCCATAAGGACTCGTGTGAGGTGGAACCCGTCAATTATTGGGTCGAGGACTAGTGCGGCTGAATTGCCCCGATTGTTGTTAATCGGATGATCCGTGCGGTTGAAGGTGATCGGCCCTAGTTTATATTGTGGGGCGACTGGTTCCGTTAATTCGACATCCCTAAGGGTGCGCATCTGGTCCGAGTTGGGAGTGTGGATGGCGTTTACCACGTTCACCGTTTGGATTTGAGGGGGAAATTTCTTTTGCCCTCCTGTATTCGGTGATCTGGGCTCCTCGTCGCCATCATCGCTTTGAGACTCCTTCTCCTTGTTTTCAGCACCTGACCTGCCGGCTTGTTTGAAGACCCAGCATTCTCTGTTGGTATGATTGGCTGGTGTTCCTGGGGTGCCATGAATTTGGCATGGACGGTCGAGTATGCGGCCCCGACTGGATGGGCCCGAATTGTCATTTTTGAATGGCCTTTTCCGCTGACCGGATGTACAGCCACTAAATCCGGCATTGACTGCTGTATTTTCGGCGTTACCACCATTTTTGCGACGCTTGTGTTTGTTGCGTCGGGGTTTGCCATTGCTATCTCTGGCCTCTGATGTGCCAGGATTGCTTGATGTGTTGTTGCTACGGGCCAACCAGCTATCCTCGCCCGCGCAAAAGCGGGTCATGAGTGTCGCGAGGGCTGCCATGGATTTTGGCTTCTCTTGGCCGAGATGTCGGGCAAGCCACTCGTCACGGATGTTATGTTTAAAGGCCGCTAGGGCTTCGGCATCCGGACAGTCGACAATTTGGTTCTTTTTAGTTAGGAACCGAGTCCAGAATTTCCTGGCTGACTCTCCGGGCTGTTGGGTTATGTGACTTAAATTATCAGCATCCGGTGGTCGCACATAAGTGCCCTAGAAGTTGTCCAGGAATGCATCCGCCAGGTTCTCCCAACTTCTGATGGAGTTTGCCGGCAGGCAATTCAGCCAATGCCGAGCCGGCCCTTTGAGTTTTAGTGGGAGATACTTGATGGCGTGTAGATCATCCCCACGGGCCAGGTGAATGTGGAGGAAGAAATCCTCTATCCATACCGCGGGGTTTGTAGTACCATCATATGATTCAATGTTCACGGGTTTAAACCCTTCTGGGAATTCATGATCCATTACTTCATCAGTGAAGCATAGGGGGTGTGTGGTGCCTCTGTGTCGGGCTATATAACGACGCAGTTCATACGAGTATTGTCTGCTGTATTCGGCCCGGCTGGATTTGCTTTTAGTATATCCGGTGTGACAGTCGTCGTCACGCGTTGGGGCGTGCCCCCGTGATCCATAGATCGATCTTGTGTGTCCTGCTTTGTTTTCCAATTCGTCTCACAGGTCCTCCGTGTAGCCCCGGGCCTTGGTGTTTTTGTTTGACTGGCGACGGGGTGCGGGCTGGACTGCGGGCTGATATGCCGCTTTGTCTCGGCCACGAGGTGGCCGGTCAACCGCATCATACGCTGGTAGTGTAGGCTTTAATGCTTCCTCCTCGAGTTGGGGAAGCAACCTGCGCTTTGGGTAACTTTTGGTTGGGCGTTCGAGTTTGTATTCCTCGGCTGCCAGGACCTCGGTCCATCTATCCGCTAGCAGATCTTGATCAGCTTGAAGCTGCTGCTGCTTTTTATTCAGGCTTTTTGCTGTGGCTATAAGCCGGCGCTTGAAGCGCTCCTGCTCGACAGGATCCTCAGGCACAATGAATTCTTTGTCGCCGGGGCTCACCTCGTCTTTGAAGAGGGGCATGTAATTGTCATCCTCTGATTCTCCGTCTGTCGCCTGTTCCTTAGGGCTAGCTTGCCCATCCTCCCGCTCGAAGCCTGGCTGGAGGGGATTGTCTTCGTCTTTGGCACTATCCACAGCGTTATTGTATCTTGTGCCGGTATCACTGCTTTTGCTATGGCAGGGCTTAGAGTGGCACCGATGACGCCGGTGCTTAGATTGCTTGTCCAGGGGATTATCCTCCGTTTCCTTATTGCCATCGCTTTCTTTGGGGTGTCCACCATATATATATCATATGATGAGGTGGCTGTCCAGCACCCTGTGGGCGGTGGTTCCTGTTCTTCTCCTGCATCGTCGTCCATATACCGTCGATGTCTTCGGAGCCGAAATCAAGCATGTTGGTGAAGTCGTCAACAGTGGCTATTAAGTGGGTGGTGGGTGGGGCACGAATTTCGTCATCCGCTTCCCACTCAAGCCGAACATAGTTCGCCCAAGGGTCTACTGACAAGGAAAGAGACCTCAATGAATTTAGCATGTCGCCCAAGGGCGAGTGCTGAAAGATATCCGCGGAGGTAAACTCCATGATCGGTGCCCAATCAGATTCTATAGGCACGAACGCAAGCGGTTTGGAGCCTGTGGCCGGGGACGAATCCAAGGGTCCGATGACATAAGTCTCATAGGAGGTGAAGTCAGTATTTGGCTCTATCGCTGCTGAGTGTGCGGCCTCCGTGGTGGGGTCCAACCACCCGTCCTCGCACGACACGATCTGCTCTGGATTGAGGGCCGGAGTAGCCGCAGGTGTGATCTCCCGAACACCGTCCGACGGCAGGGCTAAGTCATGCTCGTCATGACTGTGCGGCGCACCTGACATGGGCTCAAATCCATTCAAGATCAAGTCTCCGCGGATATCGGCAGTATAGTTCAAGCTTCCAAACCTGACCTGATGGCCAGGGGCGTAGCTCTCGATCTGCTCCAGATGGCCAAGCGAGTTGGCCCGTAGTACGAAGTTGCCGAATACGAAGATCTGTCCGAGGAGAAAAACCTCACCCTGGATCCCATCGTTGCCGATGATCGAAGGAGCCATCAAGACTTTATCGTGACGGCACAATGGAACTCTCAATGAAAGCACCAATGTCGGTGTCAAAACCGGCGGATCTCGGGTAGGGGGTCCCGAACTGTGCGTCTAAGACAGGAGGCGGGGGACACAATGTTTACCCAGGTTTGGGCCCTCTTGATGGAGGTAATACCCTACTTCCTGCTTGATTAATCTTGATGATATGAGTATTACAAGAGTTGATCTACCACGAGATCGTAGAGGCTAGACCCTAGAAGCTAGCCTATGATTAAGATTGTTGTTGTCCTACGGACTAAACCCTCCGGTTTATATAGACACCGGAGGGGGCTAGGGTTACAGAGAGTCGGTTACAGAGAAGGAGATCTACATATCGAATCGCCAAGCTTTCCTTCCACGCAATGGAGAGTCCCACCCGGACGTGGGACAAAGCCTTCAATCTTGTATCTTCATAGTCCAACAGTCCAGCCAAAGTATATAGTCCGGCTGTCCGAGGACCCCCTAATCTAGGACTCCATCAACAAGCTCTGGCCGTACGTATGCGCGAGTAGGCGTTCAAGACCCTGCTCGTATGTATGTACGTGGCCGTATTTTCTTTCTTGCACACTGGCCAATGTATGTACGTGTACATGCTACGTGTGTGCCTATACTACGACACATGCGCGCCTCTACATCGACCAGTATGTACGTACACGTTCGCGACCAGAATGACAATGCTATGTACGCTTCGACCAGGTGGGTCCCGACTGTCAAGCACTTCCTTGCGTGCGAATATGTAGCTGGTGGGTCCCAGCAGTCAGGGGGAAACATTTTTTCGCGAAATACGGTGGCCCGTCCGGTGGGTCCCTGCTGTCAGGTGAAGGAATAAGTATTTTGTGCGTAATAAGGAGGCACTTCCTTGCTGCGGCCATGGACCCAGGTGTCAGCCTCTCCACGTACAGTCCATGTCCGATGGAAGCCGTTCCTTAACCACGTTGACCACGCCGCACCGACAGCACCAGGGCAGTGGACGACGGTGAGGCCTAGGAAGGGGACAACGCAGAGCTGGGGAAGACGCGGTAGTGGAAGCCCGTGCGGAGAGGAGTTCGGGGGTTCACTAGTTCAGCTGTGGTGTGAGGCTGCCTTTGCCGCAGGGCCTGGCCAGCGGTGGGAATAGTAGGGGCGGTGAGGCCTCCGCGGCAGCACAGCCGGCCATGGGAGGCAGGTGCATGTGGCACGACCGGCGCTACTTTGGGCGGCTGGAGCAAGAAGACCAGAGGTTGAAGAAGCACTACGGCCGTTGGATGGACATCGTACGGTCACTGGAGCTAGAATCGTTCAGATTGACTAAGTTGACAAAGCACTCCGTCCCCATCAACTTAGTAGGCCCACAAGTCAGCCACCCACCAAGGTGGGTCCCAACTAGTAGGGGGAGTATTCATTTTTTTGTGCGTAATAAGGAGGCACTTCCTGTGAGTCCATGCTGACAGCGGGGGGAACAATTTTTTCACGAAATACGGTGGCACGTCCTGTGGGTCCCAGCAGTCGGGGGGAAAACGTTTTTTTCGCCAAATACGGTGGCCCGTCTAGTGGGTCCCTGCTGTCAGGTGGAGGAATAATCATTTTCCGCGTAATAAGGAGGCACTTCCTTGCGGCTGCTGTGGACCCAGCTGTCAGCCTCTCCACGTACAGTACTCTTTCGATGGAAGTCATTCCTTGACCACGTTGACCACGCCGCACCGAGAGAACCAGGGCGGTGGACGACAGCGAGGCCTAAGAAGGGGACGATGCGGAGCCGGGGAAGACGCGGCAGTGAATGCCCACGCGTAGAGGAGTATGAGGGTTCACTGGTTCGCAGCGGTGGGAGGCTGCCGTCGCCGCAGAATAACAGGGGGTGTGGGTGAGTACAGGGATGGCCTGGCCAGCGGTGGGAGTAGTAGGGGGAGGTGAGGCCTCTGCCGCATTGCAGCCGGCCACGGGAGGCAGGAGCACGAGGGACGACCGACACTGGTTTGGGCGGCTAGAGAAAGAAGACCAGAGGTTGAAGAAGCACTACGGCCGTTGGATGGACATCATACGATCACTGGAGCTAGAATCGTGCATATTGCCTAAGTTGACAAAGCCCTCCGTCCCCGTCAACTTAGTAGGCCCACAAATCAGCCTGCCACTATACTGGGTGCCAGCTAGCAGGGGGAGTATTCATTTTTTGCGTGTAATAAGGAGGCACTTCCTTGCGTGCGAAGATATAGCTGGTGGGTCCAAGATGTCAGTGGCGGTAATGTTTTTTCATGAAATACAGAGGCCCTTTCGGCGTGTCCCAGATGTCAGGTGGAGGAATCATTATTTTGCGCGTAATAAGGAGGCATTTCCTTGCGTGCGGCCATGGACCCAGCTGTCAGTCTCTCCACGTATAGTCCACTTCAGATGCATGTCGGTTGTTGACCATGTTCTTAAGAGTTTTTTTTGGAGCCCATATTCTTTTTGTTAGCATTACAGCCCATATTGTGGCCACGATTAAAAAATTATATGAAATTTTGCATATTTCCGTGTGGTCCGAACTATTTTTAATCCCGAAATTTCGAGTCACATTCAAACAGATTTTAAAAATAAATATATATCAATATAAAATCCAACAAATTGTCCATGCATAAAAATCAATGCAATTTAAAATCTCAAAATGAAAAAAAAGAAATTTGAAACTAATTGCCGGTTTGATGTGTTTTAAAAATGTACAACCCATTTCTCATTACGGATAGGCCATTTTCTCGGCCAGCCGAATGAAACTCTCCTTGTCTTGAAAGATTTGCAGCCCAACAGGCCTGACAAAGTGACTTACTTGGCAAATCACAAAAAAACAGGGCTGTGGCCGTGGACCCAGTTGTTAACCTCTCCACGTACAGTACTCTTCCGAAGGAAGTCGGTCGTTGACCACATTGACCACGCCGTGCCGAGAGCACCAAGGCGGTGGACGACGGCGAGGCCTAGGAAGGGGATGACGCGGAGCCAGGGAAGATGCGGTAGTGGATGCCCACACAGACAGGAGTACGAGGGTTCATTGGTTCGACTGCGGTGTGAGGTTGCCGTCGCCGCAAATAACAGGGCGTGTGGGTGAGTAGAGGGATGCCCTGGCCAGCGGTGGGAGTAGTAGGCAGTGGTGAGGCCTCCGCGGCATCACAGCTGGCTACGGGAGGCAGGAGCATGCGGCACGACCGGTGCTGGTTTGGGCGGCTGGAGCAAGAAGACCAGAGGTTGAAGAAGCACTACTGCCGTTGGATGAACATCGTACGTTAACTGGAGCTAGAATCGTTCATATTGACTAAGTTGACAAAGCCCTCCGTCCCCGTCAACTTGGTAGTCCTCAAGTCAGCCTTCCACGATGCTGGGTTCCAGCTGGTAGGGGTAGTTTTCATTTTTTTTGTGCGTAATAAGGAGGCACTTCCTTGCGTGCGAAGATAGCTGGTGGGTTCGACCTATCAGCGTGGGGCACGTTTTTTCGCAAAATACAGAGGCCCTTCCGGTGGGTCCCAGATGTCTGGTGGAGGAATCAAGGACTTCAAAAGGCGAACAGAACAAGCTAGTGTACCAGTAAAGAGACGTTGCTGAGTTTTAGAAAAAAGAGAGACGTGCTCCTCTAGCTGGTTCGAATCCAAACCTAGACTATGACTGTATATGGTGCTATGCTACTCTGCAAGTAATGAAACTGACATATCCAACGTTCACTTCTCATCTTCTCTACTTACTCTGCCTAGCATCAGAAGCTCTGGCCGCAGCACCCATGTTCGCTGGCTGCTCGTCCACCTGCTCTCTAGTAGGCAACAACCAAATATGCGCCAAGTCGCCACCCGTACCATCGCCTGTGGGTCTCATCACACCCCCGCCAGCACGTGCACTGCAGCCGGTTGCTCACCGCAACCCGCTGCCATTGGTGTGGTGCCACTGCTGCAAATCACGCAGAGTCATTCGTCGCGTCTCAACCACAATCCTCAACCCTGGCCGAGTCTTCTACAAATGCCCGAATCATGGGGTAATAATATGTCTAAGTGTTGTTCTGCTGCTTTCAGTTGCTGATTTTTTTAATAGTGTGGTTGATGATCTTCCAATTTGATTCGTGCAAAAAAGGGAAGATTCGTGTGATTTGTATTTCTGGGAAGTTGCTGATGTGGGGGAGTGCAACTACGCTGATTATTTGGTTAACCGAGGAATCCCAATACCGGTAGGTTGGGGTGTTGGACAAGTAACTAAAGGAACGGCAGAAGAGGAAGATGCAAAGCAGAAGGTTAAAGATGCAGTTCCTCTGATCATGGCCAAGCAACAGCTATTGAACGGCCTTGACAACAATGAGGAGATGAAAGAGCTTGTGAAGATAATGGGAAAAATCGATGTGCTCTGTAGGATGATTGTCTCTTTATTTGCAGTGTATGTAGCACTCGTGATGTATTCAGTGGCTATGACATTAGCACTTTGCTGAAACAAGTAATGAATGAAATCTGTGTAGCAGGATGGGCGTAGTGTTGTGAACATCTAATGATTTCTATTAACGAAAATCAGGGGGTATCCCCTTTTGCTCATAAATAAATAACTAGCGGCCCTTTTGGTAATAAATAAATAAATTAGCAGAGGCCCTGTCAGGTCAGCTTTGTTCTCATTCGAAGACGTCGAGCAAATTGCAGTCCAACAACAAACTATGTCATCAAATTCAAGTTTCACAGCCAAATATGAGTACAACTAAATAGCAATGTCATCATGTTTTAGTCGTCATACAATCACTAAACACAAATCAACATACATAACAAGTGGTGTTCTCACAGAAAAATACTAAACAACATGTTCATCAGGTTTTAGTTTTCATAGCAAACACAATTTCACATAGTAGATAAAAAACGTCTTCTGACAGGCAAATACGACAAAAGCAATGTAATCATCATCCGCAGTAGCACCGTCAACATCTTCGCCATGTGTATCAGTCTGAACCGTAATTCCCCATGGTGTCATCTTCTTCTTCGTCCTCAACATCCTCGAACGTTGGCTTCTTCTTGATCAACTCTTGTATGTGCATAGCACGATAGGCAATCTTTTCGCCGGCGTCATTGACGATATGGTTCTCAAAGATATTAGGAACATTTGTGTTCTTTTGTACATCAGGAACAGTGTAAGCATTACCTTGTTGTGCAACTTCATTAAACGAATTCCTCTGCTCAAACCTTTGCAATACTCTCCAATCATCTCTACGTGCAAATGTGTCTTCCAAGAAAAATATTTGTGTTGCTAGATTTGCCAAAATAAAAGGCTCGTTGGTCTGGTACGCCACCTTGACATTGATGGATTTGAAATAATCATCAGCTCTGGGTTTTGCGATCTTGGAAAACAGGTTATACCAATGACAGCACAACAGAACCACACATCGATGATCCTCAAAACTGGAGATATACTGCAACTGAACAATGTCTATTATGTTAGTATACATTTCAGTCGTCTCTTTGTCATACATATCCGTGCTCATGATGGCACTGTTTCGTGTCTTCCTGCCTTCATCTCGTGCAAGGGTGTTGTAGCGCACATCTCCAACAACGCAAGATTCATAATGTCTTACCCGAGTATCAGGACCCATTGCTAGTGAGTAAAGGGCATCATCAACTGCATGCCCATCCTCCCACATCTTCTTAACCTATGGTTAGAAAATAGAAAAGCTGATCATCTACTCAATATATTAAAAAAACAGACAGTGCAATTCAAAAGCTTACATGGCTCTTGAACCATTTCGCAAATCCTGGCATAACGAGTTTGTCAATGTTTCATGGATTTTGCGGCAGTAAATCCTTTTTGTAGATGCTGCACAACATAGTGATCGCGTCAAACATCTAAATATATAAGAATGTGCTGCAAGTTTACTAGATTATGATGTATAAGCTGCAGTACTGAGCACTTACTTGATATAAGGTAGTATCTCAGGACGGTTATTCAACACATACCAAACCATTTTGTCCAAATCTTTAGGTTTGTCCTCTTGTCAACTCTTCCCTGTAACTCGAACAGAATAATCAAAAACATTGAGCCCGGGATTGTCTTCATCCACCTGTTTGCTAAGTTGATCAGCTGTTTCAATGTATTTTGAGCAAAATGTCAACGCTTCTGTAGCAATGTAGGCCTCTGCAATGGAACCCTCGGGTCTAGCTCTGTTCCTAACATAGCCCTTGAAAGTGCCTAGCCGCCTTTCAATAGGGTACATCCAGCCATACTGTACTGGACCTCTAAGTAGTGCCTCATCAAGTAGATGAATAGCCAAATGCACCATCACATCAAAGAAGGCTGGAGGATATATCTTCTCAAGGTCGCATAGGATAGTGGGTATCTTGTCTCTAAGACGCTCCAAAGCATCTATCCTGATATTTCTACTACAGAGTTCCATGAAGAATTGTCCCAACTCTGCAACTGCTCTGTATAAGTCAGGGCGGCCCAATCCTCTAAGGATAACAGGTATAACCCTTTGAAGTAGGACGTGGTAGTCATGAGTTTTCAACCCTTGTACCTTGTTTCCATCTGCACTGACTCTCCTTTCAGGGTTGGAAGCAAATCCATGTGGGAATCTCACACATGACAGGACCTCGCAGAATTCTTTTCTTTTTACCTTGTCCAAGACGTACACAGCTGGTGCCATATCCCATGGTTTACCTTCATCTTGCACCTGCAAATCCTGTCTGATACCCAGGTGTGTCAAATCAATCCTAGATTTTAAGGTATCTTTCGCCTTGGCTTCAATATTAAGAAGTGTGCCGATAATGTTGTCACATATATTTTTCTTGATGTGCATCACATCAAGATTATGCCGCAGATCCAAATCTTTCCAATACTCCAAGTCCCACAAAGTGGACCTGCAGGTAAACAATAATCTCTCTTCTGCCCTACCACGCTTCCTTTTCCCGCTACCATTATCAAGATGGTTTCCTGGTGTAATATGCCTGACCTTCTCTAATTCCACTTGCAACTCATCGGCGGTGAGCCTCTTTGGTGCATCACAGTTTTCATGCTTTGCATTGAACATAAGTCTTCGGTATTTTCTAGGATGCGGCTTATCCTTGGCAAGGAAACGGCGGTGTCCAATGTAACAGATCTTGCTAAGTATTGCGTATGACAGCGGATTCCTGTCATGGAGAACACATGCATTGTAACCATGTGTCGTTCACCCTGACATAGTGCCCAAAACCGGATAATCATGAATGCACCAAATTATAACAGCATGCAGAAAGAAATCAGCTGGTGGGCTGCTATATAGGTCTCGAGTGAGAACACCCCTCCATAGCTGTTGAAGTTCCTCTACAAGAGGCTCCATGAACAAATCAAAATCCTTTCCAAGACTTTTTGGACCTGAGATGAGCAAGGCCATCATGTAGTTTGATTCTTTGGTGCAGACATTTGGAGGCATGTTGTAAGGGATAACAAGCACTGGACACATGCTATATGTGGTGCTCTGGTGGCCAAATGGGTTAAATCCATCTGAAGCTAAGCCAAGTCTAATGTTTCTCAGGTCAGCAGCAAACTTTTTGTTATTCTGATTGAAGCTTTTCCACTCACTACCATGTGATGGATGGCTCATTACATTCTGATCTCTGTACTCCTGGTTCCTAGAATGCCACAGTACATCCTCTCTTGTTTCAGCATCATGAAACAACCTCTGCAATCTTGGTGTAATTGGAAAATGTCTCAGAACATTACGAGGAATCCTCTTCACAGCATCGCCATATTTCCATCTTGATGATTTGCATTTCGGGCATTCACTTAAGTTGGCATAATCCTTCCGGAATAGAACACAATTATTCTTACAAACATGGATCATATCATATCCAATTCCAACTGCACGAAGGAAATTCTTCATTTTACTGTAGGTGTGTGGCAGCTCAGACGCATCTGGGAAAGCTTTGCGGAAAGTAGCCAACATCGCATCGAATGATTTATTGGTCATCTGCTCAGATGTCTTCACCTGAAGAAAGGTGACCATAGCCGAGAATACTGACAGCTTATTTCCTAGGGTGACAGCCACGTTGCATTGTTCCAACATGCGAGCCCACCGTTTCTATTCTGCAGGTGAAAGTTCACGGAATGCACGAGCATTTCGCAACATTGTTTCAATGTTGGTCAAACTCACTGGCTCCGCCACCACCTCCTCCTCTCCTCCTCTTCCACCTGAGCATCAGGCAGATCAAGATGGTGATCTTCCGGTTCCACGTAGTCAATAACATTCGTTTTCACAGCTTCACCATGATGAACCCACCTAGTATATGTGACTGACATCCCATACAAGTGTATATGATTTTGCACAGTTGACTGGGTCTTGTAACTGAATTCATGCAACTACTACATGGGCAGAGCACATCTAATTTCGGACCAGCGTACTCAGCTCTGATAAAGTTCATGAAGTTTTCAACCCCCTCGACATATGCAGCGGTGAATCTTCGAGCAGAAGTTATCCATGTCATGTCCATCTGTTAGACATACAAATTAGTTCTTCTACTAGATATTACAGGAAAAACATATATGCTTTTTTATGAAGTCTAGAAGAAAATACCTAGGTCGATGTCTAAAGCTATGGCAAGATATTTGGACGAACAGATCTAAGTAATGAAATATATGTAAAGCTAATGCAGCAAATAGATTTGAGTCCTAAATTATGGCAGGCTGTTTCAGCTGAGGGAGTCCTGGATTAGGGGGTCTCCGGACAGCCGGACTATATCCTTTGGCCGGACTGTTGGACTATGAAGATACAATATTGAAGACTTCGTCCCGTGTCCGGACGGGACTCTCCTTGGCGTGGAAGGCAAGCTAGGAAATACGGATGTGTATATATCCTCCCTTGTAAACGACCTTGTGTAACCCTAGCCCCCTCCGGTGTCTATATAAACCGGAGGGTTTAGTCCGTAGGACAACATACAATCATACCATAGGCTAGCTTCTAGGGTTTAGCCTCTATGATCTCATGGTAGATCAACTCTTGTAATACTCATATCATCAAGAACAATCAAGCCGGACGTAGGGTATTACCTCCATCAAGAGGGCTCGAACCTGGGTAAAACATCATGTCCCCTGCTTCCTATTACCATCCGCCTTAGACGCACAGTTCGGGACCCCCTACCCGAGATCTGCCGGTTTTGATACCGACATTGGTGCTTTCATTGAGAGTTCCACTGTGTCATCACCATAAGGCTTGATGGCTCCTTCGATCATCGGTAGCGATGCGGTCCATGGTGAGGTTTTCCTCACCGGACAGATCCTCGTATTCGGTGGCTTCGCACTGCGGGCCAATTCGCTTGGCCATCTGGAGCAGATCGAGAGCTACGCCCCTAGCCATCAGGTCAGATTCGGAAACTTAAACTACACTGCTGACGTCCGCGGAGACTTGATCTTCGACGGATTCAAGCCTGTGTCAGGTGCGCTGCATAGTCACGACAAGCATGACGTAACTCTATCGTCGGACAGTGTTTGGGAGATCGCATCTGCAACTACTTCGGCTGTCAATCCGGAGCAAATCGCGCCATCCGAGAGCGGAGCGATAGACCCCGCCATGGAGACCGCACTCTCAGTGGCGATGGAGCCGGATACTGACTTCACCCCTTACGAGAGCCATGTCGCCGACCCACTGGATTCACCTCCAGCCATGGACTCCGAGCCGCTTACATCCGTGCCCGTCGAATCCGACTGGGCGCCGATCATGGAGTTCACCTTAGCGGATATCTTTCAGCACTAGCCCTTCGGCGATGTGCTAAATTCATTGAGGTCCCTCTCCCTGTCAGGAGAACCTTGGCCGAACTATGTCCGGCTAGAATGGGATGCGGACGACGAAGAAATTCGCTGCCCACCCACCACCCACTTAGTAGCCACTGTCGATGATTTAGCCGACATGCTCGACTTCGATTCCGAAGACATCGATGATATGGATGACGATGCAGGAGACGAGCAGAAACCACCACCCATAGGGCACTGGACCGCTACCTCATCATACGACATATATATGGTGGACACCCCAAAACAAGGCAATGGCGACGAGACAGCTGAGTATGACCCCTCCAAGAAGCAACCCAAGTGCCGACGTCAGCGGCGCCGCTCTAAGTCCCGCCACAGCAAAAGTAGTGATACTAGCACATGAGATAATAACACTCCAGATAGTGCCGAGGACAACCACAATCCCCTCCAGCACGATGTAGAGTCGGAGGATGAACAAGCCAGCCCTCCAGAGCAGGCAGCAGATGGAGAACCGGAGGAGGACAACTTCATGCCTCTCTTCGAAGACGAGGCGAGCCTCGGCGACGAAGAATTTATCATGCCTGAAGACCCCGTCGAGCAGGAGTGCTTCAAGCGCCGGCTTATGGCCACAGCAATTAGCCTGAAGAAAAAGCAACAACAGCTTCAAGCTGATCAAGACTTGCTAGCAGACAGATGGACCAAAGTCCTTGCGGCCGAGGAATACGAACTCGAGCGTCCCTCCAAGAGTTACCCAAAACGCAGGTTGCTAGGAAACATTCAAACCTCATTCACCAGTGTACGATGCGGCTGACCGGCCACTGCGTGGCCGAGCCAGAGAGGCGTTTCAGCCTAAAGTTCAGCCTGCACCCCGCCGCCACTCATTCAAAAATACCAAGGCCCGGGGCAACACACGGGACCTGTGAGACGTATTGGACAGTAAGGCAAAAACTTGCAAGGTCAATATACGAGTCATGGGCACGCGCGCCAACACAGGATGATGATCGTCGCGCCGGATACACCAAAAGTAAATCCGGCTGGGCCGAATACAGCACACAAGACTCACATGAACTGCGTCGGGATATAGCCCGGCACAGAGGCGCCGCACACCCCCTATGCTTCACTGATGAAGTTATGGATCATGAATTCCTGGAGGGTTTCAAACCCGTAAATATCGAATCATATTATGTTACAACAGATCCCGCTGTATGGATCAAGGATTTCCTCCTTCACATCCACATGGCTCACGGTGATGATCTACATGCCATCAAATACCTCCCACTAAAACTCAAAGGACCAGCTGGGCATTGGCTGAATAGCTTGCAAGCAGACTCCGTCGGCAGTTGGGAGGATCTGGAAGATGCATTCCTTATCAACTTCCAGGGCACTTATGTGCGACCACTAGATGCTGATGACTTGAGCCATATAACTCAGCAGCCAGGGGAATCGGCCAGACCATTCTGGACACGATTCCTGACTAAGAAAAAACCAAATGGTCGACTGTCCAGATGCAGAGGCCTTAGCGGCATTCAAGCATAACATTCGCGACGAGTGGCTTGCCCGACACCTCGGCCAAGAAAAGCCAAAGTCTATGGCAGCCCTCACGACACTCATGACCCGCTTTTGCGCGGGCGAGGATAGCTGGCTGGCTCGCACAATAACACATCGAGGAATCCGGGCACTTCGGATACCAAAGATGCCAACGGCAGACAACGTCGTAACAGACCAAAGCGGTGCAATAACGGCGATAACTCCGAGGATACGACAGTCAATGCCGGATTCAGAGGCTCTATACCCGGTTAGCGGAAAAGGCCATTTAAAAGAAGTACTCCGGCTCCGTCCAGTTTGGATCGCATACTGGATCGCTCGTGTCAAATCCACGGCACCCCCGACAAGCCAGCCAATCACACCAACAGAGAATGTTGGGTGTTCAAGCAGGCCGGGAAGTTAAATGCCGAAAACAAGGACAAGGGCCTGCATAGTGATGACGAGGAAGAGCCCCAGCCGCCGAACACGGGAGGACAGAAAGGGTTCCCCCCACAAGTGAAGACGGTGAACATGATATACGCAACCCACATTCCCAAGAGGGAGCGGAAGCGTGCACTAAGGGATGCCTATGCGATGGAGCCCGTCGCCCCAAAGTTCAACCCATGGTCTGCTTACCCGATCACCTTTGATTGCAGGGATCACCTCACTAGCATCCGTCATGGCAGATCCACCGCACTGGTCCTAGACCCCATCATCGACGGATTTCATCTCACTCGAGTCCTTATTAACGGCGGCAGCAACCTGAACCTGCTCTATCAGGATATAGTGCGAAAAATGGGTATCGATCCCTCGAGGATCAAACCCAGCAAAACAACCTTTAAAGGCGTCATCCCAGGTGTAGAGGCCCATTGCACAGGCTCAATCACACTGGAAGTGGTCTTCGGATCACCGGACAACTTCCGAAGCAAGGAGTTAATCTTCGACATCGTCCCATTTCGTAGTGGCTATCATGCACTGCTCGGACGAACTGCACTTGCAAAATTTAATGCAGTGCCGCATTACGCATACCTCAAGCTCAAGATGCCAGGACCTAGGGGATCATAACAATAAATGGAAACACAGAACGCTCGCTCCGCACGGAAGAGCACACTGCGTCCCTCGCAGCAGACGCACAAAGCAGCCTTTCAAGGCAAACCACTAATTCGGCAATACAGCCCCCGAACACCTTCAAGCGTGTCCGGAGTAAACTGCAACAGGATCGCCTGGCACGTTCAGACCTCGCCTAGCAATTCGGCCCCCGTCCCAGTCCCAGTCAAGCGACGAAATCCGCGCCACGCGTACATAATTACGCACTGAAAATACCATGGACATAGGCGGGGGCACGATCAGGGCACGTCCCGCAATGCGGCTTAACCGCACTAGGGTTGTATACCTTTATTATTTCTTTTCTCTTTTAGTGCCTAACTCTCTGGAAGCCCTTTCCGGCAGTATGATTGCCGGACACATTGCGTGAAGGAACAACCAAGGCGGCAAGAAGCTAAGATGTACACGGGAACCCCCAGGTGGTCTCTAATAATAATACCCGCTTTCTACTATCCATACGCAGCTTGCCCTTGGATAGGACATTTCGAATAGTCCTACTTTCTGCTTATTGCACTACCTGTACTAGTACGCTTTGACGTATTATTTAAATAACAATGCATAGCATTAGTCTATTATTGCATTATTCATTCCTTTTTTCCTTTGTGTCCATTTACGACAATCCGCACCCGCAAATTCGGGTATGGTCAGTATGCCAGGGGCTTTCGTTTACCCCATAATACGACGCAAGAAGTCCGAACACTTTCGACAGTGCGTCACCCTGAACTTATAGCCTTATATGCATCAACTCCGAATCATGTCTTTGGTCAAATATTGGGTTTGCCCGGCTCCCATGCTTTGGTACCATACGTTCCGCTATATCGGCTAAGGTAGCGGTGGGAGAACTACTACGATTGCGTCCCGGTTCTTCCGGACGAGCGCCTCAGTAGAGAAAGCCGAAAACTGACTGTCATGATAAGGCGAGAGACTGGCCGTTGTTCGAGAGGTCTCAAGTCCTTAAAGACTTTTTCCGCTTCGGGCGAGGAGCCGGCCTTGTCCGGCTTAGGCGAGTATAGCGCCCCAAATTCGGCCTTCCGAACACTAGGGGCTTCGCCAAAGTTTAAAATTGTAGACTTCTATGGCTAAGTGAGAGTAATAAAGCCTTATAGTCTGATTGCCAGGTTCGTTGCGCTGAACACCTCCCTTGAAGGACCCCAAATTGGGGTAAAGAGTGCTCAGGTTTATCTCGAACACCCCAGTACTAGCTACATGCGGGCAGAAGCCGACGACTGGCCAACTCTCAGATATTATAAATGGCCGCACAGAAGGTAATATTTTAAATTTAAAAAGTGTTGCATGGCGCATATGAACTTGTTTCACATTACAGGATCACACGAGCATGTTCATTCAAAAATTACACCCCTGACACATTCATCTGCCACAAGGCGGGAACCCTTCAGGACACTCATAGTACATCTCGGGGTGGCGATGCTCCTTGCCCTCCGGTGGCCCCTCCTTCACTAGCTTCACGGCGTCCAGCTTCGCCCAGTGCACCTTCGCTCGGGCAAAAGCCCTGCGCGCACCCTCGATGCAGGCTGACCGCTTTATTACTTCAAGCCGTGGGCAGGCCTCCACAAGCCGCATCACCAGACCGAAGTAGCTGCCGGACTGGGGCTCGCCAGGCCACATCTAGACTATAAGGCACCTCATGGCCTGTTCGGCCGCCTTGTGAAGCTCGACCAATTGCTTCAGCTGGTCGCTCAAGGGCATCGGGTGTTCGGTCCCAGTATATTGAGACCAGAACAACTTCTCCGTTGAGCTCCCCTCCTCAGCTCGGTAAAACTCCACGGAATCCAGTACACTACGGGGAAGATCTGCAAACGCTCCTGGAGAGCTCCGAACTCAGGTAAGAAAAAGGAAAGTCTCCTTCACATGCCTGCTTTCCAAAATGAATGCCTTACCCGTTGCTATCTTCTTCAGCGCATCAATTTCCTAGAGGGCCTTGTGGGCTTCAGCCTTGGCGCTCCGGGCGCTTTCAAGCGCCTGTGCGAGCTCAGACTCTCGCGTCTTAGTGTCGAGCTCCAAGGACTCGTGTTTTTTGGCGGGAGCCTCGAGCTCTTGCTGCACCTCGCCCACTCGGGCTTCTTGCTTCTCCCACTCGATGTGTTCCTTGGATGCTTTTTCTTTGGCCTCGGACAACGCCTTCTTCAGGGTCGCCACCTCGGTCGTGGCCCCTGGAAAATTCATGATGATCCTATTACTTTACACCCGAACTTCTTTTATTTCATATAAGCAAGGTATTGCTTACCTTTGCTCTCCTTGAGCTGCCTCTTGGTAAGGCCAAGCTCGTTCTCGGACCGCTCCAGGTCCTGCTTCAACGCAGAGACCTCCGTAGTACGTGCGGCAGCGGCCAGCAGCGAAGCCTGCACATACACATAGATATATTTGATCCTCTATTCAGGCTTTCTACTTGAACGCCGAACATAGCATCAGGGGATACTATCTATGTGGTAATATTTCTTATATTTTGATTTCTTACCTCAAAGCCTATTAGGAGGCTGGCGCAAGCTTCAGTCAGTCCGTTTTTGGCGGACTGAACTTTCTCGATCACCGCACTCATGATAGTACGGTGCTCTTCATCGATGGAAGCGCTGCGAAGCGCTTCCAGCAAGTTGTCTGGTGCCTCTGGATAGACAGAGGACACTGGCACGGGCGGCTTGCCCCCCTTAACGGGGGGTCACCCACCGGAGTCCGGAACCACCGAAGAGTCCGGTGCAGTGTTCGGCTGGGGGCCGATCCTGGAGCCCATGGGAGTCCGACTCCCTTTGCGCCCAGGGTCCGGAAGGTCACCTCGAGGCACCCCCAGGACTGCCTCCCCTTGGCCCGGTGCCTGTTGAGACAACACCTCGACGTTGTCCGCAGGGCAAGGAGTGGAGGCGGTCGGAAGAGAACCGCTGTTCATATCCGACGAGTCCAACGAACCGCTCGACGAAGTGACGTCGAGATGAGCTCGGGACGGACTGCATAATCATGTTCGGCATGAGAAGAAGCAGTGCAGTAAAACATACCACGAATTACTATGGTGTCCGGATACTTACGACTTCACCAGGGGCTTGACCCTAGGTAGCCACTCGTCGCCGCTGCAGGCGGCCTTCGTGGAGCAGTCCGGAGGGAGGGTCTTGCCCTTCTTGGACCCTTCGGCCTCCCCGGTTGGGTCGGCCTTCCTTTTCTTGTGTCCCTCGGCTAGGAGGGGAGAACTTTCCTCTTCCTCCTCCTCATTTTCATGGAGGAGGGCGTGTCGGACTTATCGGACGATGAGTCCGATACAACCTTGCGCCGGAGACCCTTTCGGGTCCCCGCGGCCTTCTTCTTGGCCTTCTTCACCAGCACCTTGTAAGGTGTTGGAACCAGCATCTCCGTCAGGAGAGCATCTGCAGGATCTTCCGGCAGGTGGGGCGGGGCAATCGATCTGCTCCGATGTCTTCACCCAGTCCTGTTAAAGGCATGGAAGGCTTAGATCCCGCACATGATTAAACTGGGGCAAATAGATACCCTATGAAATATAAAAACTTACCAGATTGGTGCGGCGCTTTGCGCTGAGTCCGCGATCCTCGGTGAGGGAAGGAGGTGCCTCAGCGCCCTTAAATAGCACCCTCCAGACGTCCTCGTGCGGCGTGCCATAGAGCTCTTGCAGTGTCTGGTGTTTGGCCGGGTCGAACTCCCACAAGTTGAATGCCCGTTGTTGACACAGGAGAATCCGGTGGAAGAGCATGACCTCGACCACATTGACGAGCTTAATTTTCTTGCTCATCATGTTCTTGATGCAGGTCTGGAGTCCGGTCTGCTCTACCGAGGAACCCCAGGACAGGCCCTTCTCTTTCCAGGAGGTGAGCCGTGTAGGGATTCCTGATCGGAATTCGGGGACCGCCACCCAGTTGGTGTCACGTGGCTCGGTGATGTAGAACTACCCCGATTGCCACCCCTTTATGGTCTCCACATAGGAGCCTTCAAGCCAGGTGACATTAG
The DNA here is from genome assembly GCF_002162155.2 of Triticum dicoccoides. NCBI lineage: Eukaryota > Viridiplantae > Streptophyta > Magnoliopsida > Poales > Poaceae > Triticum > Triticum dicoccoides. Next base: position 330,520,533 of record NC_041382.1, read on the forward strand.
GCATCTTGCCCACCATGGCGTCTCCGCACTCCGCTTGATGTCCGACCACCACCTTTGGTTTGACATTGAAAGTCCTCACCACAGGCCGAAATGGGGCTTGATGCGGAGGAAGGCCTCGCACACGACGATAAACACCGAGATGTTGAGGATGAAATTGGGGGCCAGATCATGAAAATCCAGCCTATAGTAGAACATGAGCCCGCGGACAAACGGGTGGAGGGGAAATCCCAGTCCACGGACGAAGTGGGTAAGAAAAACTACCCTCTCATGGGGTTCGGGCATTGGGATGATCTGCCCCGCATCTGGCAGCCGGTGCACGATATCCGCGGCCAGATATCCGGCTTCCCGTAACTTTTTGAAGTTCTCCTCCATGAAGGAGGAGACCATCCACATGCCTCCTGCTCCAGACATGCTTGGAGTGGTTTGGGAAGAAGAACGCGAGCTTGGGCGCTAGAGCTCGAGTTTGCGGGAATCGGTAAGCAAGGAGGAAGAAAGCGTGGGTGAAAAGAGTGAATCTTCGTCCCTTTATAAGGGCGGAGGAGGCGATGCGCCTCCCCACTTGCCTGGTAAAATCGCTTATTCCCCAAGCACCGTAATTGATGGTGCGGTTGGGTTACCCACGTCCATATTGATGAGAATCCCGTAATGAGGGGAACACGATCTCTGCTTTGACAAGACGTGTCAAGAAAACCGCCTCGCAATATGCGCAACGCTGGTTGAGAAAAACTGTTCCAATAATGGCCGGGCCATGACATGATGTCATGTTGCTAAACGTGTCAGCAGATTAGATTTGTGGAAATATTATTCTCTCTATGGTGGTATGTGGAACTTGTTTTGCAGAGTCGGACACTATCCTTGTGTTCAAAATCTTCTATGGAGTATTCGGAGGAACAACCCGCCTTGCAGTGCCGAAGACAAATCTACGCGTCGGACTCATCGTCATTGAAGCCTGGTTCAGGGGCTACTGAGGGAGTCCTGGATTAGGGGGTCTCCGGACAGCCGGACTGTTGGACTATGAAGATAAAAGATTGAAGACTTCGTCCCATGTCCGGATGGGACTCTCCTTGGCGTGGAAGGCAAGCTAGGCAATACGGATGTGTATATCTCCTCCCTTGTAACCGACCTTGTGTAACCCTAGCACCCTCCGGTGTCTATATAAACCGGAGGGTTTAGTCCGTAGGAAAACATACAATCATACCATAGGCTAGCTTCTAGGGTTTAGCCTCCACGATCTCATAGTAGATCAACTCTTCTAATACTCATATCATCAAGAACAATCAAGCAGGATGTAGGGTATTACCTCCATCAAGAGGGCCCAAACCTGGGTAAAACATCGTGTCCCCTGCTTCCTGTTACCATCCGCGTTAGACGCACAGTTCGGGACCCCCTACACGGGTTGAGTCCTAAATTATGGTAGGATATTTCAGCAGTCAATGAGGCCGAGCACACAGCGATCGAACTATCGAAGACCATCACAGCAACAAAGATCGAGTATAAAACGGTATAGAGCTATTTCACCTAACAGATTGGCTACTAGACCATGGCAATCTACGTCACAATAAATATATGGCAGGATATTTTAGCAACTAATCGGCCTTGGCATGCCATCTCAGCTAAGAAGACTGAATGCAGAACAGGGTAAGGAAGCTTCTTAAGCAGAGCATATTGACTGTAAACTACTTCGGCAAATAGTGAGATTAACAGCGTTTATCAGCTAACATTCAGCGCTACACCGACATGCATGGGGCCTCAGTCTAGAATGTGTGTACCGTGGGAGAAGCTGACCGCCGTGTGTCTCCACACGAACGTCGCCAGTGTCGTTGTTCTAAGACTGACAGTAGAATAGGGGGTAGGGATGTAGAGGCAAGATCCTAGCTATGGAGGAGTTGTACGCACGGGTTTTACGAGTTCAGGCCCTTCTCGGAGAAAGTAACAGCCCTACGTCTCGGAGCCCGGAGGCAGTCGACTGAATATATGCGTGTGAACTACAGAAAGTGCGAACCCCTGTCCCAGAGGAGGGGGGTGGCTTATATAGAGTGCGCCAGGACCCCAGCTCCCCTCCATTACACAGGGTTCAATACCCATAAAGGAGGAGCATTACTAGTAACGTCTGAAGTAAAGTGTTGTAAATGCTCATAAAGCTATGGATTAAACCCTGACCATTGTAGAGTGGAAAGTTTCTCATCTTCTGGTGGTCGAGTGTCTTCAAGGTGGTCGAGTGAGCACATCTTCATGGTCGAGTGGATGACGGTTTCTCTTCGACTGCTTCTGATTCTTTGTAGAGATGTCCTTGGGGAGGGTATGTTGTACAGATCCATGACCCTACCCTAGGTACATAGCTTCATCATTAGCCCCCGAATGGATCAGGGTTTGAGTGAGGAAGGAGTTGGGAACACTTATGACCCATTCTTTGTGCTATGAGTATATTTTGTTCTGGAACAGTGAGTTGAAGGGACGACGTCGACTCCATTCTCAGTCGCTTTGGTCCATTCTTAGTTTTTGTCGAGTGAGGTTTCTCGGTAGAATCCCGAATGATAATGTGGAGGATGTTTGTCTCCAGTCTGGCAAGTTGCTCTGCTCTCCGCGGATTTCGCGGGATTCGAATTTTGGGAAGCGCGCAAGACGGGCAGAACCGTGGTTATTGGGATGGATTTGGCAAGTCTCCTTGATCCCCGTGCCACCTTTTTCACCATGTACTGCGTGCGCGACTGTTGCAGGATTTGTTTAGATTGTCTGGGTCCACCAGTCAGTCACTCGGGGGATGACCTTATGAAAGGCACCGGACCAGGCCTCTGCCCCGTGTGCTCCCATTCTCTCTTCTTCTTCCCCCGATCTCTCCGCCACGCTCGCTTCCGCTCCAGTCGCTGGACCCTCGCACGAACTCGACCCGTCGCCATGGGGAGAGAGAGGACGGTGGCGCTGGAATGCGCGAAGAAGGCGACCGCGAAGGCGAAGGGCAAGCGAACCAGCCGGGGCGGATCCTCGTCGAGATCCGGCCTGCCGTCGAGCTGGATCCAGGGCGACTGGATCCACTCGACAATCACCCAGGATGACCTCGACGACCTGGTGGAGGGGGGACTGATCCCCCACAAGTCGGCATGGCTCCCGGGGAACGACACCGAGCCGCAGCCAAGGGAGGGTGAGTGTGTTCTCCTCGCCACCCATGTAGATCGCGGATTCTCACTGCCTCCCCATCCTTTCTTCCGGGTTTTTTTGAACTTCTTTGGGGCTCAGCTCCACCATTTCACTCCAAACACCATAGTATATCTGGCTGCTTTCGTGTCGATGTGTGAAAATTTCTTGGGTTGTCGACCGCACTGGGGTCTTTTCAAACACATCTTCACCTGCCGCTCCCAGTCGGTCAAAAAGGCCAATCCGAGTGACGAGAGGACACAAGTGATCCAGATGTGCGGAGGTCTGGGGATCCAGATGAGGAGCAAGAGTACCTTCCCAGCCACGATCCTTCTCGACTCGGTCCGGGGCTGGCAGTCGACTTGGTTCTACTGCAAGGATCAGCCGACCCCGGGTCAGTCGACCGGGCTTCCTCCCTTTTCTTTGGCTCGAGTGGAGAAGCCCGCCCCCCTGAAGGTGGTTCCAGAAGAGAAGGCGCAGGTCAAGGTGCCGGTCGAGCGGGTCGTCCAACTCGTCCGCGACGGGGTGACCGGGATGGACCTGCTGGAGGTCTTTCTTGGTCAAGGCATCCAACCACTTCAGACACGTGATCATCTGATGTGGATGTACTATGGGCTCGAGGATTCCACTCAGATCCACCCGGAGGACATCAGTGAGGACACCTTGGAGAAGTGGTTGATGGGGATCACCAGCAACAAAGACAACCCTCGGGGGTCTAGGAGGGTGATTCCATTTGACAACTCGCATCAGCCGGAGCAGGTGCGATTGTGTTTTATCAAGTATCTTTCCGATTCACTTTGTGACATCTTGTTTATGGTTGACTGAATTTCCTTTGATCGTTGTCTTTTCAGGCCCTCATCAACATGTACTAAATGCCCAATGGAGTGCAGGAGCAAGACGTCGAGGAAGAAGCGAGCAGAGGCGAGAGCGGCGAAGGGCACTCGAACATCGAGGAGGACGAGTCGACTGATGACGAAGAAGTCGACTCGCCCCCTCGCATGGGAGAGGAGATCCAAACATGCTCACGACCCGGCGAGCGTTCTGGACCTGGTGGTCGCGCTGATTGGGCAGTCTTCAAAGTGACCCAGGACGTCTTCTCCAACGCCGACTGAGAAGGCTCCAAAGCAGTCCAAAGTTGTGCCGCCTCTCGCGCCGAAAGCTCCGAAAGCTACCTCCTCCAAACTGCCAAAGGCTTTGCCCAGGATCAAAGTGATCGTCCCTACTATCTCCGGGTAATCATCTGACTTGTCTTTTTCGTCGACTCGATTAACCAGACGTAACCGACTGAATGCGGGTCTTTGCAGTGCTGCTACGTCAGGAACCTCTTCTCTCCAGTACCGGGACGAAGAGATGGATGATGCGGTTACCTCCAACCCAGGTATAAACTCTTGTGCTTTTGTTCTTGATTCCTTGGTCGATTGCGTTCTAGTGGTTCACTTGGAGTCGAATGATCTGCCTTGCAGCTCCACCCAACGTCATCGATCTTCCAGATGACGATGAAGATGTGGCTCTTAAGCCCAGGAAGAGCAAGAAGGTAGCAGCTGGCAAGATGTCTCGGCAAGAACCAACTACAACACCTCCCGTCCGTCAACCTGAAGATGCGGGCAGGGCCTCTGTGACCTTCGCTGCACCATTGTCGAGTGAGCACCCCGCACCGTCGACTGCACCTGTGATTCCTTCAGCCGTCCAACTCCACGCCACGGAGCTCCAAGCCGCCGCACCTGGGTCGCTTGCTCACCTTTTCACCAGCTACCCCGTCCCAGACAACCAGTCGGAAGCGGCTCCGGAAGCCATCCGACAGGCTGACATGATGATGGAGCGGGTGAAGACGGTGCATGAGAATAGCCAGGCTGCCTACGACGCCAGCACTGCTCTTCGGGCCAATGTCCAGGTGAGTAGACTTTCGGACTGCTTTTGCTCTATGAGGATATGCTACCCGAAAAATCTTCTTCTACACAATCTCCTATTGTTTGCGTCGAATTAGAGCACCCACTGGGTGTTTTGTTGTTTTTGGTACTTCCGTTCTTCCACTCGGTCTGGGCGAGTGGGATCTGAACTAGTGGGGGCACGCTAAGTGCACCCACTGGGTGTAGTCCCCGAGACCGTGGTCAACTGCTGGCAGTCGACTGGGGTCTAATTTCTACTTTCCTTTCTTTTTGTTTTCTTACAGTCGACTCAGGAGGACCGGTCGAGTAGGATTCAAACCGGTGGGGGCATGCCAAGTGCACCCACTGGGTGTAGTCCCCGAGACCGCAATCGACTGCTGGCAGTCAACTGTGGTCTGAATAGGTTTTTTTTTTACTTGGTCCGGGCAGACCGGTCGAGTTGGGTCTTAGTCAGCGGGGGCACGCCAAGTGCACCCGCTGGGTGTAGCCCCTGAGACCACAGTCGACTGTGTGTAGTCGGCTGGGGTCTAAGCAAACTTCTTTAGGTTTTATTCACTCAGAAGTAAACAACCTTTGATCTTATCGACTGATCCGTCTTTTGCCTTTTGCAGAACTCTTGTACTCTTATTTCCAAGTTTGCTGAACTTGAGGAGAAGCAGAGGCAACTCAACCTCGACTTGGAATTAGCCCAACAAAATCTGAAGAAAGCTCAAGGCGAGGCCGCTGGTATGAAAGGTAACTGACTGTCGACTGGCTTTCAATATATTTCTTTGATCTCTTCTTTAATTCGATTGCTTCTTTTGCAGAGAAAATGAAGTTGGCTCTGGAGAAGAAGGACTCGGACCTCGCCGCCGCGCAAAAAGCAGCCCAAGACAAAACTGCTCTCGCGGACCAGAAGCTTGCTTCAATCGGAATGCTGGAAGGGGAGGTGTACAAACTGAAATCTTGTCTAAATGAAGCTAACCGCGAAGTGACCAGTCTGAAGAAGGACAAGGTTGTCTTGAATGAAAAGTTGGAGTCTGCGATCCGCAAGAGGAATGACACGGAAGCTTATCTGAGGACTCTTGCCAAGAAGCTCTATCTCACGCTGGAAGGTATTTCTTTCAAACCGACTGTGCTGATGCTTGCGATCAGATCTTGCTTGGTCGATTCACTAATTTTTGGCTGCAGAATTCTGTCAAGACTTCGACGAGGAAACTGGAAGGGTCGAGACGGGTTTTGACCCTATCGCTTCTCCAGTCTGCGACGAAACTGCAATGAACATGCTCCGACTGGAGTCCCGTATCGCCAGCGCCACAAGCTATCTCGTGCGCCTGAAGGAGGTAGTCTCCCGAATCGACTCATCGCTTTGGCCGAGGGCGACACTTCAAAATGACCTGGAATCCCTGATGACTCGACTGAACGAGATCCCTGACCGAGTGCAAGAATGGAAGAAATCATCCGCCCGGTGTGGTGCTGATGTGGCGCTGTCCTTGGTGCGAGTCCATTGCAAGGAGGCTCGTGAAGACAAGCTGGCTGCGATCAAAGTCGCTAACACCAAAAAGCATGACTTCCAGTCCTTCATGGAGACTTTCATTGCTGCCGCCACTCGGATTGCTGATGGGATCGACCTGGACTCATTCGTGGAGCCTGCCAGCCCTCCTTCGGCTGAGTGAACAAACTTATGAAACTTGAAACTGTTTTAAATTTCCCTCAGAATGCCGAGTTATTGCTGTAATCATTGAACCCCTTCGAGCTTGACGCCTGAGTATTTTTGATTTGCTGCTTGGAACTTTTATGATTTATCCGAATTTGGCTTATCTCCGAATGTGCTTGCGTTTGCCTTCGAATGGACTTTGCTCACTGCTCGGAATAGTCTTTGTGCTGGAGATGCATCTCTGAAGTGGTGGCTCCAGTCGACCTGTGCTTCGTCGTCCTTGGGGATAGGGATGGAGCACACGTTGTACTTGTGCCTTAGCTCCGAAGGAAAAGGTTGCAGTGGACCTGCACCTCGTTGTCCTTGAGGATAGGGATGGAGCGGATGTTGTACTTGTGCCGTAGCTTCGAAGGAGAAGGTTGCAGTCGACCTGCACCTCGTCGTCCTTGCGGATAGGGATGGAGCGGACGTTATACTTTTGCCGTAGCTCCAAAGGGGAAGGTTGCAGTCGACCTGCACCTCGTCGTCCTTGCGGATAGGGATGGAGCGGACGTTGTACTTGTGTCGTAGCTACGAAGGGGAAGGTTGCAGTCGACCTACACCTCGTCGTCC
>NC_041382.1:330528264-330528642 GCF_002162155.2 Triticum dicoccoides
TGACTGCAGCTAAGTCTCTAAGTGGGAGAACTTAGGCGAGTACTGGACTGCAGCTAAGCCCCCGAGTGGGAGGATTGCTCTCCACTCGGTAGGATTTTTTCAAACTTAGGCGAGTGCATGACTGCAGCTAAGTCTCTAAGTGGGAGAACTTAGGCGAGTACTGGACTGCAGCTAAGCCCCCGAGTGAGAGGATTGCTCTCCACTCGGTAGGATTTTTTCAAACTTAGGCGAGTGCCTGACTGCAGCTAAGTCTCTAAGTGGGAGAACTTAGGCGAGTACTGGATTGCAGCTAAGCCCCCGAGTGGGAGGATTGCTCTCCACTCGGTAGGATTTTTTCAAACTTAGGCGAAATGGATTCGCAGCTAAGTCACCCACTGG
>NC_041382.1:330528986-330536585 GCF_002162155.2 Triticum dicoccoides
GCTCTCCACTCGGTAGGATTTTTTTCAAACTTAGGCGAGTACTAGACTGCAGCTAAGCCTCCTAGCGAGAGAACTTAGGCGAGTACCGGACTGCAGCTAAGCCCCCGAGTGGGAGGATTGCTCTCCACTCGGTAGGATTTTCTTCAAACTTAGGCGAGTACCAGACTGCAGCTAAGCCTCCTAGTGAGAGAACTTAGGCGAGTACTGGACTGCAGCTAAGCCCCGAGTGGGAGGATTGCTCTCCACTCGGTATGATTTTTTCAAACTTAGGCGAGTACTGGACTGCAGATAAGCCTCCTAGTGAGAGAACTTAGGCGAGTACTGGACTGCAGCTAAGCCCCCAAGTGGGAGGATTGCTCTTCACTCGATGGGATTTTCTTTCGAACTTAGGCGAAACAGATTCGCGACTAAGCCCACCCACTGGGGGATTTCGGAAGTAAATAAGAGCACAACAATCGAATGATAGGACCGTAAGCTCTTGTCTTTGATAAACAAATTACAAAGGTGTTTCTTATTACATTTTATTCGAACGAGTGCTTAAGTATAAAAGGGGCGGAGCAGCTCCGCGTTCCAAGCCCGTGGCTCATCTTTCTGATGCTCAATACTATAAAGATGGTATGCTCCATTGTGGAGAACTTTGGTGATGATGAAGGGGCCTTCCCAAGTCGGGGCGAGCTTGTGTGGTTTCTGTTGATCTACTCGAAGAACCAGGTCTCCTTCTTGAAAGGCTCGACCCTTCACATTTCTGGCGTGGAATCGACGCAAGTCTTGCTGATAAATGGTCGACCGGATCAAGGCCATCTGTCTTTCCTCCTCTAAGAGATCGACTGAATCTTGTCGGGCCTGCTCTACTTCCTCTTCGGAGAAGAGCTCGACTCGGGGTGCGTTGTGGAGCAGGTCAGTTGGTAGAACAACTTCGGCTCCATAAACTAAGAAGAAAGGAGTTCGTCCAATCGACCGATTAGGAGTTGTCCTTAAACCCCACAGAACTGACGGAAGTTCATCAACCCAAGCGCCTGCTGCGTGTTTGAGATCACGCATCAGTCGGGGTTTCAGTCCTTTGAGAATTAGGCCATTGGCTCTTTCTGCTTGTCCGTTCGACTGCGGGTGAGCGACCGAAGCATAGTCGACTCAAGTGCCTTGAGAAGCGCAAAAAGCTCTGAACTCATCAGAATCGAAGTTCGACTCGTTATCCGTGATGATGTTGTGTGGGACTCAAAATCCGAATGTCAATTCTCTGATAAAACTAACAGCGGTGCTAGCATCAAGGTTCTTGATAGGTTTAGCTTTGATCCATTTGGTAAACTTGTCAACTGCAATGAGCACATGAGTGAAGCCGCTCCTGCCAGTTCTCAGTGGTCCAACCATATCAAGTCCCCAAACAGTAAAGGGCCAGATGAGGGGGATGGTCTTCAGGGCTGACGCTGGCTTGTGAGACATGTCGCATTCAAATTGACAACCTTCACATCTATCGACTATATCTTTCACCATTTCATTTGCTCGTGGCAATAGAATCCAGCTCGGTATGCTTTAGCCACGATGGCCCGAGAGGACGCATGGTGACCACAGGTCCCCGAGTGGATGTCATTGAGGATCATTCGACCTTCTTCTCATGTTATGCATTTCTGACAGACTCCAGTCACGCTTTCCCTGAACAGTTGTCCTCTTATCACAGTAAAGGCCTTGGATCGACGAACGATCTGTCGAGCCTCTTCCTCATCCTCTGGGAGTTATTTCCTGAGGATGTACGCAATGTAGGGCACCGTCCAGGCGGGAGTAATGGCCAGAACCTCCATGATCAGGTCGACCATGGCTGGGACCTCGACTTCAGTCGGATCTGTAGCGCTCTTAGGTTGCGGGGCTCTTTAGTAAAAGGATCTTCCTGAACTGTCGGAGTGTGAATATGCTCCAAAAACACATTGCTGGGAATGGTTTCTCTCTTGGAACCTATCTTTGCCAAGTCATTGACTGCTTGATTTTTCAGTCGGGGTATGTAGTGGAGCTCTAACCCCTCAAACTTCTTCTCAAGCTTCATCACTGCGTTGCAATAACCAGTCATGGCTGGGCTTCTGACGTCCCACTCCTTCATCACTTGATTAACTACCAAATCTGAGTCGCCATAGACCATGAGGCGACGGACGCCGAGTGAGATGGCCATGGGCAACCCATACAAGAGTGCTTCATATTCTGCTTCATTGTTGGAGGAATCAAAGTGAATCTAGAGGACATATCTGAGCCTATCTCCTCGGGGGGATACCAGAACTACCCCAGCACCAGAACCATTCAGCATTTTGGATCCGTCAAACAACATGGTCTAGTGGTCCGAGTGAACTTCAGTCGGCAGTTGTTGTTTGATCCACTCAGCGAGGAAATCTGCTATTGCTTGGGACTTGATAGCTTTCTTTGCCTCAAACTTGATATCTAAGGGAAGGAGTTCAATTGCCCATTTTGCCACTCGACCAGTTGCATCTCTGTTGTGCAGAATCTCTGACAATGGAGCGTCGCTGACGACTGTAACAGAGTGATCCGAGAAATAGTGTGCAACCTTCTTCGTGGTCATGTAAATCCCATAGACAAGCTTCTGATAGTGAGGATATCTCTGCTTTGACGGGGTCAGGACTTCAGAAATATAATAAACTGGGCGTTGAACTTTATAAGCTTTTCCTTCTTATTCCCGCTCGACCGTAAGTATTGTACTGACGACTTGTCCAGTGGCTGCTATATAAAGCAGTAGAGGCTCTTTGCTGATTGGAGCAGCAAGCACCGGCTGGGTGGAAAGCAGGGCTTTTAGCTCTACAAATGCTGCATCAGCTTCTGGGGTCCACTCAAACTTATCTGATTTCTTCATCAGTCGGTAAAGAGGCAGTGCCTTTTCACCGAGGAGAGAAATGAATCGACTTAGGGCGGCCAAGCAACCAGTAAGCTTCTAGACATCATGCACACGCACAGGGTGTTTCATTCGGAGTATAGCACCCACTTTCTCTGGGTTAGCATCGATTCCTCGTTCGGAAACAAGGAAACCGAGTAACTTTCCGCCCGAAATTCCAAACGTGCACTTTGATGGATTGAGCTTGATATAATACCTTCTGAGGTTGGCAAAGGTTTCAGCAAGGTCAGTCAGTAGGTCGGAACCTTTATGTGACTTGACCACAATGTCATCCATGTATGCTTCCACATTCCGACTGATTTGAGTGAGCAGGCACTTCTGAATCATTCGCATGAATGTGGCTTCGACATTCTTCAAACCGAATGGCATTGTGACATAACAGAAGCACCCAAACGGGGTGATAAAAGCTTTCTTTATCTCATCGGGTCCGTACATACGGATCTAGTGGTACCCGGAGTAAGCATCCAAAAAGGACAAATGCTCGCACCCTGCAGTCGAGTCAACTATCTGGTCGATGCGAGGGAGAGGAAAGTGATCTTTCGGACAGGCCCGATTGATATGCTTGAAATCAATGCACATGCAAAGTGAGTTGTCCTTCTTTGGGACCATGACAACATTGGCTAACCACTCAGAGTGGTAAATCTCTCGGATAAACTCAGCTGCCAAAAGCCGAGCCACCTCTTCACCGATTGCCTTTCTTTTCTGTACGGCGGACCGTCGAAGATGCTCTTTGACTGGTTTCACCTTTGGGTCGACTCGCAAACGATGCTCAGCCAGTCCCCTGGGAACACCCGGCATGTCACAAGGCTTCCATGCAAAGATGTTCCAATTCTCACGGAGGAACTAGATGAGCGCTTCTTCTTATTTGGAGTCGAGTGTGGTTGAAATGTGAGTCAGAGCAGGATTGGGATCTGTCGGGTGAATGTGAATCGACTTTGTTTCGCCGGACGACTGGAATGCTGAATCTATGGCTGGCTTCTTGGCTCGCAACAAGTCACTCGGATCTGCATTTTTCTGGTATTCTTGCAATTCTACCACGGCCATCTGAGCATCGGCGATCTTTGAGCCCTTCTAGAAGCACTCTTCTGCCTTCTTACGATTACCAGAGATAGTGATCACTCCTTTGGGACCAGGCATCTTCAGTTTGAGGTAGACGTAACACGGTCGAGCCATAAATCGTGCATAAGCTGGCCTGCCCAGACTTGCATGATAAGCACTCTGGAAATCCGCAACTTCAAATGTCAACTTTTCTTTGCGGTAATTTTTAGAATCACCGAAAACCACGTCGAGCGCAATCTGATCGAGGGATGCAGCCTTCTTGCCCGGGATGACCCCATGGAAACTCATATTGCTTTCACTAAGTCTGGACATCGGAATGCCCATTCCCTTCAACGTCTCTGCATATAGTATGTTCAGGCCACTGCCACCGTCCATCAGGACCTTTGTCAGTCGAGTGCCTTCGACCACCGGGTCGACCACCAGTGCTTGCCTCCCAGGGGTGGCTATGTGCGCTGGATGGTCAGACTGGTCGAATGTAATAGCAGTCTATGACCACTTCAAGTAACTGGGTGTCACCGGGGCGACCATGTTCACTTCTCTGTTGATGACTTTCAATCGACTTTTGCTCTCAACGTCAGCAAAAATCATCAGAGTGGAATTCACATGGGGATAACCATCATCATCTCCTTCCTCATCCTCAGCCTTGTCTGCTTCCTTCTCCTTCTCCTTGGGTTGTTTCTCTCGGAATTGCTGGATTAGGAGCCGACACTGCCGAGTGGTGTGCTTCGGGTAAATGAAATTACCCTCTTCATCTTTTTTGGTGTGGATGTGGCACGACAAATCCAACACGTCATTTCCATCTTGATCTTTTACTTTCTTGGGGTTCCACGACCCCTTGGGCTTCCCCTTGAACTTTCCTTGAACCACAGCCAAGGGTTCACCAGGAGCAGCTGCCTCGGCCTTGCGCTTTTGTTTCCGACCAGAGTTTCCTCCTCCGGCTTTGTGGGCGACTGCTTTGTCCTTGCCACTCCGGAGTCGTTCTTATTCTTCACCATTGGCATACTTGGTGGCAATTTCCATCATCCGAGCCAGAGTCATATTTCCAGTTCGGTCGAATTTCATATTCAACTCCCGATACCTGACACCTTCCTTAAAGGCACAAATTGCCTGATGATCTGACACATCTTCTACCGTGTGGTGTAGGTTGATCTGTCTCTGGATATAATCCCTCAAAGTTTCATTTGGTTTCTGAACACAGCACTGCAATTCTGTCGAACCTGCCGGCCGTTTGCAAGTGCCCTCAAATGTTCTGACAAACACTCGGGCGAGATCTTCCCAAGTATAAATACTGTTAGGCGTCAATTGATTCAGTCATTCTCTAGCCGAGCCCTCCAACATCAGAGGAAGGTGTTTCATGGCCACTTCATCATTGCCGCCACCAATCTGGACAGCCACTCGGTAGTCTTCAAGCCAAGTGTCAGGCTTGAACTCGCCAGTGAACTTACTGACTCCAGTCGCCAACCTGAAGTTGGGGGGAATCACTGCAGCTTTGATAGCTCTGCTGAAGCACTCTGGACCTGAGACATCCGCTCTGTTGCTGGTTTGCGGACCCCTGTCATGGCCTTCTCGGTGAGCTCTATTTCTGTCGACCAAACCCTGAATGAGAATAGATCTTGCATCAAAGCCTGGCTCCTTGGGGTCAACTGGAATACCTCGCCCCACACTCTGAGGGCGTCTATCTTCATGTTGCCGAGGCACGTATGACCCACTCCTTGGGGGAGGAGTAGGCACTCGACGACGATCATCACGATCGACTCGGTGATCATACTGCTCACGGTGCCTATACTGATCTCGTCGATCTCCACGTCCCTCACACCTTGGGGGCGATCTTGGGCTATGGTCCGACTGAACTGTGTCCGCAACCACGGACCTGCTATGGATCCTATTCCACGACTGACATACAACCGTATTCTGTTCTCCCGCCGCCCGAAGCAAGGCTCAGATTTGCACCAGACCTCGACCAGCTTCCGACTGGGAAGGTTGAATCGACTCCGCTATCCTGGCAGCAGCTACTAGATTCTGGATCGGGGTTCGGTATACCTGAGTCAGAGGAGGAAAAAGTTGGCATCGACTGGATTCGGGAGCACGCTGCTGAGCGCGATCATCGAGTGTGCGCTGGAGGTTCTCCATTCGAGTGCGCTCAGCCAGGTTGGCCAAGCGCGCCTGCTCCAAGGCATGGGCCTTAGGGGTTTCTCCAACTATAGGAGTATGCAGTGCATCCATGTTCCAGTGGCGAAGTTCCTCCCTCTGCTGCGAGGAGAGGGGTTCGGGGCGGTACTCCTCGTGAATGCGCGACGGATCACCGTTCCCGTCGCCTCCGTCTTCACGATTGAAGCCAGGAGGGCTGCGTGGCCCATTCACCATCAGGACTTCCGCCGCCGGGTCGCTGCTGTTGCACTCGGATCTGGTCTCTACGGAGCCAGTCGACAGATTGAATAGGCCATAGAGAGTTTCGTCAGGCTCGATTGCCGCGACTTGAGGGGTGGCCGACTGGCGGGCCACCGCATGCTTCACCCACTGCTGAAGCCTCGACCGACCGGAGCGTTTGCTCCGGCGGGCCGCAGGGAGGGGGAAAGCTACTAGAGTCGACTGATAATGGGTCGACGGCTGCCGCAGGTGGACGCCGTGGACGCACACGCGAAAGTGCGTCGCCCCACGGGCGGGGAGCGCGTCGGCGTCGAGTGGAGCCTCCTGAAGCCAAGCAGAGTCGTCGGCGACAAACACGAGCGCACCGAGATGGATCTCGCGGCCCTCAACCAAACCTCCGCCTAGAACCATGATGAAGGGGATCGAAAAAATTGCAACTTCTCCAACAAGTTGCTAAGACACCTGCCCCACGGTGGGCGCCAACTGTCGTGGTTCTAAGACTGACAGTAGAATAGGGGGGTAGGGATGTAGAGGCAAGATCCTAGCTATGGAGGAGTTGTACGCACAGGTTTTACGAGTTCAGGCCCTTCTCGGAGGAAGTAACAGCCCTACATCTCGGAGCCCAGAGGCGGTCGACTGAAAATATGCGTGTGAATTACAGAAAGTGCAAACCCCTGTCCCAGAGGAGCGGGGTGGCTTATATAGAGTGCGTCAGGACCCCAGTTCCCCTCCGTTACATAGGGTTCAATGCCCATAAAGGAGGAGCGTTACTGGTAGCGTCTGAAGTAAAGTTTTGTAAATGCTCATAAAGCTATGGATTAAACCCTGACCATTGCAGAGTGGAAGGTTTCTCATCTTCTGGTGGTCGAGTGTCTTCAAGGTGGTCGAGTGAGCACATCTTCATGGTCGAGTGGATGACGGTTTCTCTTCAACTGCTTCTGATTCTTTGTAGAGATGTCCTTGGGGAGGGTATGTTGTACAGATCCATGACCCTACCCTAGGTACATAGCTTCATCAGCCAGTGGTGGCGGCGCTGACCGTCGTGCGCCTCCACAAGAACGTCGCTAGCGGTGGCCGCGCGGCTAGAGGACGGCAGTCTACGAGAGTGTACTGTGGGAGCAAGAGGATCGCTGTGCGTCCCCTCGACGAACCGCGGCGCCGACGTATCGGCGTGGCGGGGAGGGCGGCTTTGGCGGAGCGAATGGAGTGGAGGGGGACGCGGGGGAGGGGGGTTTGGGGAACATTATTGGTTAGTTGGCCGAAGGGCGGTTGAATCTAGGATTTGG
>NC_041382.1:330536810-330539252 GCF_002162155.2 Triticum dicoccoides
GTTTCTCCAAGTGCAGTCCCACGTGTCAGTGAAGAGGCAAGCCGAAGCGCGTTCTGTTTGCGTGAGCCGTGTGCAGGACCGAACGTGTGTGGGGTGCAATGCGACCGCGACAGGGGTGCTGTGAGTGTACCGCCTTTTTTCCTTTTAAACTAGGTGCTTCACCCCCTCAAAAAAAACTTGTTGCTTCGCGCGATCCATCGATACTACTACTAGTAATCCCGTAATCCCGACTAAAACGGCACGGCCGGGTCTTTTCCCGCGCGATATGCTGGGAGGTTGGCTTAGTTGGGTTTTTTAGGACGAGTAATGCTACACCTACATAGTCCCAGTTACGTAACTAACATAATGTGAAACGTGTGAGCTGTTGATTGTAGATTGGGGGGGGAGGGGCCCACCACCATGGAAATCAGGGGAGGAGAGAGAGAGGCAATTTACGTTAACCCTTTTGTAAGTTCTCGTAGATGTAGAAAGATGTGAAATGCGTGAATGTGCATTTGCAGATAAGGCCTTCCCTCGTTCATCCTTTTCTCCCACAAGATCTTGATCTTCCGTGCAACGCACGGGCATCTTGCTAGTACTCCTACAATATACTATATTATTGTGAAAGTTCATATACACCGGCCGAGATTAATGCAAACACGGCAGATTTTCATTACATTTCGAACTTTTATAGGACAGAAAAATAAAATAAACCCGACCCTAAACCTATTCTACGGCGGCGGCCAACGTCCTCCATCTGCGATCTCCATGTACGGGGGCGGGGTTCAAGACCAGTGAAGTGAAGGTGTGGTCTCCGGCGCGGAAAAGTAGAACACGGGAGACGGACCGGCCAGTTGGCACACCATGCCCTGCTGCCTCCCATGCCCTACTCATACTCAGAGGAGTCCCCGACCTCGGCGGTGCTGGACGTTGGACGCCGACAAGTAGGACGCGTGGCTGACGATGCTCCCATCGTCGGCCGCCAGCGTGGCCACCGCTTATGCGGCGACTTGAGCGAGGGCGGCGACCTCGAGCTCCATCGCCGAAGACAAGCTCTCCCGCAGAGCGTTCACGCTTGTGGTCATGGCGGATGTGGTGCCAGGTAGGAGGACGATGCGCTATGGTGTGGAGGTTAGCTGGGCGTTGCCGCTTTAAATAGCGCATTCCGGTGAGGCCAAGCGTCCTGGTGCGTCATTAAGTCGCCAGAGTTGCTTCCTCGGGCACCGAACCTCTTAAGGGCGGCATATGGACAGACGACATGAATGCGGGCAACTGTCGTCAGCTGGGAACGCACCGCGCGAGGACGATGGTTTTTGGTGTGCCAGGGTAGTCAGCTGCGGTCGTGGCAACGTTGGAGATGCCCTTTGCTCACATGCGATCGATGCATGTCATTGAAAAAGCAAGACGACCCGGCATGGTCTCAGGTCCTGAGGATGGAGTTGGCCGCGCTACACCACTCCACGGACGCGTCCCGGCGCCCCGTGCATCCTCGACGAGTCGGGTGTTGGGGTGTGTTTGGATTGTGGCCAAAGTGCACCTTACCAAAATTTTGGTCATGACCCAAAGATTGGTCTTTGTTTGGATGGTTGCCATTTTTTTGGCATGCCAATGCACTCTAGCCAAATCTAGTTCATTTTTCTTGCCTATGTCGGCCAAATCATGGGCAACCAAAACCTCAACCAAAATTCTGGCTACCCAATGCGTTGATGGGGCGACCTTGGGCACAAACAAAACATATTGTTGGTCGTGCCACAACACTAACACCACCCTCGGCACATTGAAACCGACTGTGTCTAGCGACGATGAGCATGTCGCTCACCGCGGTCGCCGTGTCCAGAGGCGGTGCTGGAGCTGCGCCACGTTGTTGGCCCCCATGACCCACATGAACGGTTGCGGGTGGAGAGGAGGTCGTGGGCCAGCTCCTCCATTGGATTAGTTTGCGCTACGTCGTCCGATAGGTGTGCCCCACATGTCGGTTTCCCTGCTTTCCCGGCCATATTCGAGCGTCAGTGCTCCGTGTTACGCATTAGGCCTTTCCCTATGTAGGCCAAGCAAGACAACTTATTGTTTATTTGAGCCATTCAAGTATAATCATGTGATGTTTGCTTATTTCTCATTCCTCTCCAACCTCTTCTCCATCGATCATGTCGCCCTCTGGTCGAGTCCATCCTCCCGCATGCCTCATTTGAACATTCCGCCGAGTATCATTCGCATGTGGGCCTAGACCATGCTTGTATTTCCAATGTTTATTTGTAATTTATCCGACATGCATACAAACAAACGGTTCATTTGAAGTTTCACTTTGCCTCCACTACGTGTCGCTTCGCGTCTTAGTTTTAACATCTCATTCGGTTCATGCCCTGACACATGTTGACGAGATCGATTGATGTTCAGAGATCAATTGCGTGTCATGCAAGGAGATAAAGGGTTGGTCTGTTTCTATGATAGAAATGACCCGTGCAG
>NC_041382.1:330539396-330559110 GCF_002162155.2 Triticum dicoccoides
GGGTCTGTGAGGATCAAAGGGAGTATATTGTACGTTCATAAGTGAAACGAACGTATTGTACCCACCCTAGTCCTCTTTCAATCGATCTCCGTACCCCGAGATGAAATCGAGAGAGAACGAGTGGGGGCATGTGTGATACCTAAGGCGGATTCACAATTTTGAACCGGTGATCATAGCATCTGCATATCATATATAAAGGGTATTCAATGTTCTTTTCATTTTTAAACGTACAATATACTCCCTCCTATCCTTTCTAGTTTACATATAAGTTTTATGTGTAGTCAAAGTATCTCTACTTTGATAAAAAAAGTATCAGCATTCAACAATGCCCAATCAATATTGTTAGATTCGTATGTACTCCTAGATTTGTACTCGAGATGGTTTCCAATTTGTTTTGAACCACGTGAATGTGCTTGTTCTCGCGCATGCTCTTCCTACTAGGATTTTGCCACGTATAGCCAGTCCGATAGTAACTTTTTTTAAGCTCCCTGTCCAATAGTACTAGTGGAGTACTGACAACATCTGTACTAGAGTATGCAATGCTCATAGTTGTACTCCCTCCTTCCATTTATAAAGGGCCTATGTGGAGGAGAGAGATGTGAAAAGTAAGGGTAGTGAGCTCTCATGCAAGAGCCTAGCTATATACGCATTCCTAGTTAAATACGTAGAATCAATATGAAGAAAGAGATGGAGAGGAGATGGAAAAAAGTACTAATACAATAGCCAACCTTATAATTTTTTGTGGCAAAGAGCCAACCTTATAGCCCACACTACTGTATGAGTGCATATAATAGATGATGGCTATAGATGACATGGCAGTTCCTTATAGGCATCGACTGGCTATATTATTAACCATGCTTTAATGCGTTTTTTCAAAACCGTATTTGACTATTGACAAGATTAATAGTACATGAGATGTATAATGTGAAAATTATACCATTGGAAGCTTCTTTCACATACGTATCCCTGCCTTACCCTCCCTTTCGGTCACTTATTGGCGGACCCCATGCTTGCTAGGCCCTGCATGTCAGTTACTCAATGGGTTCGGCCACGTTAGGGGATCCTCATCCGTAGTATACTCCCTCTGTTTTCTCTCAATGGATGTCAGTTGCTAGGCCCTGCATGTCAGTTACTCAATGGATGCGGGCGGGGGAGGGGGAGGGACGTCGGTTTTCTCTCAACTGCGGTCCCACAAGCGAGCGAAGACGCAAGAAGAAGCACGTTCCATTCGGTGAGCGACGTGGAGGGTCCAGCATGCTGGGCTGCAACGCAAACGCGACAAGAGCGATGTACAGTCAAAACCGATTGACCGGTCGTCACCGGAACCACTATTCACACTAGAACCTTCGCTGCTCGGCCTACGCCAGCCACTGCCCTGAAACTACACCTAATCTCCAGCCCCTTCCCCCATGTTTCAATCCCCTAGCCCGCATCAAGCGTCCCCTAGTTTGCCGGAAAGCCATGGTGAGCTACAAGATCACGTACTACAAGATGCTGACGCCGGAGCGCCGCACGGAAATCCCGGCGGCGGTCGGCGCTAGAGACCTCCGTTCCCAAGCTCGCTTTGTGGCAGGCCAATCCCCGAGTTCTCTGGAGCCAAGCTACGAGGAGGAGGAAGCCGATCCAATGTTCATGGCGGAGGTCGCGGCGCGGAAGGCCCCCGATGGGTATGAGACGATGGACGTCGAGTTCGTGCCGGCGTCCGAGTCCCCCATGGTGCAGGCGGACCAGCGGTTCAACCTGGCGATACTAAATGAGTACCGGGAGGCAGAGGCTCAACTCAACGCGGAACACGCGCATGCCGCTACCATCGAGGCTCTCCTGCAGGCGGAACCGGATGTCGTGGATGTGAAGCGGGTGGCGGAGGCTCAAGTTGAGGCGGAGCGCGCGGGTGCCGCTGCCATCGAGGCCCTCCTGCAGGCGGAACCGGACGTCCTGGACTTGAACCGGGAGGCAGAGGCACAACTCGACGCGGAGCGCACGGATGCCGGTCTCATCGAGGCCCTCCTACAGGCGGAACCAGACGTCCTGGACTTGAACCGGGCGGCGGAGGCTCGACTCGACGCGGAGCGCGCGGATGCCGCTGCCATCGAGGCCCTCTTGCAGGCGGAACCGGACGTCCTCGACTTGAATCGGGCGATGCTCTCATCCGTGAAGAGCGCCCGCATGCTCCGCGTGAACGAGTAGCTGGAGGCTGAGGACAACCACGGTGCGGAGACACACGTCGGCAGCAACGGCTGGTTCGTGCCGGCAGCCAAAGACGACGAGGTCGTCTCGTTCCGCGAGAAGTGATATTTTTTCTTTATGTTGTTATTTTTATGGATCTTTTGCTGTGTAAAAACATATATTGTTATGCAAGTCGCCTGACTAGGTTCAGTCTACCATTTCAGGCGGTTGGATGAATATCCTACGTCTCCTAACCCTTCTTCCTCACCTCTTCTTCTTCCCTAAGAGACCACCGCACGGGCCGTACGGACACTCCCCAACATGCGGTTGGATAAACAAACTCTATGAACGAAAATTATGTGGCAGTGGTAGGATGGCTGAGTTTGGTTTGTTCACATGCGACATCACGTGTTAGTGAGGGTGCGTTCCCTTGGTTGGGTTTGCGGCGTGCAGGAGTGACTGTGCATGTGAGGGTGCGGTGCGACCGAAGTGTGCATGAGCGACCATGTGAGGGTGCGGTGCGACCGCGATAGCCGTGCGCAAGTGTACCTCATTTTCATTTTGAAAACTTTAGGCAATATTGGCAAAAATGTGTGGCGAAGTATGACAATGCAAGGCCTAGACCCAAACATGATAAGTACGTACTACGTACTAGGAGTACTAGTGTTAAAAAAGAAAGGTGGGGTTTTCCTTCGCGGGATTAATCGATACAAATCCGCGTATTTTTTTCCTCCAAAGCCCAAAGAGCTAACCATCTCACTCCTCATCGCTTGATTAATGCAGCGCCATGCAAACCAACCTTCTCACTTCTGCATGCATGCAGGAGATATTAATGTCCTTGGTTGCTAGTACGAGGCAAACCCCATCAATGTTGCCTCGATTAGTGTTAGTGGCCTTTTGCAAATTGTAATTTTGATATACTGGCCTTGTGTACAAAAAATGGAGGTAGTAACTATATTTGACTTCCTTCCCCATTGCGGTGACGTCGACGATATCTCGAACGTTGTGGTTTGGCGAAGTGTGTTCGACAGAGAACACCATTGAGGGAGACCACGGTAAGTTGTTCGCAAGTGTCGCATGCAAGCCGAGACAACCTCCTTATTTGCATCCAGGAAGTCCGTTGAACCAAAGGACGCGTAAATGTATTAGTACTACTCGTACGCAATAGCGTCATCCGTCCAGCTTAGTGCGGTCAGATGGTTTCTCGAAGAAGACGATGGAGAAGAAGAGTCAGAGAAGAGTGAAATGATGGTTGCTTCGTCCGTGCTTTGTGATTTGACGCCTCACTGCTTTGTGATTTGTGATAGATGGGACAGGGGAGTAGACTCTGTCCTCTATACAGTACATGCGTCCAAGCACGGGAGAAAGAGGAGAGACGTTGCATTTTTCTATTCCTTCAATCAATCAATCAGGGAGCTTCGGTTCCATCCTTTTGGCTTTGGAAACACCATCCACAACGGTTCCCATGATGCCAAAAGCTATTTTCACATTTGGCTACACATTGTGGCTGCCCTTAACCGTACCACTTGATTTTGCTCCTATGTGCTATCTATACAAATCTCAATTATATTGATCTAAAAAATTATAGAATCAAGATTAGTAAAAAGGAGGTGATTTTGCCACGCGGATGGCGGGGGAGGTTTCTTATTTCTAGAGGACGTTGTCCTGGCGGTTTGCTAACATGCGGTCCCACGCGTCAGTGCTTTACCAAGCCGATCCACTTCCCACATGAGGCAGAATAACGACAGAAGCAAGACGTGGTTAACTTGAAGAAGATGAGGGAGAAGCGCATTCAGCAACGAGTGAAAATGATGGTTGCTTCATCCCTCCAACTTCTTTTTTAGCATTATTACTTCATCCCTCCAACTTAACGGCATGAAAGGTGCAGCTTTGTGATTTGACGCCTCATTGCTCATTACTACGCCGATGCCATGACTGGGTGCTTCACCCCGGCCGCTCTGCACTACATTCCGGTATGGCACGTGGACCCGGTAGCTTGATGCCCCACATGTCGGCGAAAGGGACTAGAAGATTTATGAAAGCGAGCGCTCCACTCTTACGACGGAGGAGTACACGACACGACGGCCTAGTGAACTGTCACTTGTACTGTATATAGTACTATAGTTTTGCTGTTTCGCACGATCCATCGATACAAACCCGATTAAATAGAAAAGGGCGGGATTTTTCCTGTGCGGTATATGATATTGGCCATACATTTCAAAGGCAATTTTAATGTATGCAAATTGAATAATTAAGTAACAATATGATATCTAGTAAAACTAAAAACACATATGATTTATTGTGTTAGAGTGTAGTAGTAGTGTTGTATTGCATAGTTGTTAGATGTAACATGCGAGAACGTGTAGAGATGTAGTTTTGGAGGGCTTACAGAGAGAAAAGTGTAATACGTTCACCGAACTTCAGAATAAGCTGATTACGGTCACTATATACGTTTTGCGGTGATTATACAGTCACTTGCTCATGGTTCAACATCGGATTCCACTCTGTTGACCGACCAAATAGTCTGCGTGGCACCATGTTGACTAGTTAAATTGACCACGTTCCTTGTGGGTCCCACCTATCAGTTCGCATAGGGAAAAGGTCAGATAAACACAAATTTACACAGGCGCGACAAGACTCCACCCTGTGCGTGGGAATTAGCTGGTTGCATATGTGTCTGTCAGGGCCTGATGTGTGCATGCACGTGTAGGTTGAGCACTTAAGCGTGAGAGTGTGTCTTGGTCGTGTGGTGTACTAGTGTGTTCATGCATGCGTGCGTGCGTGGCTGCGTGTGTACATGTGAGTGTTGTGTGTGTGCGTGGGTGCATGTGTTCGTGTGAGTGTTGTGTGCATGCAGTTCGTGTGCATGCGTGCATGTGTGTATAATCACCACACCAGCTCATGTGTATTAAAACAGACGGCTCAGCATACCAATACAAGGCCACCTTGTCTGCTGTGCCCGCGGTCATGACTTCGAACCACCATACAATATTTTTTTTGTCGTTTGTTTTCATTCTTACTGTAACGCCCTCGATGCGGCTATATCTCCTACGTGTCGAAGCACGACTCAGAGGCATAACTGCATTCAAAGCAATGTCGCAAGTGAGGTAATTTTCACACAACCCATGTAATACATAAGGGAAAGAGATACATAGTTGGCTTACAATCGCCACTTCACACAATTACATGAATAAAGCATTACATTAACCAAATACAATCAAGGTCCGACTACGGAACCAAAATAAAAGAAGAACCCCAAATGCGACAAGGTCCCCGATCGACCCCAAGTGGGCTCCACTACTGATCAACTAGAACGAAACAACACAAAGGACAAAATCTTCATAGAGCCCCTCCTGAGCTCGGTTGCGTCATCTGCACGGACTCATCGGCACCTGTAAACTGGTTTTGGAAGTATCTATGAGTCATGGGGACTCAGCAATCTCGCACCCTCGCGATCAAGACTATTTAAGCTTATGGGTTAGGTAAAGGTATGATGTGGAGCTGCAGTAAGTGACTAGCATATATGGTGGCTAACATACGCAAATGAGAGCGAGAAGAGAAGGCAAAGCGCGATCGAGAAACTATGATCAAGAAGTGATCCTAGAACAACCTACGTCAAACATAACTCCAACACCGTGTTCACTTCCCAGACTCCGCCGGAAAGAGACCATCACGGTTACACACGCGGTTGATGTATTTTAATTAGGATTAACTTCAGGTTTTCTACAACCAGACATTAACAAATTCCCATCTACCCATAACCGTGGGCACGGCTTTCGAAAGTTCAAATCCCTGCAGGGGTGTCCCAACTTAGCCCATTACAAGCTCTCACGGTCAACGAAGGAATAGACCTCCTCCCGAGACATTCCGATCAGACTCGGTATCCCGGTTCTACAAGACATCCTCGACAATGGTAAAACAAGTCCAGCAAGACCACCCGATGCGCCGACATCCCGATAGGAGCTGCACATATCTCGTTCTCAGGGCAACACCGGATAAGAAATCCGTACAACTAAAACCAGCCGTCGAGTTTCCCCGAGGTGGCGCTGCAAGGGGCTCTAGTTTGGACCAACACTTAAACAAGCACTGGCCCGGGGGGGTTAAAATAAAGATGACCCTCGGGATGCGCGACTCCCAAGGGAAAAAGGCTAGGTGGCGAATGGTAAAACGAAGGTTGGGCCTTGCTGGAGGAGTTTTATTCAAAGCGAACTGTCAAGGGGTTCCTATTATAACCCAACCGCATAAGGAACACAAAATCCGGGAACATAACACCGATATGACGGAAACTAGGGCGGCAAGAGTGGAACAAAACACCAGGCATAAGGCCGAGCCTTCCACCCTTTACTAAGTATATAGATGCATTAATTAAATAAGATATATTGTGATATCCCAACAAAATATCCATATTCCAACATGGAACAAACTCCAATCTTCACCTGCAACTAACAGTGCTATACGAGGGGCTGAGCAAAGCGGTAACATAGCCAAACAACGGTTTGCTAGGACAAGGTGATTAGAGGCTTGGCTTCACAATATGGGAGGCATGATAAGCAAGTGGTAGGTATCGCAGCATAGGCATAGCAAAAGAGCGAGCAACTAGCAAGCAAAGATAGAAGTGATTTCGAGGGTATGGTCATCTTGCCTGAGATCCCACAAGGAAGAAGAATGAGTCCATGAAGAAGACAAACGGACGTAGACGAACGGGTCCTCACAAACGCGACGTTATCGGAACCAACCCGAAGAAGCAACACCGGAAAGAAGCACAAACCATAGTAAACAACCAATACATGAACATGGGATGATGCGCAAACAAGAATGATGCATGTCCGGTTTAAAGAGGGCATGGCATGGCAAAGTGCAACAAACAACACTACAAATTAAGTGGAGCTCAATATGCAACGAGTTGCATATTGACGAAAAACCACATGACTTATTTAGTTCTCTCTCGTTTATGTACCCAACAAGATTAAATGTTGTTAGCATGGCAAGAGGTGAAGCAAATGAAAACTACCTATCTAGTCAAGGTTAAATGAGGCCGGAAGCAACGAACAACAATTTCGGAAACTCCTCATGAGCATATTATAGATTTGGTAATGTTCTGCCCTAAACAAAATTTTAGAGTTGTTTAACATGGAAATAAAGGTCACCATGTTAAACTAGGCATTTTTCTACCCCATTTACATATAAAGATTATTAAATTCAGAGCTACGGTTATTTAGTTATGGAATAAAGCATTTTAGCAAGTTATTTAAGCAAATTTAAACAAACAAGATTTTAAACATTTTAAACATAGATGAAAATGACTTATTATGAAACTAGATGAAAAACTAAGCAACTTTCATATATAATTTATTTTAATCTGATGCAGGGTTTGTGAGATATTAAATGCATGATCAACAAGGGCTTCCTGTAAAACTGCAAACTCTGGGATAAATAGACAAATCGCAGAACGAAAAAAAAACGTGACATGGGCCGAAACTGGCTGGCCCAACCGCACAGAGGTCTGAAGGGGGGGTTCTCACCATGGGCTTGGCCCAGATCTGTGGAGGAGGTGGCCTGGCAGGGCACGCTGGCCTTGGACGTGGTCGGCCCACACGCACGCGAGGAAAGTGGCCCAAGGGGCGGATCTAGGCAGGCGAGGCCGGCCCGTGCTAGCGAAACAGGGAGCGATGCGGTCAACGGTGCGGGCGAGGCGCTCGTCTCACGCGAGCGAGCAGGTACAGGGGAAGCGGGCGCCTGACGAACGTGCCTCTGCTCGTTGCAGAGGTAGCGGAGGCGGGCGACTGGGACGCGGGCAGGCGACGGCGGAGCTTGGCGCGACGGCAGCAACCGGATCGAGGTGGAAGGAGTCAGATGTTCGGGACGGCTGTATTCGGCGTTCCCCCGGTGACGGCGACGAGCCCTCGAGGCCGAGCTCAGTCCATTGCGCCTCCTTTGGTTCCCTGCCCAGAACAAGACAGTGTGAGAGTTTGAGAGTAGGGAAGAGAAAATAAGGCAGAAGAGGAAGGGGAGAATGAGGTGCGGGGGAGGAGATCCGGTGGTCCGACGACAGAGCTCGCCGGCGCAACTGCTGGAGGCAAATGGCAGTGAGGCGGGACGCGGTCTCCTCGGTTGGGAGATCGGGCTCCTGTGTGCACGGGCGGATCGGGAAGGTGGAGGTTGGCTGCGGGCACAGGAACGAGGAGGCGAGGTGGTAGGACGACAGATGGATCGATCTGGCTGGATCAGGGAAGGTGGTAGGCTCGATGGGGAAAACAAGGAAGGAGGAGGCGATTGTTGTTGGATTGGATCGGGCAAGATCCCGATGAAGGAGGGGGGTTGGTCAGTCGGCGGCGGAGACAGGATTGATGGGACAGCTTCCTCAATTTTAGGGTTGGCGATATATATAGCGGGCGGATAATTGGATAGGGACTACCTCGTCCCTCCGATCGAAATCGGACTGTTGGGAAAAATAGGCTAGGGAGTCCAATTAACAAAACAGAGATGTTTTGTAGATGTTTGGGGATGATCCGGACACAACGGTGACGACTGCTCGGGTCGGATCCGAGACAACTTTCGGACGCGCGCGAGGGGGGGCTGCGGGCTGACGAGAGAGGTTAGGTTGGACCTGGCGGTAGGTAGTGTGCTGTGTAGACGGTCTCGAGCTGAGATAAGGGAAGATAGGGAGACCCGGCGACTGTTTCCGGAGATCGAAAACGTCCAACGTTAGACCGGCTATATTGCCATTTTAGTTAATCGTTGGGGCATCAAATGAACTCCGAATACGATGAAACTTGATAGGTGGTCTATCCACACTATAATAAGACCACACGCCAACTTTCATCCCATTCCGAGAACATTTTCCGGCCACTTATAAAATAATATTTCGGATGTGTCACGGGCTCGTGGAAGTGTGGTTGGACTCAGAACGGACAACGGAAGGAACGGGGAGGCCGGGACGGATGCAAGTTTTGAAAACATGATGATGCAATGCACATGATGACATGACAAGATGCAACACGCAAGCGAATGACATGGCAACAACAGCGAATAACTGAAAGACACCTGGCACATCGGTCTCGGGGCGTCACAACACTCCACCACTACAAGAGGATCTCGTCCCGAGATCTAGAATGGCACCGGAGGAACAAACAGAATAGAAAAGAGGAGAGGTAAAACTAAGTTGCTTCATTGACAAACGAGTGAAACCAAAGAACCTTGAAAGGTTGAATAACTTGAAAGAAAGAAAAACAACAGAGATGAACGAAGTTGAGAACACTCCGTTAGAAAATAGGAACAAGGAAGAACAAATTCGGACAGCGCTCCGGTAGAAAAGAGAAGCAAAACTTGATAAGATGAGACAACTTGAAAAGAGGGCACGATACTCCGGTTAAATGGACAATCATAAAAAGAACATGATCTTGACAAAACAAGAAGATGGGTTGAAGAGAACAACAACACAATGCCTCCGAAACAAAAGAATAGAAGTTGTATCGATGGAACAAAAGAACGGAGAAGAAAACAACATCTTCTACCTCCAATGAGCTTGAAAAGCATCTTAAGAGAAGGGTCAAACGGAGTTGTTGGAACAATCCACAACGAAAAGAATAAACTTGATATGGTCTTATGGAAAACATCTCAAAACTGAGGTGAAATTCTGCCACTAATGGGAAAAAGAATTGGGTAGATAAGAACGAGGGGACGAGAAAGTATATCGCACCGGAAAGGATAAATGAAGAACTTGGATCATTTATAAGCACCATAATAACAACAATCCTTAGGGAAGGCTTTAGGTAAAACATGACACCAGATAACTCCAACGAAGAGGTTGGTGGATTTGAAATACCTCATTCTTAACAACATGTGAATCATGAAACATGAACTCAAATTATCAAGAATGACATAATACCAGCTCCAATGATACGGTTGAAAGAATTGCACTTTAAAATGCCAGATAAAGAATGCTTGAGTTCCTCTGAAAAGAATCTTGATGAGCACTTCGAGAAGGGATTAAATCCTTGATGAACCATCATGTAGAACCTTCATGAAGAACTCCGGTAAACAAAAGAATGGTCAAGCAAAAGGAAAGAGAAGTTGAAAACACAAGTTGAATCCTTGTAACGATTTAGATGGATCTTCGTGATGAAATAATTGAGAGAACTTGGAACTCCGGGAAAGAAAAGATGAACAAAAGAAAATCAAGAATTTGATGAGCCTCCGGAATAAAGAATTAAATTCACTTGATGAAACAAGAATAAGAATTACATTATGCTTATCCTTCACCAATTCAAATTGATGACAACCAATGGAATTGGCATACAACTTATTCTCGTAGAAAAGTATTAAAATAGATATGGCGCAAACTAGAGAAGGTCTTCAACGAACCACTGTTAGAATTGAAACCACGAATGAATTGATACGGAATAGAAATCTTGAACGAACCACCGTAAGAATTGAAAATGAACGAAGTAAAGATAAAGAAACACCGGGAAGGATTAGCAAATGAACGAGGATGCTATAGTGAATTTAGATCCATGAGAACGAATAGATCACGAGCTGATTAGAGGATATTTGGGCGATACACCGGTAAGATTTGGAGAATGATAACTGAAAGCTGAGAATGAAATAAACATGAATTGATGGACTCTGGATAGTCAAACTGAGAAGACTCTTGAATTGCTCCGGATAGGTGAAAAGAATTCTCACTATCAAAACAATTATGAGAGGATGGCAACAAGCTAGAATCACGAATCTTGAAGAGAATGGAGCAAGATTGAGAGAGAAAATCTTCTTCGGTCTCCAAATGCAGAGAATGACGATGAGGAACACCACCATGAATTGTTGAGGCACTCCGGAATGAAAATTATAAAGGCTGAACCAACGATGAAAAGAATTTGAAAGATCTTGGAGAAAGACATTTGATTGATGATAAATCATTCTTACATCAAACATCGAAAAGAATTTTGAGGATAGCTCCAGAAAAATAAGAAGAGTCAGGTAAGATCCTGGGAAAAGACCTGTCGGTTAGGGCCCACTCAAAAGAAACACTGTAGAACGATTTAAAAGAGAGAATGCACCTGTTGTATTAAATGGCTTGAATGAGGTAACTTCCTCGAAAGATCTTGAATGAATGTAGAGTGGAAACACGAATCTTCGAGATATCTTGCGCACTCCGAAACAATTGAATAGCAAGCGGGGAATGATTATGAGGTGCAACGGCATGACAAAACATTGAAATACGGAAAAGAATATGATCAACACCGAAAACTCGAATTGAATCCACCGGAGAAGAAAATGAGTGATGAGAGACGAACTTGAAGCTTTGTTAGCATCTTCCTGAGAATCAACGGATAAGAACATTTATGGAAAAGAATGGAGAGACTTCTCATCAATAAAAGGATACTTGAATAAGAAATCTGAGTCCTTGAAGAAAAAGGGTGGGCGGGTGGGAAAACAAAGGGAGCTTGGGATGGATGAAACGTACACCGTTGAGAAAGCTGAGATTGAATCCTGCGGATGTTGAAGTGATCGGATCCGTTTGAAGAGAAACACGCCGGTATAGAAGGAATTTAGATGACAATCTCGATGATCAAGAAGGATTTGTATTCACATAGAAATATGAGAACACCGCTTGGAAAAGGTATGGAATCAACATTTGACTTCGAAGCAACTCGAATACCACAACTCAAAACAAAACAAGGATTGGCTTGCAGAATAAGCCGGAACAAACATATGATAGAGATTTCATCCGAAGTTTTCGTGGTGGGGCCTACACGGGCTCGATCGTACAGCACCATCATGTACAAGGCAGTGCACATGACATACGAAGCATCCCCGAGTCAGCATAGCCAAGGACTCTTTAAGACACAACGAGACCATTGTAAAACCGACCGTGAATAGGCGGACCACTAGACGTCGAACCCCAATTTCAAATCATACATATGTCGGAAAGATATCCTAAGATCTACTTGAATTCCCACTTATAAACTCCCAAAATTTTTCGGTTATGCAATCAGGTGTTGGGGATACAGGGGAAGCATAATATCTCACGCAAATCTAGCAAATCCTACATCCAGCTGTATCCATCCTTCAACACATAACCAAGAAACCTTCGGAAATCGTCTACCTCAACCTTCGAAAAGCATCCATTATGCGAGTTATGGTGATACTCCCGAACTCCCGCCCCAGTACTGGGTGGCGTCGAGGTTATCTCACCAACAACTGCATAAAAGAGATTTTCGATGTCGGCGTACTAAACTCAGGTATTCCAGAACTGCAACGATAAAATTGTGACGACAACACCTTGGAGCTCAACTCCCCGGGACACTTCCACAAAACCCCTGACAGGAGGCACCAGGACAATGTTCTCGTCACAAAACCATAGGAACAATTCCAAGATACCCGCGTGATCCTAAATTTTTTTTAGTGAAATTTGAGAAGAGAAGAGTCAAAACTCTACGTCAGGATGCCTTACCAAAGCGAAGAGGAGACTGGGAAGTAAAAAGAATTCCTAAACTCTCCTATATATAATTCCTAAATGACTCAAAACATTTTTTCTAGACACAACTCGGCCGCTAAAAACGATCAAGCAATGGGGCTCCTAAGGTCGGGGAAGGCTCTGATACCAACTTGTAATGCCCTCGATGCGGCTATATCTCCTACGTGTCGAAGCACGACTCAGAGGCATAACCACATTGAAAGCAATGTCGCAAGTGAGGTAATTTTCACACAACCCATGTAATACATAAGGGAAAGAGATACATAGTTGGCTTACAATCGCCACTTCACACAATTACATGAATAAAGAATTACATCAACCAAATACAATCAAGGTCCGACTACGGAACCAAAATAAAAGAAGAACCCCAAATGCGACAAGGTCCCCGATCGACCCCAACTGGGCTCCACTACTGATCAACTAGAACGAAACAACACAAAGGACAAAATCTTCATCGAGCCCCTCCTGAGCTCGGTTGCGTCATCTGCACGGACTCATCGGCACCTGCAAACTCGTTTTGGAAGTATCTGTGAGTCACGGGGACTCAGTAATCTCGCACCCTCGCGATCAAGACTATTTAAGCTTATGGGTTAGGTAAAGGTATGATGTGGAGCTGCAGCAAGCGACTAGCATATATGGTGGCTAACATACGCAAATGAGAGCGAGAAGAGAAGGCAAAGCGCGATCGAGAAACTATGATCAAGAAGTGATCCTAGAACAACCTACGTCAAACATAACTCCAACACCGTGTTCACTTCCCGGACTCCGCCGGAAAGAGACCATCACGGTTACACACGCGGTTGATGTATTTTAATTAGGATTAACTTCAGGTTTTCTACAACTGGACATTAACAAATTCCCATCTGCCCATAATTGCGGGCACGGCTTTCGAAAGTTCAAATCCCTGCAGGGTTGTCCCAACTTAGCCCATTACAAGCTCTCACGGTCAACGAAGGAATAGACCTCCTCCCGAGACATTCCGATCAGACTCGGTATCCCGGTTCTACAAGACATCCTCAACAATGGTAAAACAAGTCCAGCAAGACCACCCGATGCGCCGACATCCCGATAGGAGCTGCACATATCTCGTTCTCAGGGCAACACCGGATAATCAATCCGTACAACTAAAACCAGCCCTCGAGTTTCCCCGAGGTGGCGCTGCAAGGGGCTCTAGTTTGGACCAACACTTAGACAAGCACTGGCCCGGGGGGGTTAAAATAAAGATGACCCTCGGGATGCGCGACTCCCAAGGGAAAAAGGCTAGGTGGTGAATGGTAAAACCAAGGTTGGGCCTTGCTGGAGGAGTTTTATTCAAAGCGAACTATCAAGGGGTTCCCATTATAACCCAACCGCGTAAGGAACGCAAAATTCGGGAACATAACAACGATATGACGGAAACTAGGGCGGCAAGAGTGGAACAAAACACCAGGCATAAGGCCGATCCTTCCACCCTTTACCAATTATATAGATGCATTAATTAAATAAGATATATTGTGATATCCCAACAAAATATCCATATTCCAACATGGAACAAACTCCAATCTTCACCTACAACTAACAATGCTATAAGAGGGGCTGAGCAAAGCGGTAACATAGCCAAACAACGGTTTGCTAGGACAAGGTGATTAGAGGCTTGGCTTCACAATATGGGAGGCATGAAAAGCAAGTGGTAGGTATCGCAGCATAGGCATAGCAAAAACGCGAGCAACTAGCAAGCAAAGATAGAAGTGATTTCGAGGGTATGGTCATCTTGCCTGAGATCCCGCAAGAAAGAAAAACGAGTTCATGAAGAAGACAAACGGACGTAGACGAACGGGTCCTCACAAACGCGACGTTATCGGAACCAACCCGAAGAAGCAACACCGGAAAGAAGCACACAACATAGTAAACAACCAATACATGAACATGGGATGATGCGCAAACAAGAATGATGCATGTCCGGTTTAAAGAGTGCATGGCATGGCAAAGTGCAACAAACAACACTACAAATTAAGTGGAGCTCAATATGCAACGAGTTGCATATTGACGAAAAACCACATGACTTATTTAGTTCTCTCTCGGTTATGTACCCAACAAGATTAAATGTTGTTAGCATGGCAAGAGGTGAAGCAAATGAAAACTACCTATCTAGTCAAGGTTAAATGAGGCCGGAAGCAACGAACAACAATTCTGGAAACTCCTCATGAGCATATTATAGATTTGGTACTCTTCTGCCCTAAACACACTTTTGGAGTTGTTTAACATGCAAATAAAGGTCACCGTGTTAAACTAGGCATTTTTCTACCCCATTTACATATAAAGATTATTAAATTCGGAGCTATGGTTATTTAGTTATGGAATAAAGCATTTTAGCAAGTTATTTAAGCAAATTTAAACAAACAAGATTTTAAACATTTTAAACATAGATAAAAATGAATTATTATGAAACTAGATGAAAAACTAAGCAACTTTCATATATAATTTATTTTAATCCGATGCAGGGTTGTGAGATATTAAATGCATGATCAACAAGGGCTTCCTGTAAAACTGCAAACTCTGGGATAAATAGAAACATCGCGGAACGGAAAAAAAACGCGACATGGGCCGAAACAGGCTGGCCCAACCGCACAGAGGTCTGAAGGGGGGGTTCTCACCATGGGCTTGGCCCAGATCTGTGGAGGAGGCGGCCTGGCAGGGCATGCTGGCCTTGGACGTGGTCGGCCCACACGCACGCGAGGAAAGTGGCCCAAGGGGCGGATCTAGGCAGGCGAGGCCGGCCCGTGCTAGCGAAACAGGGAGCGATGTGGTCAAAGGGGCGGGCGAGGCGCTCGTCTCACGCGAGCGAGCAGGAACAGGGGAAGCGGGCGCCTGACGAACGTGCCTCTGCTCGTTGCAGAGCTAGCGGAGGCGGGCGACCGGGACGTGGGCAGGCGATGGCGGAGCTTGGCGCGACGGCAGCAACCGGATCGAGGTGGAAGGAGTCAGATGTTCGGGACGGCTGTATCCGGCGTTCCCCCGGTGACGGCAACGAGCCCTCGAGGCCGAGCTCAGTACATTGCGCCTCCTTTGGTTCCCTGCCCAAAACAAGACAGGGAGAGGGTTTGAGAGTAGGGAAGAGAAAATAAGGCAGAAGAGGAAGGGGAGAACGAGGTGCGGGGGAGGAAATCCGGTGGTCCGGCGGCAGAGCTCGCCGTCGCAACTGCTGGAGGCAAACGGCAGTGAGGCGGGACGCGGTCTCCTCGGTTGGGAGCTCGGGCTCCTGTGTGCACGGGCGGATCGGGAAGGTGGAGGTTGGCTGCGGGCACATGAACGAGGAGGCGAGGTGGTAGGACGACGGATGGATCGATCTGGCTGGATCAGGGAAGGTGGTAGGCTCGATGGGGAAAACAAGGAAGGAGGAGGCGGTTGTTGTTGGATTTGATCGGGCAAGATCCCGATGAAGGAGGGGGGTTGGTTAGTCGGCGGCGGAGACAGGATTGATGGGACAGCTTCCTCAATTTTAGGGTTGGCGATATATATAGCGGGCAGGTAATTGGATAGGGACTAGCTCGTCCCTCCGATCGAAATCGGACTGTTGGGAAAAATAGGCTAGGGAGTCCAATTAACAAAACGGAGACGTTTTGTAGATGTTTGGGTATGATCCGGACACAACGGTGACGACTGCTCGGGTCGGATCCGGGACAACTTTCGGACGCGCGCGAGGGGGGGCTGTGGGCTGATGAGAAAGGTTAGGTTGGACCTGGCGGTAGGTAGTGGGCTGTGTAGACGGTCTCGAGCTGAGATAAGGGAAGAGAGGGAGACCCGGCGACTGTTTCCGGAGACCGAAAACGTCCAACGTTAGACCGGCTATATTGTCGCTTTAGTTAATCGTTGGGGCGTCAAACGAACTCCGAATGCGATGAAACTTGACAGGCGGTCTATCCACACTATAATAAGACCACACGCCAACTTTCATCCCATTCCGAGAACATTTTCCGGCCACTTATAAAATAATATTTCGGATGTGCCGCAGGCTCGTGCAAGTGTGGTTGGACTCAGAACGGACAACGGAAGGAATGGGGAGGGCGGGACGGATGCAAGTTTTGAAAACATGATGATGCAATGCACATGATGACATGACAAGATGCAACACGCAAGCGAATGACATGGCAACAACAACGAATAACTGAAAGACACCTGGCACATCGGTCTCGGGGCGTCACACTTACTAGCAAGATGCCCGTGCGTTGCACGTATATTCAAGATGCATTCGTATGACTAGTTTATCTTGTGAGAGAAAAGGATGAACGAAGGAAGGCCTTATTTGCAAATGTGGAGAGGTGTGTGGGTACCTTTTTGCAAAATTGTCATAGTTTCTTTCCTATCCGTCAGATATAAATAAGGCCTTCTCCACAACCCTCTCCACATTTTCAAATAAGGCCTTCCCTTGTTCATCCTTTTCTCCCACAAGATAAACTACTCATAAAAATGCATCTTGATGTTCCGTGCAACACATGGGCATCTTGCTAGTATTTTATAAGAGTGTAGATGTAGAGTAGATACAGGCCGATAGGTGGGCCCGATGGTAGTGAGATAATGTGATGCAACACTAGAGGTGCCACATGGAGTGTTTAACTGGTCAGCTAGTCATGTCTTGAGCAAATACAGAGTTGTACGGTGACCCCGTGACTATATAATAACCACAAAACGTAAATGGTGACCGTAATGAGTGGATTCTGAAGTCCAATGTACGTATCGTGCTTTCGCTTCAAATACAATGATCGTCACTGTATATATCGCGAGAGAAAGATGAAACATGCGTGAATGTGCTGGGGGCTTACTTTTAGAGGACTTGGAGATAGTTTGTGTGCGTACATGAAAGGGGCATAGAGGGGGGGTATGCGATGGAGAGAGAGATGCTCTTCGTTTCTCTTTATTATGACTAACTTTATATATAGTATAAAAATATACAAATTCATAGTGCGGAATAAATATCATTGTGGGCACCATGCAATGCAAGCGTTCATACTCCTCCATATAACTTTGTAATGTTGTATATATGTAGAAATTCTAAAATATATTTTTGGCCACACTTTATTTAAAAGGAATGTTGTATGCGAAATAAACGTGAAGAGAGGGCGTTTTAGATCAATGGGGTATGTGATGTAACATGTGTGAATGTGTAGTTGATGCATTTGGCAGGGCCTAGAGAGGTATGTGTGTGTATTACATATTCGAGAGGGGCATGGATAGAGGGGCCGACAGGGGAGCGTGGGAGAGATAGCACGAGAAATGAGAGTGGTCTAGAGAGAGAGACGAATATGACGTCACGGCGAGAGATTCCCTTGAGTGTGTATATGCAAGGGGGGAGTGGATAGAGGCACCAGGAGAATATATTTTTGTGTGTGTGGTGTGTGTGTTGGTATGTGTGGGTGTGAGAAGATAACGAGACATGGGGGCAGAGGGTGTGTCACCGCGTGAGGTCCGGTGGGTCGAGGTGAGGCCCTTCGTTCGGTTCCGTCCTGCGCCACGTTGGTCGGCCCGTGACGCATTTAGGGAGACCCATGGGTGACTAGTCGTACAAGACAAAGATAGCATAATTGTGAAGGACTCTATGTCCACTGACAAAGCCGGCTAGGATTTGTAACCCTAGGTTCTCGTACTAAGGTAACCCCTTTATCTATGATATTACTATTCATCCAACCTAACTTTAAGGGGCATCCTACAGAATGCTCTGCTAGAATCATACTCGTCGATTAGGAAGATAGGTGTGAGACAATGCGTGAGAGACATGCCTAAAGATAATGTGCGTACAGGAGACACGTAGGCAGGTCTATGTATATAGAAAGGGTTGATGGGGATTTTGCGTGTGTATGCTTGCGAGACGAAGAGTGCTTGTGATAAAGGTTAGTGAAAACAGTCGTAAATGGTTACGAGAGGGAGGGAGGGTTATATCGAGAGCATGTGTGCGAGAAAGACACCTCGGGAGAGAGTGTGTGAGCATGTGTGAGAGACCACCGATATAGAGTGAAACTACACATACAAGACTGCTGTACACATTGATTAAAGATATAAATTGTATCCAAATATTTGGATGGGATCATGATATTTGCAATTCGCGTAAGGAATGGTCATTGATCCATCAGAAATCTAGATTCTATCGAATTTGAGCATGTATATGTTATTATTCGACACAATTGATCCACATAGTTTGTATTTTGAACTCCAGACAATGCATCACTTTAGCAGTCGAATATAAACGTGAGTATAGTTCATGTTGTGTGTGTAAAGCACATTATACATAGGAAAGTTACACAATGAACATTATAAATAGCTACCTATGAACAAGCATACATTTGAATTCAACTTAAGTTGGTTTGAAAAAATCGAATTGAACATGAAGTCCATTAAATTATTTGAATATGATATCATGGCATTTGTAAATCATATCTAAATTATGGGGGCACCAATCTTTGCTCTGATTTTGTACATAATAGCATATGTAGTCTTGTACAAGATAGATTCTCATTTAGCTCCTCCATTCCAAAATAATCGTAGTTATAGGATTTTAAAGTGTCAAAATTTCAAAAAGAAGCGGATAATTTCATGAGGTTTTCAAACATACAAGGTCAAATTTAACATTGTCTATTTAGGTCAATCCTCAAAGTTCAAGAGTACTTAAACGTGAATGCTTGTGTTTCAAAATTTTGAACGAAGCGCCAAAAGAGCCTCTACTCGCCCGAAACCGCGTGAGACCAATGTTTGGTAGTACAAGGAAATTACTTTTCTAATAACTCCGACCCGTGAAACCTACTGGCCCGACATCCAAAGGTCTAAACCGGGGTAGGTTTGTAGCATCATCTAGACGCCACGCAACCACCTCCGAAAAACATTCATACACAATGGCCGCCTAAGCGCACATGCGCGCGGCCAAAATCGCTCCCGCCCATTATTTGGGACACCTGGGATTACCATCCTACCCCAGACCCGCAGTAGGTCCGAAATTTAAGAGGGGAGCAAAGTTTGTACTTTCCCCAAATTTCAAACAAGCGCCTCCCATCTTCTGTTCAAAAAAAATCCAAAAACAAGCGCGTCCCAGACTGAAACATGGTT